>NC_056728.1:752890553-753214064 GCF_019279795.1 Protopterus annectens | reverse complement strand
CCTGAGGTTCAGAATAAACTTAGTCTTTTCTGACTCTTGCTGAGGGCCATGTTTTTCTGGGTACAGGATTCAGCCAGTGCCTATGCTGGCATCCCTGCCTCCTTCCAAGGCCGTGACACTCATTTGCTTCTTTCAGACCAGTGTCCTGCTGCTGATCTCTTGGTGGTGTCTGTAGCATCTGACAAGCCCTCTAAATTGCTTCCTTCTCTGAAGTTACTGCCCTCTGGTAAAGATAGCAGAGCCACGGAAAGGCTAGGTAAAAAGGTTTTGCGCTTCTGCTACCTTAGTTTTTAGGGCTGTTAATTAGACCCCCCTATGTCCATGTATTTGTTGGCTGCCCTATCCCAGGCTTGTCAGGTTATTTCTGATTTTCCAGACTCTGAGGGTAAAACATCTGCTCTTTCCCTGTTAGGTGCTTCCTCCCAGGTGGCTCATTAGTCCAAGTGTAATTATGATGCAACAGATGCTTCATCTAGGGCGTCTGCTTTTGGGTTAGTGAGATATTCTTGGCTTTGGCTTCAACCTTTTACTGATATTAGGCAGTCTCACCCACCTCCAAAGAGCAAAACGGGTGGCAAGTGGGCTCCTCATGCTAAGGCTACTCAGAATTCAGTGCCTCAGAAGTCTCCTTTTCCAGATAAACCTGGTGCTGACTATCCTATGCTTTGCAACCACTTTCCTGATTCTCTTCATTTCTCTCTCTCTTTTCCTGTTTGGCTACAGATTACTCAGGATTCCTGGGTTCTGTCCATTATTCATCATGGGCATTTCATGGTTTAGAAATCCCTTCCCCCCTTTATGGGTGCTCCTCAGCCCTCTCAGGAACAACTCTCCTCTTTTCCTGAGGTGCTTTGGGACCTTTTGATACAAGGTACTATTTTAGAGTTGTTTTTGTCCCAAAGGGGGAAGGGGGTTTTACTTCAGGATGTTTCTGGTACCCAGAAAAAAAGAGTACTTGGAGACCAGTTCTAGACCTCTCTCATCTAAACACTTTTCTGAAGGTGCCTTCCTTTCGAATGTTGTCCCTTCAGATTTTGTTCCCTCTTTTGTTTCCTCAAGCTTACATGGTGTCTGTGGATCTCAAGGATGCTTATCTCCATATTCCGATTCATCCCCTTTTCAGGAAGTTTTTATGTTTCTCAGTTGCTTCCTGGCATTTTCAGATGTTCTTTGTGTTTCACTGTTGCAGTCATTACGTTTGGGTAATCTGGCAGGTTGCCCTCAGTCAGCCTGAATAACAAAGTCTTTGGTCCTGCGTCTGTTGCTGTCTCCTCTTCCATGACGTCAAGGGGTATAAAACATGCAGCCAACGCCATTTTATTCAGTCTTTCTTGTAGCATGGTGCCCAAAGCAAAAGCAGTTCGCAAGTGCCGGTCGGCCAACTCCTGAAATTTTCGTATTCGAGTTTCAGAACCAAAGTCTTCAAACTAAAGCTAAGTACCCCGTTGGGGAAACCTTTTCTTGCTCCTTACCGATGTCAGTAAAAGTTAATAATTGCATTACTTGTGGGAAGCAAATACCTCATAAGGATTTTCATTTGTACTGTGTTCCTTGCTTAGACCCTGATCACAACATGCCTTGCTGTCGGTTTTGTGCTAGATTTAACCAATGCACTACTAAGCGTCGGTATATTTTTGCTTCTAAATACTTTGGTTCAAGATTTAATTATCCTGAAATGTCAGTTAGCAATCCAACTACCGGAGTTCATAAACGCAAAGAAAAAGACAGAGACAGACCGTCGAGGTCCAAAACCGACGACAAAGCTTCTCCTAAGCCAGTCACCAGTTCACCAGTACTCAGTGAGGCGCTTTCGCAGCCCCTGATATCCACTATTTTTGAGTCGCAGGCCTCTACCGAGACCCATTCAGAGTCCGATATGCCGTGAGATTCTCAGAGTATTGAACCCGTGGATGTCTCTCCCTTGGATGGGTCTGGAGCTGCTGAGCAGGCACCGGCTTCTGGGGGTGTTTTCAGGCCTCAATATTTTTATATTAAACAGACACCAGCAACAAAAACAAAGTAAAAAACGACTTCTATGTCTAAAAAACCCGACGCATGAGCTATGTGCTTAGGCCCCTATGCCTAAAAAACAGATATCAAAATGGCTGAGGATTTAATTACCTTTATCAGGGGTTCCCAACCCCCCATGCTAAGAGGCCTAGGCAAGGCACGGATTATGAATCTTTAGATCAGGTTTCCATTTCTTCTGATTCCTCTTTTGATCAGGAATTTTCTATTCCACCCTATGAGGATTCTGATGCAGAGTAATCCATCCCATCTGCATCTCCTCCTGAGGATTACTCTTTTGGAGAGACTTTGCATACTTTAAGGGAACATTTTCACTGGGAGAGTCAGGACTTCTCTGAATCAAAAAAGAGGCTTAGGGATTTCCTCCTTCTTCCTCAGCATAGGACTTTGGCAATACCTTCTGTATTAGACATTGTTGATGTGTTCTTGGAATCAAGCATGGCTCCTGATTCCCTGCCTCCGTCTCCTAGTAAGCCAGACAGATATTACAGGGTTCCTGACTCCCACAAATTTCTTTTCAAAAATCCTGCTGCTGATCCTGAGACTATTTCTCAAGGTCCCAAGGGTGTAAAGACCTCTACAGCCAAAAATCCTACCCCTTCTGATAGAGATTCCAGGGTGCTGGATAGATGGGGTAAGAAGGTTTATACTTCTGCAACCTTGGCAATCAGGGCTTTAAACTGCCAGTTTCATATGCTTAAATATCAACAGCATGTTATGGGCTTACTGAAACAGAAAATGATGTTGATTTCTGATTGTGTGGAAAATAGAGTTACAGGAATTATTGCATTCAGCAGAACGGGTTGGAAAGCATACTTTGCAATGTGGTTTTGATTCCTTGGAGGCCTCTTGTAGGGCCGCCGTTACTGGATCTGTGATTAGAAGGCATGCCTGGCTCAAGGAGCAAAATCTGCCTGATCATGTTAAAGCTAAATTGTTGGATGCCCCTTTGCAGCATGATACTCTGTTTGTTTGGTAATAAGGCAGAAGAGGTTTTAAAGAAAATTGAAGACAAAGCTAAAGCTATGCAAACTGTAAAAGATTTCTTGCAAGTGCATCCACCCAGGTTCAGTAGGCACTGGCCTACTAAAAATTGGTCCTTTCCTGTGTCCAGCAGAGCCACTCAGGGCGAATCCAGGTGCTCAAAAGGCCCCAGATACCAATCACAGGCTTCTTACAGGTCAAAGCAATGGGGTGCCTCTACCTCCAAATCTGGAGGAAACGAAGCACAACCCTACAGTAAGCAGTCTCAATGACTTTCCTCTACCATCACCAAGCACTTATCTTTTGGCAACCCCCTTGGGGGGGAAACAAGCACTTCATGCTCAAAATTGGCATTTAATTACCCAGGACAAGTGGGTATTAAACATAGTATCCCAGGGGTACAGATTTCATTTCCATACTTTGCCAATTTCAAACGGATGGCCGGATCTGCCACAAAACCAGTGGCCAGAGGCCCAGAAACAAGTCGGGTCCCTCATGGATATGGGGGCTATTCAACCGGTACCAGAAAAGGAAAAAGGACAAGGTTTTTGTTCAAGACTTTTTCTGGTACCCAGAAAAGACAATTCATGGCATCCAATACTGGACTTATCGATTCTGAACACGTTCCTGGACATTCCAAAATTCAAAATGCTGACTTTACAACAGCTACTGCCTATGCTAGGCAGGAATGCTTGGTTAGTAACTCTAGACTTAAAAGAGGCATATCTGCATATCCCAATAAGGGAATCATGCAGAAGATACCTCTGCTTCAGAGCAGGTTTTTTTGCATTACCAATTCTGCACTGCCCTTTGGCTTATCTACTGCACCCAGGGTCTTTACAAAGTGCCTGGCACCAGTAATTGCATTCTGCAGACAAAGAAGCATTCAAATTTATCCTTATCTGGACGATTGTCTCATTCAAGCAGAGGACAAGGACACTCTTCTTCAACATTTGGCTATTGTAAAAAGGCTTCTAGCATGCCTAGGGTACACCATAAACGAAAAGAAATCACAACTGGTACCCTCTCAAATAATTACATTCCTGGGTGCAAGCTTGAATACAACTGCCCAGATGGCTTACCTCACACCAGACAAACAAAGGCAACTGACAACATACTTCAAACAAATGGCAACAAAAACCCAGTTATCTGCAAGACAAATTCTACAGGCTTTGGGATTCATGGCATCCTGAATTCTACTAATTCCATATGCGAGACTGCATATGAGGAAACTTCAATGGTACCTAAAAATTTTATGAAGTCAACATTGTCACAGCCTGGAAACAATGATTCCTGTCATTCCCTGCCTACAACAGGAGTTTCTTTGGTGGGCAGAGACATGTCACCAAAACAAGAGACTGTCATTCACTCTACCCCTTGCCACCCAAACTCTAACTACAGACGCATCAGACTATGCTTGGGGGGCCCACCTGGCAGGGAGATGCATTCAGGGCAAATGGAGCCCAAACCAAATGTATCTGCATATCAACCAGAAAGAGATGCTAGCTGTTCAGAATGCTCTGACAGCCTTCAAGGACTTGCTTCATCCCGGACGACTACTGATAAAGACGGACAACGCCATAGTTATGTGGTACATAAACAAGCAGGGGGGTACACATTCCTACCCCCTTTGCAGACTAGCCATGGCTTTGTGGAACACAGCCTTGACTTACCAAATACATCTTCAAGCTCAATTCCTGTCAGGAAAGCAAAATACTCTGGCATACGACCTAAGCAGAAATCTTATGGACCTGCATGAATGGAAACTGGATCCACAAATCTTCAGCATGTTAACACAGAAATGGGGGAGCCCAGACATAGATCTATTTGCCTCTCCCCAAAATTATCAGTTGGACAAATTCTGCACAAGTACTCATCACAAAAAAGCATGGAAAGTGGATGCTGTATCCTTCAGTTGGAACAACCTATCAGTCTATGCCTTTCCCCCTCTGCCTCTACTCTCCAAGGTCTTACTAAAAGTCAGACAGGAAAAATGATCCTAATTGCTTCAGACTGGCCCCGCTAGCACTGGTACCCTCTTCTAAGGAATATGTTTCACCTTCCTTCATGGTACTTGCCTCAAATACCTCATGTACTGTCTCAGCAGAACTATCAAATTCTGCACACTCTGCTCCAAACTCTAAATCTTGCAGCATGGCTAATCAACTAATTATTCAAACACCACCCCTCAGTAAATCTGTGATGGATGTCATTTTGGAAGGCTGAAGGTCTAGTACTAGAAAATCTTATGCTGATAAATGGAAGAGATTCTGTGCTTGGAACCAAGCTCAAGGAATAGACGAAGCAAAGCCCAATATTCCACATATTTTACAATATTTGACTGAGATGCTTGACAAGGGCCTATCTTTTCTTTCAATAAAAATCCATGCCTCTGCCATCTTGGCTCATTACAACACAGAGCCTCCCCTCTTTTCTCATCCTCTGCTTAAACAGTATCTTAGAGGGGCCAAGAATTTAAGGCCTCCCAGAAGAGCACCAACTCCTGCATGGGACCTCAATTTGGTGCTGGAAAAACTCACCCTCCCTCCTTTTGAACCAGCAGCTACTGCTGATATAACATTTCTATCTTGGAAAACAGCTTTTTTTTGGCAGTCACTTCAGCAAGAAGGGTTTCAGAACTACAGGCTCTCATGGCAGTGGAGCCTTTTATTATATTTTACCCGGACAGGGTGTCCCTCAGGACCAATCCTTTTATGTCTAAGGTGGTATCTAGTGTGGCTCTTAACCAAGACCATTCACCTGCCAACATTTTACCCAAATCTGCAGAACAAGGGGGAGTGTATTATGCATTCATTGGATGTACACAGACAACTAAGATTCTACCTAAATAGGACCAAATATCTAAGGAAGTCTGAGCAAATTCTGGTAGTATTTTCTGCAGGGTCAGAGGGGAAGGCTATATCAAAGCAGACTATTTCTAAATGGATAAGCCACTGCATTCGTTTCTGCTATTTGCACCATGGTAAACCTGTGCCCAAGGGGCCCAAGGTGATCAGATCACATTCCACCAGGGCTGCCTCTACTTCAGCACCTTTTCTCAGAGGGGTCCCAGCCAAAGACATTCTAGAAGCTGCTACTTGGAGCTCTGTTCATACATTCGCAAAGCATTTGCCACTGCAGGGCCTTATAGCCGTTCCTAATGCTGTTTAGTTCCATCCTCCCATCCATAGCTTTGGGATTCTACCCAAATGCAATGACTGCAACAGTGAAACAAAGAACATAGTACAGTTGTGTACACATCATAAATGTAGATGTTCAAGTGTATTCACTGTTGCAGTCTGGGTTACCCACCCACCATCCCCCTTTCGATACCTTTCCTTCACTGTTCTCAAAAGCCTTTGTGGTGTATTTGCTTTTTGTTGAAGGTAAAGTTTTTTTTCTAAAAGTGCATTTATATATTTGTTTATTTATAGTTATATTTTTGCTCCCCATTTGGGGGGGCACCCGACATCTGTGGCAAGGAAACCAAATTAAAATGGTGTCTGCTGCATGTTTATACCCCTGATGGCCTGACGTCATGGAAGAGGAGACAGCAACTGATGCAGGACCCAAGACTTTGTTATTCAGGCTGACTGAGGGCAACCTGCCAGCAGATTACCCAAATGTAATGACTGCAACAGTGAATACACTCGAACATCTACATTTATGGTAAGTGTACCTTCTCTACTTTGCCCTTTGGCCTTTTACTGCCCCAGTGGTATTCTCAGAAAGCCTCGCTGCTGTGATTACTTTTTGCAGGATTCAGGGGATCCAGGCATTTCCTTATTTGGATGACTTCCGTTTCAGGCATCCTCTCCAGAGCTCCTGTTTCAAAATCTTCATTTGCCATTTCCCTTCTGCAAAGTCTCGGGTTCAGAATAAACTTCAAAATGTCTTTTCTGACTCTTGCTCAGGGCCATGTTTTTCTGGGTACAGGATTCAGACAGTGCCTATGCTGGCATCCCTGCCCCTCCTTCCAAGGCCTTGACACTCATTTGCTTCTTTCAGACTCTTCCTCTGGCCTCTATTGCAACCAGAGAATTTCTGGAATTCATGGCATCCACCCAGATGAACAAAACTGTTGGAACATTTAATGTGGCTGCAAGCTTTGCAAAAGCCACATTTCCAAGTTCCTAACCTATTTCTTCCTTCTGTATTCTGCTTGTTGGGTATCCCATCATAGTTGCACAATAAATCCTTTAAGTTCTTCTTGTTTTTATAACCAAACTTAGGTGTTTCCCCTACAATTCTCGTAATTTTATTGTCAGCAGTTAAGACTGGCCAAAATTTCTTGATGGTTTCACGGACATCATGATGACCTACAGCACCGACTCCTTTGAACAACAGTTTTGTTCATCCGGTAACTAACAAATGCTATAAGTACTCTGGTTTTGCTAACTGCAACACCAAGAATGTTATATACGTTGGCACTTGTAATTTGTGCCAAGCCTATTATGTAGGAAAGACCAATAGAAAGTTTAAGGAACAGATACTTCGCCATCTGTTAGACATCAAGAATAAAGTGGTAACCAATGCCCTATATGGACATGTGTATGAAAATCCAGGGCTTTCATTTAGCTTTATGGTTATCTCAAATGTGACTACTAACCTTCGTGGAGGAGACATTGTCAACAAAACTGAAAAGGAAGAAAGCAAATGGATCATGAACCTCAGAGCTAATTTATTTCCAGGGCTCAACAGAGTAGTTCCTATTAAACCTATTTTGAAAGAGAAGCCTAATTAAGAAATGAAATGGAGGCTTAAGGAAGGCGTGCATCTGATTGCTGTATGTGATTGGTTGAACAATTAAGGATCTTTATTTAACAGCAGTAAGTCAGGTCTACACACTAGGATCTGAAGAAGGTTTTTTAACTGAAAGCGCTTATCCTGTTTGACCTGCAACCCGAATAGCACAATTTGTGCTTTTTATTTCTTCGTTTTATTAAAGCCTACATTTTAACAGAATTTCTCAGTGAACGTTTCGTTGTGGTGGAAGCCTTTTTTTCATTTTACTATTTTTGCCTATTAAGGCTTCCTCTGGAGGTGTTTTTTGGTTTGGTTTGGTTGTTTGTGCTTGTTTTTTTACCTTAACACCTCACACAGTCGTTATTTGTTACTGCTTTGGTGTCAACACTGTATTTTGTGATGGAAAATGGTCGGAAAACTAATACTACTTTTAATGCAGGTATGCACAATCCTTTATTTGATATCAATATAAAGACTGGTGTGAATCAGGAACTGATTACAGACTGTAATGAAGAATTTGATAACATCTTTAGAGAAGTTAAGAATGCAGCCTATAAGCTCAAGAGGCTGCAATGACGGCGATTTCACATGGAAGCGTGTCTACATCATAATGTGATACCAAAGGGATTGAGAATTAGGTGTATGCCCAGCTATGGGAACACCTACCCAGATCTCCTGGCCAAATGGCAGGAGATTAACATAGAGACAAGCTTCTGATGCATACAGCTGCTAATAGACTACTTTAAGCCACATGAAGATGAGGTTTCTGCTCTTATTGAATGTAAGCAAAAGCAAATGGAAACTATGAGATTACCTGATAGCTGCTTGTTTAAGCTAGAAACCCTGCAAGATAAATTGGAAACCTATGAGAACAAATTGAAAAATATAAAAATTAAACTAAAGGGAGATTATTTTGATTTTACTAACGGTTGCCTGTTTGAGTGGCCGAGGGATAAGAGAGCACCAGATAGAACACTCTGACAACATGGGAAATATACCTGTGACACGCAGGACTGTTTCTAGTGTGAATGTACATGCTGAAGTACATAGTAATATGCACACTAATGGGCAACATTCTGAATTAGCCTTGCGCAATACTCCTAACAATAGGACTAATGGTAGTATTGTTAACAATGACTCTGGTATGCTCGAGGTCATTACATCGCTAACGGAAAATGATAATGCAGCGAATGTAGACACTGCGTCAGCAGGAAGCATTCAGCCTTCAAGTGAAATGGTTCCAAGCGTGATACCAAAGAAGGGATCTGTCCATGCACCTTTGTTACAGCAACTCCCTTTTTTATTAACACAGAAAAATGTCGGGAGATCCAGGTCAGAAAGCAGAGAGAGGAAAAAGAGAAAGGTAACTGAGCTTAGATGAATTGATTTCGTTGGTAATTAATATATCCGATTATGAGCTGACAGCTACCCAAAAAAGTGTTCTGCAAAGAGGCTTGAGCTTTATGCCCTCAATACGTTCTGACCTAAGTGAGTTAGTGACAGACTTAAGGTGCTTTGGTAGGAATGTTACGTTGAAGTGTCTTTTTGATAATGAAAATACTGGTACAAACTATACATCATCTGTGTTGAAAAAAACAAGTTCCTTTGTCCCCAGCAATCATCCCACCGTGGAGATGTTCTTACGGTTATGTGAGAATGAGGTGTTTGAACGGAGGTCAAAAGGAAAAAGTAAACACTATTACAATTTAACACAGGATGAGTTTCAGGCATTAAAAGAATTGCAAACAATGAAAGAAGTTATTTTCAGGCCAGGTGACAAAGGAGGAGCTTTAATAGTGATGAATTCAACACAGTATGCCCAGAAAATGCAGGATATGTTAAGCCATAGTGATACATACCACAAAATTGAGAAGTATCAAGTAGACAGATTGATTTCCTCAGTAAAGAATGTCCTGTATGACAAATTAATGACTAGAGCAATTGATAAAAATCTATATGACTTTCTTGAAATGGTATATCCAACTATACCTGTTATCAAAGGGTTGCCCAAGATTCATAAGAACAGTGTTGACCCCCCTCTGAGACCGATAGTTTCGGGGAGAGGATGGGTCACTGAGCCCATTTCAATCTATGTGGAAACTGAACTCAAGAAGTTGTTGCCTTTCTCACATACTGTCTTGAGGGACACTGGTCAGCTGCTAGAGAAGACTGTATGAAAAAATGGAGCAAGAAAGCTCCATAGACAACCTCATTTTGGTGACTATGGATGTCAACAATTTATTCACTTGCATACCCAACGATATAGGAATAGAAGCAATAAGGGACTTTGCCTCTCATTTTGAAGTAAACATGGATGTGAACCTGGTATGCAGCTTCCTGGAATTGGCCCTGGAGAGCAATGTGTTCCTCTATGGTGAGAGCTACTATTGGCAGAAATGGGGGGTGGTAGCCATGGACACCCCCTGTGCAACCAGCTATGCCAATATAGTCCTAGCTGAATGGGAAAGGCAATGGGAAATGGATACGAAAAATGAATGGAAGGAATGCATCATCTTTTACAATAGATTTGTGGATGATGTTATATTCCTATGGAAGGGCAGTATGTAACGCCTAAATGATTTTGTCAACTATTTAACAAGTATGACTAGCTTTCTAAGATTCGAAGTGAAAACATCAGCAAATGAGATTGAGTTCTTAGACGTGAGAATTTCAATGAATAAAAGCAAAGGAATCGGAACCACTATATTCAGGAAACCAAACTGGAGGAACCATATGCTATACTACAATAGCATGCACCGAGACATGTTTTTCAGAATATTGTTGAAAATCAAGTGACCAGGATATCCAAGCTCTGTACTGACGACGACGATTTTCTGCAGGAACAAGACAAACTATTACAGAATTTTGCTTCAAGAGGCTATAATGAAAAACAATTAGTCATGAGTAAAGACAAAGTAATGTCCATTTGATACAACAACAACCGTACTACTCAAAACGGAAGCAGAGTGATGTGAAGAAAGGTGGGAACAGCAACAGTCTCATGCATGATGGCCTATAGCACTGACTCCTTTGATGTCCATGAAACCATCAAGAAATTTTGGCCAGTCTTAACTGCTGACAATAAAATTAAGAGAATTGTAGGGGAAACACCTAAGTTTGGTTATAAAAACAAGAAGAACTTAAAGGATTTATTGTGCAACTATGATGGAATACCTAACAAGCAGAATACAGAAGGAAGAAATAGGTTAGGAACTTGGAAATGTGGCTTTTGCAAATCTTGCAGCCACATTAAATATTCCAACAGTTTTGTTCATCCGGTAACTAACAAATGCTATAAGTACTCTGGTTTTGCTAACTGCAACACCAAGAATGCTATATACGTTGGCACTTGTAATTTGTGCCAAGCCTATTATGTAGGAAAGACCAATAGAAAGTTTAAGGAACGGATACTTCGCCATCTGTTAGACATCAAGAATAAAGTGGTAACCAATGCCCTATATGGGCATGTGTATGAAAATCCAGGGCATTCATTTAGCTTTATGGTCATCTCAAATGTGACTACTAACCTTCGTGGAGGAGACCTTGCCAACAAAACTGAAAAGGAAGAAAGCAAATGGATCATGAACCTCTGAGCTAATTTATTTCCAGGGCTCAACAGAGTAGTTCCTATTAAATCTATTTTGAAAGAGAGAAGCCTAATTAAGAAATGAAATGGAGGCTTAAGGAAGGCGTGCATCTGATTGCTGTATGTGATTGGTTGAGCAATTAAGGATCTTTATTTAACAGCAGTAAGTCAGATCTACACACTAGGATCTGAAGAAGTTTTTTTAACTGAAAGCGCTTATCCTGTTTGACCTGCAACCCGAATAGCACAATTTGTGCTTTTTATTTCTTCATTTTATTAAAGCCTACATTTTAACAGAATTTCTCAGTGAACTTTTCGTTGTGGTGGAAGCCTTTTTTTAATTTAACTATTTTTGTCTATTAAGGCTTCCTCTGGAGGTGGTTTTTGGTTTGGTTGTTTGACCTAGAATTTATAGGAGCACACCTCAATATAGTTTATGAATAGCCTCTCTCCCTCTGCACAGGCTGCAGAAATTATGGTTGCAAGTACAATTAATCATTTCCAAAAACAAGGTTCCTGTTTTTCTCATCCTACAAGCTGTGGGATCTATGGTGGCAAAACTTAGTGCCCCTTGCCAAGGTATCTTATGAGGTTGCTTCAGTGGCTGTTAGCAGTGCATTGGTCAGTTCTGACACAGCCAGTGTCTTACCCTATTCTGATAAATCGCTGCATGAAGGATCTATCCAGATGGATGAAGTCAGAGGAAACTCTATGGGGCCCACACCTTCACTCCCTCTGCCCATTGTTGTAGTGATCATGGATGTTTCCCAGATTGGGAGGGGGGGGCATTATCTGGGAAGAATAGTTCAAGGCACTTGGTCCCCGCAAGAGGCCAATTTGCACATCAGTACCCAAGACTTGAGGGTGGTGTTTCTGATGTTGCCATCCTTTCAGTCTGTCCTTCCTTCGCGGATGGTTGCAGTCCAATCAAACAACATGATAATAGTCTCGTACATCAACAAGCAGGGTGGAACCAGAGCCTACCCTCTTTGTTGGGAAGCTCTCAGGATTTGGCAGTGGGCTATCACTACCAACTGCTTTCTAATAGCAGCACATATCACAGGAAGCTCCAACATGATAATGGACAAATTTGCCTCATGAATGGTCTCTCAATCCCAATGTAATGATGAAAATCTTTCATTGATGGGGCCAGCCTTGTTGCTGTGATCTTTTTGCCTCCCCAATAAACAGCAAATGTAGCAGCTATTTTTCCCTAATCCCCCCCCCACAGGGGGAGATCCAGAGAGGCACCCACTCTTCCTCAATTGGTCCCCAGAACTACATTATGCCTTTCCCCCAATTCCTCTGATCCCCTTATTTTGGAAGAAAGCCCAAAGGTTCACAAGCAAAGTGATAGTCACCCTGTTGGCACCGTCAAGTCTGGTTCCCCTTCCTTTGGCCTCACCTGATTCACCGTCAATGGATTCTAGACCCAATTCCAGACTGGGCTGTCTCACCTACAGGAATTGCTGCATCCCAACCTTCACAATCTTGGGCTGAGAGCTTGGTACCTCCCATTTCCATTAATTGCCAGACAGAGCAGATTACCTTCTCCAGTGCAGAAAATCCTTCTGGCTTCTCATAAACTGTCCACCAGGAAACTCTGTCTTAGCAAATGGAGGAGATTCTCAATCTGGGCCCATACAAATAATTTAGATCCTTTTTTCAGCACCGGTTGACAAGGTCTTGGAATTTCTGGCTTCACTTTTTGAACTAGGAGCTGCTGCTTCTTCCACCATCAAAGTTTATTTAGCAGTCCATTTCCAATTTTCACAATGGTTTTGATAATCATACCTTGATTTCCCATCGTTTATGCAAAATTTATCTTAAAGGTGCTTTACATCTAAAGCCCCCATTCAAGGATCCTATAGCTCCATGGGATTTGACCATAGTACTACAGTCTTTAGTCCTACAACCCTTTGAGCCAGCAGCTGCTTGGCAATCTCAAATTCCTGTCATGGAAAACTTTCTGGTGGCCAGGAGAGTTTCTGAATTGCAGGCTTTGTGTAAAACACCCTTATATGATTTTTCACAAGGATAGGTTGTTAAGAACCAATCCATGTTCTTCGTGTTTCACTGTTGCAGTCATTACATTTGAGGTATCTGCTTGCAGTAGCCCTCAGTCAGCCTGATTAAGAAAGTCTTGGGTCCTGCATCAGTTGCTGTCCCTTCTTCCATGATGTCAGGTCATCAGGGCTATAAAACATGCAGCCAACACCATTACATCAGTCTTTCTTGCCGTGCGGTGCCTGAAGCAGAAGCAGTTCACATGTGCCGGTTGGCTGACTCCTGAAATTTTCATTTTCGAGTTTCAGAACCAAAGTCTTCAACTTAAAGCTAAGTACCCCGTTGGGGAAACTTTTTCTTGCTCCTTACCGATGTCAGTAAAAGTTAATAATTGCATTACTTGTGGAAAGCAAATACCTCATAAATATTTTCATTCGTACTGTATTCCTTGCGTAGGCCCTGACCATGACGTACCTTGCTGTCGGTTTTGTGCTTTATTTAATCAGCGCACTATCCGTCGTCGGTATATTTTTGCCTCTAAATATTTTGGTTTTCAGTTTAATTATCCAGAAATGTTATTGGTTAGCTATCCGACTACCAGGATTTCGAAAATATGCTAAGATAGACAAGCCGCCGAGGTATAAAACTGCCGACACCGTTTCTTCTAAGCCAGTCGCCAGTTCGCTGGTACTCAGTGAGGCGCTTTTGCAGCCCCTGATACCTGCTACTTCTGATTCGCAGGCCACTACTGAGACCCATTCGGAGTCCGGTATTCTGTGAGATGCTTCAACTATGGAACCCATGGATGTCCCTACCTCGGATGGGTCTGGAGCCACTGTGCAGGCACTGGCTTCTGAGGGTGTATACAGGCCTACAGACTTGCATATTAAATTGACGTCTCCTTCTTCATTTAGGCCTAAATCTCAAACCATGCCTAAAAAACCAATGCCCAGGCCACATGCTCAGGCCTCTATGCCTAAAAAAACAAATGATAAAAATGGCTGAAGATCTTATAACACTAATCAGGGGAAGCCAACCTCCCCCTTCTGAGAGACCTAGGACTGAAGTTGTTTATGAATCTTATGAACAGGATTCTGATTTTTCTGATCTGGATTTGTCCTTATCTACTTATGAGGATTATGATGCTGAGGACTGTATTCCCTCTGCTTCCCCTCCAGAGGATTTTTCTTTTGGTGAAAACTTACATAACTCTAAGAGAGCATTTCCACTGGAAAAGCCAGGATTTTTCTGATTCAAAAAAGAGGCTTAGGGATTTCTTACTCCTGCCTCAGCACAGGCCTTTAGCTATTCCTCCTGTACTAGACATTGTTGATGATGCTTTTTCGGAATCTAGTTTAGACCCTGATTCTTTGCCTCCTGCTCCCAGAAAACCTGACAGATATTACAGGGTTCCTGATTCACACAAGTTCCTTTTTAATAATCCTGTTGTGGATCCAGATACTATTTCACAGTGACCCAAGGGCATTAAGGCTTCTACTGCTAAAAATCCTACCCCTTCTGATAGAGACTTCAGGGCGCTGGCCAGATGGGGTAAGAAGGTTTACACTTCTGCAACCTTGGCCATTATGACTTTAAACTGCCAGTTTCATATGTTAAAGTATCAGCAACATGTTATTGGATTGCTTAAACAGAAAATGATGTTGATTCCTGACTGTGCAGAAAATAAATAATTACAGGATTTAATGCATTCTGCTGAACAGGTTGGAAAACATACTTTTTAATGTGGATTTGATTCATTAGAGGCCTGTTGCAGGGCTGCTGTTACTGGGTCTGTGCTGAGAAGGCATGCTTGGCTTAAGGAGCAATCTTTGCCTGATCATGTTAAAGCTAAATTGTTGGATGCTCCCTTAAGTCAGGACCGCCTGTTCAGCAACAAGGCTGAGGAAGTTCTTAAAAAGATAGAAGATAAAGCTAAATCTATGCAAACTGTTAAAGATTTCTTACAAGTTCAGCCTCCTAGATTTAGTAGGCACTGGCCCTCTAAGAATTGATCCTTTCCAGATCTACTCAAGCCAAACCCAGACACAGCAGAAATCCCAGGTTTCAGTCTCAGGGGACACACAAGACTAAGCAGTGGGGGGGGGTGGGGGGTTCCACACCCAAATCAGGGAGTAGTAAGATTCCTCCCTATGGAAAACTATCTCAATGACTTGCTTTTAAAACTTCCAAGCACTGCCCAACTGAATGCTCCTTTACGCAGAAAGATTGGTTTACAGGCCAGAAACTGGGAACTCATTACCCAGGACAAATGGGTTTTAAATATACTGTCCCAAGGATACAGATTTCGCTTCCATACCTTACCAACACCAAGCGGGTGGCCAGATCTACCCCCAAATCAGTGGGCAGAGGCCCAAAAGCAAGTACTCTCTCTAAGCATGGGGGCTACTCAGTTGGTACCAGAAGAGGAAAAGGGGCAAGGTTTTTATTCAAGACTTTTTCTGGTACCCAGAAAAGGCAATATATGGCATGCTATCCTGGACCTTTCTGCTCTAAATACCTTTTTGGTGATTCCAAAATTCAAGATGCTGACTCTTCTCCAGCTGCTTCCTCTGCTAGGCAAAGATGCATGGTTGGCAACACTAGACTTAAAAGAAGCATACCTGCACATCCCTATCAGAAAGTCTTGTAGAAGATACCTACGCTTCAAAGCAGGCGACATGCACTATCAGTTCTCTGCATTGCCTTTTGGCTTATCTACTGCGCCCAGGGTATTCACAAAGTGCCTAGCTCCAGTCATTGCATTCTGCAGGCAAAGAAATATTCAATTATATCAATACCTGGACGATTGTCTAATTCAGGCTGAAAGCCAGGACATACTTTTGAATCATCTGGCCTTTGTTCAAAGGGTACTAACTTGTCTGGGGTACACCATAAACAAAAAGAAGTCACACCTAGTACCCTGTCAACAAATTATATTCCTTGGAGCAAGCTTGAATACAACTTCCCAGATGGCTTTCTTCATGCCAGAGAAACAGATTCATTTGACAACATACTTCAAACAAGTGGCCACAAAAACCCAGTTATCTGCAAGGCAAATACTGCAGGCCTTGGGGGTTCATGGCCTCCTGCATTCTTCTAATTCCATATGCAAGGCTGCATATGAGGAAACTGCAATGGTATCTCAAAAACCTATGGTGTCAACATTCACAGGATCTAGAAGCTATGATTCCTGTCATACCTTGCCTACGCCTAGAGTTCCTTTGGTGGGCAGAGACCTGCCACCAAAACAAGGGACCACCATTCACACTACCCCCTGCCACCCAAACCTTAACAACAGATGCATCAGACTATGCATGGGAGGCTCACCTGGCAGGGAAGTGCATTCAGGGCAATTGGAACCCAAGTCGAATGCACCTACACATAAATCAAAAGGAAATGTTAGCTGTACAGAATGCTCTGACAGCCTTCAAGGACCACATTCTTCCAGGACAACTCATGGTAAAGACGGACAACACCACTGTCATGTGGTACATAAGCAGTGGGGTACACACACTTACCCCATCTGCAGACTAGCCATGGCATTGTGGAACACAGCCTTGAGCTACCAATTAAATCTACAAGCTCAATTCCTGCCAGGAAAAATAAATACACTGGCAGATGGACTAAGCAGAAACCTCATGGACCCACACACGTGGAAACTGGAACCAAGAATTTTCAACATGTTGACAAGCAAATGGGGGAGCCCAGATATAGACCTGTTTGCCTCTCCCCAGAACCATCAATTGGACAAATTTTGCACAAGGACTCCCCACAAACTAGCTTGGAAAGTGGATGCTCTATCCTTCAGCTGGAAAAACCTATCAGTTTATGCCTTTCTTCCTCTGCTCTCCAAGGTACTACTAAAGGTCAAACAGGACAAGCCAAGAACAATTTTAATTACACCAGACTGGTCACGCCAACACTGGTACCCCCTCCTGTGCAGTGTGTCATGCTTGGCCCCATGGCACTTGCCTCAGACTCCTTCCCTGTTGTCTCAGCAGGGGAACCAGATTATGCACCCTCAGCTGCAAACCCTGAACCTAGCAGCCTGGCTAATTACCTTATCTCTTCCTTACCCCTCAATAAATCAGTGATGGATATCATTTTAGATGCTAGGAAGCCTTGTGCTGCAAATGGAAAAGATTTTGTACCTGGAACCAGCCTCAAGGCATGAGCGCAGCAATGTCCAATTTACCTCAGATTCCACAATATTTGACTGAGATGCTTCATAAGGGCTTGTCCTTTTCTTCCATCAAAATTCATGCCTCATCCATTTCAGCTCATTATAGCACAGAGCCTCCTCTCTCCTATCACCCACCACTCAAGCAGTTCCTCAGAGGGGCCAAAACATTAAGTCCACTGAGGAGAGCTCCAACCCCAGCCTGGGACCTTAACTTTGTCTTGGAGAAACTCAAGTCAGCTGCTACTGTAGATTTAAAATTCCTTTCTGGAAAACAGCTTTCCTTTTAGCAATCACTTCTGCAAAAAGGGTATCTGAGTCACAGGCCCTTACGGCAGTGGAGCCTTTCATCATCTTTCATGCGGACAGGCTGTCCCTCAGAACCAATCCCTCCTTCATGCCCAAGGTGGTATACAGTGTGGTTCTTAATCAGTCCATTCATTTGCCTACCTTCTTTCCTAACTCACAGAACAAAGGGGAACACATACTGCACTCCTTAGATGTGCACAGACAACTTAGAAGGACGGGACTAAACCTCAAAGGAAATCCGAACAACTGCTGGTGGCATTTGCTGCAGGGACAGAGGGGTAAGCTATTTCAAAGCAAACCATTTCAAAATGGATAGGCCACTGCATTCATTTCTGCTATAAGCACCATGGAAAAACCTATTCCACAGGGCATTGGACCCCATTCAACCAGGGCTGCATCTACCTCTACAGCTTTTCTCAGGGGCGTCCCTACAAGAGACATCCTAGAAGCTGCTACCTGGAGTTCTGTACATACTTTTCACCAAGCATTATCATTTGTCAATTTTCTTTAAATCCAGAGCTGGCTTTGCCACTGCAGTCTTGCAGGGCCTTGTAGCTGGCCCTAATTCTATTTAAATTCCTCCTCACAACCTTAGCTTTGGGAATCTACCCAAATGTAATAACTGCAACAGTGAAACATGAAGAACATAGTACAGTTGTGTACACTTACCATAAATGTAGATGTTCGAGTATATTCACTGTTGCAGTCCTACTTAACCTCCCTCCAGCCCCCTTTCATCTTTTGGCTATACCTCTACTCTCTCTTACTGTGATCAAAAAGCTTTTTGGTGTATTTGCTTTTTTGTTGGAGGTATTTCCTTGTATTATAGATTTTATTGCTTCCCATTAGGGGGGGCACCTGACATCTGGGGCAAGAAAAACTGATGTAATGGCGTCGGCTGCATGTTTTATACTCCTGGCGACCTGACATCATGGAAGAAGGGACAGCAACTGATGCAGGACTCAAGACTTTGTTAATCAGGCCAACTGACGGCTACTGCAAGCAGATAAACCAAATGTAATGACTGCAACAGTGAATACACTCAAACATCTACATTTATGGTAAGTGTACCCAACTTGTACTTTCTTTTCTCCCTAAACTGGTTTCAGAATCTAATATTAACCAGACTATAGATTTGCCTGTCTTCTTTCCAAATATTTCAAATAAAGGTGATTACTGCTTGCATCTGCTAGAGGTACGCAGACAGTTACTTTTCTACCTGAACAAAACCAAACAATCTAGAAAATCAGATAAATTATTTGTATCCTTTTCAGGTTCCCCTTTGGGTAAATGGGTCTCCAAAGTTACTTTATCAAGATGACTTAGTGATTGTGTTACCTTTATTTACAATCATAATAACCTCAATCTTCCTGTGCCTGTTGAAGTGCATTCCACCAGATCTGCATCCACTTCAGCTGTTTTCCATTCCAAGGCCTCCATGGAAGAAATATGTGCAGCTGCAACGTGGGCTGCTTCCCCATACCTTTATCACTCATTACAAATTAGATATGGGCTCCAGGAGAAGAGCATCTTTTGGCTTTATGGTGCTCAGGGATATCCTTCCTTCGGGCCACCCAGGAGCTAAAGTAGCTGGGGACTCTGTCCCATTCATTAAGAATGAATGAACTGTCCCATTCATTAAGAATGAATGAAGGTTGACAACATCAGATAAAGAAGTTATGTCCTTACCATAACATTCCATCTGTGTTGTCCATC
The DNA here is from genome assembly GCF_019279795.1 of Protopterus annectens. Lineage (NCBI taxonomy): Eukaryota > Metazoa > Chordata > Ceratodontiformes > Protopteridae > Protopterus > Protopterus annectens. The sequence continues at coordinate 753,194,508 of NC_056728.1, read as the reverse complement.
TTCATTCATTCTTGGCATTACACCCTCCTGCCCTCTCCAAAGGACTTCTGGAGGTTTGGACATTTGTTCTTGAAGGTTTTTATGGTTTGCCTTTGACAAGGCTTCTATTATCCTATACTTTGCCTGCAAACTCGATCTGAGGTAATGGAGAGAGGAGCGTTGTGGGTAGCATCTTAGCTCAAGAGTTTTGGCTGGTGTGACCTGTATAATGGCTGAGCCTGTTCTGAGGAGTCAGAACCAAGTCCCATTCATCAAGAATGAATGAAGATTGATAACACAGATGGAAAGTTATGGTAAGGACATAACTTCTTTTAAAAAAGCAGCCTTCTTATTAGGACTACCTGGACGACTTTGCGTGCATTTACCAAGCACTACAAGTTGGATGGAATCCCCAGAGCTAGAGCTGGTTTTGTTATGCCCATCCTTCATGGCTTCCTAGAGAAGTCTGCTGGGCCTTCATGCTCATATGTTTCTTCTTGAGCTTTGGCACTCTCCCTTAAATAAAGAATGCTGCAACAGTGAAATGGAAGGACATAGTACAGTTGTGTAAAAGCTTACCATAACACAAGATGTCCTCATCACTGTTGCAATATTCACTCCCACCCTGCACCCCACCCCCCCATTAATTTCTCTTTTGGATGTACTTGATTACCTTTCTTTTCCTTGGATTGGACATTCCTACTGGGGCTCTCAGTTCTGAAGATGGTAGATCCAGACGTCACCTTTATGCCCTACACTACACAAGGAGCAATACTGTACAGCATACCTTAAGGCAACCTAAAGGCTTTGGTATACTGGCAAGACTTTGGGCCACCCTTGGTAGAGGATCCCCGATGTAAAGAATACTGCTGTAGTGAAGAGAGGGACATCTACCATTATGGTAAGATTTTACACAACTACTTTCACATCAGGCCACCCTGAAAGCCTCCTATCCCTCCATGGGACCTCAATTTTGTGTTGGAAAAACTTACCTTTCCTCCATTCAAACCAGCTGCTTCCTCTAAGTTGAAATTTATGACCTGGAAGATGGCCCTCTTGTTAGCCATCACCTCTGCTAGAAGGGTCTCTGAGCTTCAGCCCCTCATGTCTGTGGAGCCATTCCTCATCTTTCACCCAGGCAATCTCTCACTCAGGACTAACACCTCCATTATGCCCAAGGTGGTGAGAGAGACCTCTCTTAAATCAAGCCATACATTTGCCCACTTTCTTCCCCAACCCCCAAAACAAGGGGGAAATGATTCTTCATTCCTTGGATGTTCTTAGGCAGCTCCGTTACAATCATATCAACTGTTTGTGGCCTTTACCACTAGCTGTGAGGGGAAACCTGTTTCTAAGCAAATCCGTAAATGGATCTCCCACTGTATTTCTTTTTTTTACAGCCATCATAGTAAGAAGCTTCCTGATGCTGTGAGGATACATAACTCCAGGGCTTTTGCTACTGCTTTTCTTAAAGGAGTGCCCTCAAAAGACATTTTGGAGGCTCCAACATGGTCTTCATTGTATACCTTTACCAAATATTGCCACCTTTCAGCCTTCTCCAAATTAAGAGCAGAATTTGCCACTGCCATCTTGCAGGGCATCCTCACCTCTCCTTAATCTCCCATCCTCCATTCCTTTCAGCTTTGGTAATCTTCTCACAAGTTAGGACTGCAACAGTGAAACACGAAGCGCATAGTACAGTTGTGTATACTTACCATAAATGTAGATCTTTGTATGTGTTCACTGTTGCAGTATTCTTTACCTCCATCCTTCCCCACCAGACTACAGGGTAGGCTGGGGCAACTTTCCTTCGCATTTTCCTGCGCTACAGTGTTCCAGACTCTTGACCTCAGGGTCTCTCTGTGGGACTCCTACCTGTTGGGGCAAGAAAAGTACTGAAATATTGGTACCAGCTGACTCCCCTTATACCCAAGATTTGTGACATCGGATAGGGTGTCTGCCAGTTCTTGAAGAAGGGACATTTTTTTTCTGGTAGTTCTGGCCAAGGGTATTCTGAGTGTGTCCTTTCAGAGGGTAGGAGTCATTTTGAGAAACTGTGAATGTGTTATTGAAGGGGAACACCAGTAAGGTGGTATGGTTCCCCTGACCCCCTGACTGCCATTTCTCATTCATGTAGACCAGCTCAACTTCCAAAGCAGAAGAATCCTTGCAGGCAGGAGAGGACCTTTTGAGCCTTCAGGGCCACCTGCTAAGCTAAGCAGGAGGGCAGGTGTCATAGGTATTCAACATCAGCTCTTGACTGCCTGTAAACTCTTAATCTATTCCCTTCCTTCAGGAACTTCTGTAGATTAGTCTCCACAGACACTCCTGTACGCCTCTCCTGAAAGATGGCATAGAGTAGAGTGTCTACTGCTTTGGAAAGAAGATTCTGGTGCTCTTGCTAGTTAAAGAAAATATGAGCTTTTGTCTTTTTTGTTGTATTTCAGCAACTTCAGTAGATACATCAAGCATAACAAGAACCAAGTAGTAACTGTCAAGGTACTTGTATATATGGTGCTGCATGGAGGTCTTGATATGTAGCACATTAGTATTCAAGGTTGTACTTGGTATTGTCATCTATGCCCTCCCCTGACTTTCCACCAATATTTTTGGCAGTGGTGTTAAAAGAAAGGCCTATTGATATTCCCATATTGGTTAAATGGCATCTGATTCTTCTTTGAGAGGGATTCCTGGCAGGTTCTGTGTCTTGGCTGTGACCAACATGTTGCATTCATTGTGGTAAGTTAGACTCCCTGCAGTGGTGTACATTTCAGGTCATGTGTGTGCCATCCTTAATGTGACAACAAAGGCGATTTGGAATCCTTAACTGGCTTGCATCTTTTGGGCTTGGCAGCAGCAAATATTCACAGTTCCTACTGCCTCCTTTCCAGATGGAGTGCTGTAGTTGTCTGAGAGAATACTTGTGGCTACAGTGTAACCATGCTATCATGGATTTTCTATTGATGGTAGACTTTGATCAGTGAACTATTGAGCAGTGGACTTTTCTTGTCAGTCTGAATATGGGTTTCCTTTCCTAAGGATGACTTGTCACTTGTTTTGATGAACAAAACTTCCCTGGCAGGTGAGGGAGTCCACATGAGGTCTCTCCTCATGCTGGCCATGAAGTTTTTCTGAAAACTGTGATTTCATATTCTGCTCAAGTTGAATGCAGTTTGCTTACTTTCAAGGCATTGGAGAAAATGCTTAAACTAGACCCCTTCCTGGTAAGATCATATCATATATACCCTGTACCTAAACAAGCAAGGCAGAATACATTTGTACCCCAGATATCCTCAATCAATTTGATACCAAACGGTTGATGAGCCATGCATTGAAAATAACTTCTAATCAACTTAATGACACAGCACACTGCTTGAGAATGCATTCATTAATCACATTCCAGAGACTTTGCCCCATGTGAAAGGACTTTACCAGCACTACTGATAACTAAACACTGGGCATTTCATAGCAACTCTTCAGTGTGTACAACTGTGTGCCTGAAGTTCCTCACACCATTTTGACAACTGCTAAATTACCAAAACAAATAATATCCAGGTAAGTGTACTGTTCTTTTATTGATAGCTGTTTTGACCTGTGTCTGTTATACATATTATGATTACAGCTATTCATGCCAGTTGTCAACTGCTAAGGTAATGTCCGTCATGTATATGAAAATATATGCACACGCAAACAGTGTGCTGTGCACACACACATGTGTGTGTATATATATATATATATATATATATATATATATATATATATATATATATATATATATATATATATATATATGCACATAGTGCACGTACACACATGCACGAGCAAAAAAGGAAATTTAGTGGGGAAAACTTAGAAAAATGTCTGAAACCGCTTTATCCAAAAAAGTCTGATATTCTAATATGGCACATTTAACATTATTACCAGGAGACCTGAGAAAGGAGCACAGTATGTTGAGTGTGCTGCAAACTAATATTGTTCTGTGGTTCATTTCTCTAGCAGTATGCAAAAAGAAGCACTTCCCAGAAGTTTCACTGCAATGCCCTTAAAAAGCTTTCAACACACTTTCCATGGTGAGGGAAACTCGCACTATCAAAAAGTAAATAAATTATGCAGCCAACTCTGAGGACACTTATTTTGGGTAAAGTGCAACTCAGGGCACTGTGCAACGTAAATGAGCTTTGCATGCTATTAAATAAGATAATTTTTCACTTTACAGACAGAGAGATTCTATGCTGGGTCTGTCAAGGCTGTGTTCAGTATCATGTTAGTACTGAAAAGACAACACTTAAAATGTTATCCCTTTGAGGACTTAATTTCCTCTTTCAGGTGGACACATGCATATGGATGAACAGTATTGATGATTCTGTCATTTACTGGTATGTTAATCCGACCAGTCAGTACATTCAACAGGTGGATTATGATCAGTGAATCATTAACAAGACACCCAGTGGCAAAAACAACTGCCCCCCTACATTTTTTTTTCTTTTCTTTTCTTGAGGGGGGGTGTATAATTCTGGCTGTGGACTTTTGACCAGTTAACCGATTACAGCTGCATCACTTTCCTGGTGGTAAACTGCATGATCTGCATACATAGTGGACATTTGTGGGAATGGTTAATCCTGGAGATCACTTTACCACAAAAAGCAAAAGCATTGCTGCCCAAGCTGGCACTGGAGCATACACAGGATAGTAAGCATTAGATGAACACATTCTTCTTACCATGAAGGAGAAAATTCCTGAGTGTTTTCTACTGTTCCCCTTGACTTTCGTACCTATGGGATAAATTCAGGGAAGATCAGTGAGGGCTCATTCTCATCATCCATTATGGAAGTAAAAACTTGTAGTTTCAGATTCTGTGGTCTCAAGCAGTACAGAAGTATATTCCAGCTTGAGTTAAGGAATTTCCTCTTGGATTTGGGACAGCAGTCTGAGCCTTATGGTTTGATTGTTCCTTTAAATCATATGAATGAATTGGACTTTCCAGCTGGGGTCAGGTCTTCCAAGAAGAAAACATTCTCTTATATTAAAGATTCTGTATTTAGGTGGTAAAGTACAAACAGCCACAGTCTGTGAACTTGTAGGTCTGCTTGGCTTCTTTTCAGCACCTGTTTGATTTTGACTTGTTATTACATGGTCAAAGTGCATGTGTCTGTTATTTTAGTGGATCCTGCTCTTTCTATAGCAGAAATGTGGCTAAGCATTGTTTACTGCTGAACCCTTCCTCATTAGAGCTTGAACTTTTGTGATTGACCAACTTCCATGTGTCTTTTAAATAGCTAGTTTAGCATACTTGAAGACAGATTCTTGGAAGACACTTTTAAATAGCCATCAGCTTGGTGCTCTGAGTATTGGGCTTTTATCTCTGGAGAACACTACTTCACATTTTACAGAGGATGGATGCATACCTCTCAGCTGTCCCTGATTTTGACTCATATTTTTGCTATTTCCCTCTTAATCCCCACAAAACTAAAAAAAAAAAAACACTGACTGCTAAGACAAGCAGCAGCTTAGTTTAATACAAAATTTCCATAATACAAATGAAATACAAATGAATTTCTTCAGATAACCAACAAACAAATCTCAAATATTTAAATAGACTGCCAGTGATCACATGACAAGTAGCCAATTAGAGAACAAAGAAACAGCAACACCCCTTTTAAACTCAGAATAATTAGTCCATTACATAAAGCTCTTAAACACCTACCAAAAGACTTTTACCCTAATCTATCTTGTTAATGATGATAAATTCATCAAACATGAAATCAAAATATTTTTATTAAGTCCTGGCCCAGCAGTCAGCTTTAAATGCCATCTGCCAAAAAAGTTCCTGCCTTTCCAGATATAAGTGTCATGGTCCTCCTCTCGGATTATGGACCACTTGTTTTACTATAACAAAATTAAAAATGTGTTCAGTAAAATCTAGCACGTCTGGCCAGTGTGTTGGTAACCATTTTGTTATGGATGTATAAATGTTCGTATATCCTTTCCTGTAGCATCCGCTCAGTTTTGCTAATATAAAAACTGCAATATTTGCACAAAGCTGCATATACCACTCCCTTTGTGCAACAATTACATTTTCCTTTTAGTTGGCATTGTTTATCCTTGATGGAAAAAAGACTCTGCTATGTGTATCCATTTACACATTGAACAGTGACATTTTGTCATAAATTTAACACTTTTCATGTCATTGTAAGAACTAGACTCCAGGATATTCTTCAGTATTTTTTTGGTTTCTAAAAATGTGCGGTTTCTCAGTAGTACATTGATGAATATCTCTCTTTCTCCACAAAAAAATTGGCCAATTCTTAAGGATCCGTCTAATAGTTTTAATATCCAAATTGAAGGTGGAAATGAAGGAAAAGGAGAATAAATTCCCATCCATATTTTTGAATATCGAGGATGGATCAACATTTGTGTTACCTAGAATAGGAATGTAAAAATTTCTATTCCTTTTAGCAACATCCTCTCTAATTTCCTCTACCAGAGAGTAAGGATACCATCTCTTTAAGAACATGGATTGCAAAACTGCACATTCCTTGAAAAAGTCCAAGTATTTGGTGACCATCCTTGCTGCCCTATCAAATTGTCCTTTCACAAATGATCTTTTCTGGGTGGCAGGATGGGCACTACTATAATGAAGGAATATGTTAGAATATGTAAGTTTACGATAGATGTTGGCATATTAACCTCTATATTTCCTTGCCTTTGTCCATGAGTATATCCAGGTACAAGATTTTTGAGATGTTTCTGCAAAGTAAATCTTAAAAACTCAGTACTTTCATTAATATGTTTAAGAAATTCTTCTAGTTTATCATAAGAATATTTCCACCCTAAAAATGTGTCTAGGTACCGATTGTGAGTAGATTGGTTAAATGGGACCACCTGTGAAGTAGGATTTCTCCCACTACGCCGTTACTGTATTTGCATGAATGGATCCACAATTGGATCCCAAAGCAACACCTTTTCTTTGGTGGTAATACTGTCATTCAAATAAAATAAAGTTGTAAAGAACCAGTTCTATCAAGTTAATAAACTCATGTCCCATTTGTTTTTATGTGACAGGAATTCATGGACCAAAAGAATCCCCACATCGTGGGGAATTACAGTATACAGACCTTTTACGTCAGTGGTCACTAATAAATAATTTTCATTAAACTCTATTAAGTTAATTTTCATAAGAAAAACCCATGATACTTTACACACTTGGAATTCATCATTCAAAATGTCTTTTAATTTGTAATCAATAAACTTAGCACAGGCTTGTGTTATAGAACTTGTGCTATCCACAGTTGGACCCATAGGTGGATTATTAATGTCCTTGTGGATTTTTGGAATGACAAACAGGGTTGGTGTAATCGGAGAGATGACATTAAGATAGTTATATTCTTCAATGAAAATTCTACCATCAATAAACAGATCATTCAATTGATTTTTGACCTTTCCATAAGCCTGTTTTAATTAATTCCTTGAGACGCGAGAGTAAAGACCATCATTTAGCATGGCAAACATCCTTTACCAATATTCTAAATGCTCCATTACAACCAACCCCACTCCTTTATCAGGTTTCATGAAGCACAGACCAGAATTTTTTATTTTGTAGTTTTTTTGTGTTCCACCTTAGATAAATGAAACCTCTTGGAGTCTGTTTATTTTCTAGCCATATTCCTAATGTCTAACTCACATACTTTTTGAGAAACCTGTACAGTTGACTGAAGAGGGGGGTTGTATGTACTGGGAATACAGAGAGCCCAGTATGTGGTTCATTGAAAATGAACTGCAGGTTCAATTTCTTTATAAAATGTTTTAAGTCAATAATTGTGTTGACTATGTTTGCTTTCTTGGAGGGAATAGAACTCAAGTCCTTGGCTCGTATGGGCACCAAATCATCCTGTATCACAAAATCTGAAAAAATTATATATAGAAAAATCCGCGTCCATGTTGTTCACAGTATTAACAGAATGATGAACTTGATTCAATAAGTTACTAGAATTTAGTGTAGAAAATTGTTCATTCACAAAAGGCTGGGATGTATTCAATTCCATCGAATGGTCCACGACCAGCCTGAATTCCTCCATTGAGTTTTCTTAGGAGAAGGTCCTTGCCTCCCACTCCATTGGTTCCGGTTTGATGGTGTATACTCTTGTCTGGATTCCCATTGGTTCATGTTCTTTTGTTTCAACCTCTCAGACCATCTCAGGGACAGAAAATACGAGGGATTGACATGGTAGCCCTGTTCGGTATAATTGATGACTTTTGGTGAAAAGGTGGTACATTTAACTTGATAAATAATGTCAGTAATTAGAGTTGTAGGCTTCTTTTACTTCAGAAAATGTATATTAATTTGCGTTCTCATTTTCTGTCAATATCCCAAGTTGATAGTAATATATTAAAAGTGTTCCTGATTATTTCAAGATTTGTCCTGGTTCAGTTGAGATTTGTCTCTGATTGTGTAAAAGCTATGATTGAATGACCCTTAAGGCCAGAACACATTTCCTTCCAAAAGCTGTTCGTAAGCTGTCCCAGGTCATTCGTTTCACTTCAGTGTAATTTTTTTCAGCACCTTTTATTCTGATTTACCATAGCTGAAACTTGTGACATAAACATTTAAGTAGCAACACACTGAAAGTAACCAATTGCTGCCATAGTAAGTTCCATATTATATTCATCTATATAATTGTTGTAAATTTTTATGCATTTGCATCACATTTCCAGTGTCTTTGCTTTCTAAACAATGTATCACGTAATCTTTTCATACATACATTTGCTGTTTTATATGGATAGGTGCCCACCTGTCACACTTTATCCCTCTCTTTTTATTTCACTTAAGTACCTCTGCTTGTTTTTCCCTCAAATGTCATTACCCCTCTCTTTCCCTTCAGAGTTTCAGACTGTGTTTTTCTTGCATCTCTCATAATGCTCATCAGATCCTGTAATGTTACTTTAACACCATTTCTTTTATTGTTTTTTAGATGCTAGCATCTGTGTACTCGCTAATGCTTTGTCATGTCATGACCTTTTTAAGTCAGTAGCCCTGCTTAGGCATGGCATCAATCCCCTTTTTCCCATTTTTGAACAGCAGGTCGTGATATTACGTAAACAGTGACCATCACCCAGAATGAATATTTACTCATCAGCTCCTTATTGAAGGTGGCATGTTCACCCACTTTGTACTATAATTAATTTTACAGAGCATGTTTAAAGTCTGCCAAATTTGGGCACCTCCAGAATATATGTTCCTGGTTTCAGTTTCCTCTTTCTTTTACCTTCCATCTACTTGAGGAAATGTGTTTTGTAATGTAGTAGGTGTATAAAAGTACATCTGATGTTGTTAATCTTCATTCATTCCTTATTGATGGCTGTCGGTTCTGTCCTCGGAACTGAGTTGGCCATTATAACAAGCTCACACCAGCTAAAAAACTCTTCAGCTAAGGTTTACCCATAGTGCCTCTCTCCACATTACCTCAGATCTTGTTTGCCTCGCACTGAATCAAGATGTGTCAAGCCATCTCTCAGCTAAGTTATTTACAATTTTTTTCAATACTTAAACCCTCTCTTGACTCTCTTTCATATATTTAATTAATCCTTTATCACATATTTTTTGCTTATGTGTGTGAGTGTCCCTCTCTTTCATTCCTCCTCCTAACAAGTTTGGTACTCTTTGTACCATTGCTGGTACAGGCCTTCTCTTACCTCTGAGGTAATTCCCCATACCGTTGTTGGTATTCCCCTTTCTCATATCGCATTTCTACTGTAAAAAAAAAAAATAATAATAAATCCCTCCTTCTCTTTTTTTCTTGTGTGACTGTAATTTGACTGACCTTCTGTTAAAATTGTATTATTTTTTACAAATATGTCTGAGAAAAAGGGAACAACTGGTTTCAAGCATTGTGACCAGTGTGATAGAAAGATGCCTAACTGTCTCTGGTGCCACACCTATCTGTGAAACCCCATTGTGAGATATGTAAAGGGTTTAGCTCCCACACTTTGGCAGAATGAAAAAAACAAGCTTATGCTAAAAGGTCTCCTAAAATCTCCCGTCGCGGAGGCTATTTCTGAGTCAGACAGCTCAACCCATCCAAAGAGAGAACATAAAAAGAGGAGTAAATCCGTTCCCTCATCTCATGCTAGTGAGTCAAAATCGATGAAGCCAGAAGTGAAAATTTCTAAATTGGCACCAACAACCTCTGCACCAGGACATTGAACCCCCTCCATGGTGCTGTCTTCAGTTCTGACACCTCTACAACCGGCTATGGCGCCATCTTTGGCACCCATGTCCCAAGCACCGGCTACGACACAAATTGTGACTACTGTACCAATCTCCCTTTTGGCACATAAAATAGTTCTTCCAATATCAGTCACTTCCCCCCTACCTGTACATCATGCTGGTCCTTCAACCTCTGTGCCAAAAGATGAAATAATACCCCCTCAGACCCAATATTCCCCTTTGGTGGATCAATTTTTTGGACAACAATGCAGCCTATTTCTAGAGTGGCCTGACTCCCCATCAGGAATGTTCATCCACTCCTCCAGGAGCCTTTCAGAACTGAACATAGTGAGGCTAGTGGATCAGCTCCTGGAGGCCAGAGGAATCCCAACTCCTGCCAAATCCTCCCTCTCACCCAGAGCTGAGGAATTTTCTCCATGGACTCTGACTTATTTTCCTCCTGAGGATGTCTCCTTTGGAAATGCATTAGAAATCTTAAAACAGCGGGGAGATTGTAAGTCCACCACCCCTTCCTCTGAGGAGTCTGTATTCTTTCAGGCTTTCCTTGCTCTGCCCTCTACTTCCTCGGTGTCCCCGCCTACAGATGACTGGGTTCAGCTTATCATGCGGTGTGCCTGGAAGAGTCCTGATACCCTTGAACCTATGTCCGGAGGCCAGACAAAATTCTTTCTCCCCCAGAGGACAACCCATACTGGTCCAAGGGCCTACCAGTAGATGCTATGGTTGTGGCGGCTGTCCCTAAGAAAGAGCTCACCGAGCAGAGCCCTTCTGTCCATCCCCCTAACAGAGAGTCTCTGGTGATAGCGTAGGGAAGTGGGTGTATTCTTCATCGACCTTTGCCATTCGGTCCTTGAATTGTCTGGCACACTTTACCTGGCTTCAGAGAAACCTAATCTCGGAACTCTCGGGAACCCTGGCAGTAGCGGTTTCTGATTGGGTACATGACAAAGCTGGCTTCACAGCTTGCAACCCTGGAAGCTATCTCAAACTTGTCCATGAGTTGATTTCTCACTCTACCAAAGGGGGCGGCTAGAGCAGCGGGTGTAGGCTTTGTCATAAGACATCACACCTGGATGTGCCTATGTGATTTTGCACTTCCCTTTAAGTCTTCCTTTGTCAATGCCCCCATAGAAGCATCTTCTCTTTTTGGCCAGAAGGTGAAAGACACTAGCCAGGTGTGAAAAGGACTGTAAGACCTTGTCTGCCATGGGCATACATTTTCCACCCCCCCAACGACCTTACTCTAGGAATCAGAGGAGTGGAAATATGTGGTACAAGAAATCCCTGGGTCCTTTCTGTGACACACATGGCTGGAAGACTCCCTTTCAGAGGCAGAGGGGAGTCCACATAATCTGGGATCCAGAGATTCTTTCTCTGGACAACCCTATTGGCGATCCTGAAGTGCAGCCTGATTGCTTACCTCTGGAAGCAGTCAGGGGATGATTTTTCTCTGCACCACCTTGCCTGGCAAACAATAACCACAGATTCTTAGGTGCAGATGATTATTGCCAGAGGTTATCACACCCCTTTCAATCTTTACCCAAGGCCACTAAGGTATATTCGTGATGTTTCACCCAGTCAAAGGGAAGCAGCAGTTCAAGAAATTCAAAAACTGCTTCAAAAAAAGTCATCCAAACAATCCCATCAGACCACATAGGATCCGGATTCTACTCAAGGTTCTTTTTAGTGCCAAAGAAAACAGGACTGGAGGCCAGTTGTGGACCTCAGCATCCTAAACAAATTTGTCAGTCAGACAAAATTCCGGATGGTCATGGCTCAGTCTATACTACTCTTTTTGGGGAAAGACAATTGGATGTGCTCAGTAGATCTTCAGGGCACGTATTACCACATAAAAATGGACAAGTGCTCCAGAAGATTCCTCCACTTCTGGCTGGGAGCCAATCACTACTAATTCCGAGTGCTGCCCTTTGGTCTCTCTATGGCCCCCTAAGTGTTCACCAAATGCATAGCAGTGGTAACAGCTCACTTGAGACTGCAAGGATTCCGGGTGTTTACATATTTAGACGATTGGCTTTTTACTGCTCCAACCAAGCATCTACTGCTTTCAGCTATACATTACACCCTACAACTTATGGAACACTTAGGAATAACAGTAAACAAAGAGAAATTCAAAAATTCCTTCTTAAAGACTGGAGTTCATAGGGGCAATTTTCGGCACTCAGTTTTACCTAATCTCCCTCCCACTTCACAGGCTACAAAGACTCAGATCAAAACTCCAGGTGATACTCTGTTAAGACAAAGCTTTGGCACAAGCAGTCCTACTAATACTAGGGTCAATGGCAGCATCGATAATAGTTTCACTGGCAAAACTGCACATGAGACTTATACAGTGGCTTTTGCTAATACAGTGGTTTCTGCCATTTTTAAGTTCTCTAAGTCTTTTGGGTTTCTAATACCATGACGGGAATGGACCCCATTCCTAAGTCAAAGTACTATTAAAGTTCATGACGTTAGTATTGTTTAACTCTTTGATGTCAGCCAAAAGTGCTCTTCGCAGCTCCCGCAATGTGCCCAGTAATGGTTCCTTCTGCAATTCATATGGTGTTACATGAATTGGTAACGTATCTAAATATGATTGTAATTTTTTTTTATAAGAACAGTTGCTCCTACTACTGTTGGAACTGTCTGGGTATCTTTCTTCCACATGACTGTCATTTCTGCCTGCAGGTCAAGGTGTTATATGACTTTGTGTGCGTCTCTGTACACAAGACACTGTAGTCACTAGGTGTGGCAATTTCAATGATCAATGCTACTTTTGTCTTCTTTTCTTGGACCACTATATCTGGTTTTCTAGCATCTATCGTTTGAACTGTTGGTATTGGGTGATCCTATGTAATATAACCTTCATCATTTTCTGTGATTGTGGCTCATGTTTCCAGTGTTTTTCAGCCACTTTGATATAATGTTTGCACAGTCTTGCCACATTATTATGCCTTTCAGTATGCAGTCCCTCTGCCATTAGTGCGTTTCAACCAGCAAAGTGTGTCACTGTTTCCAGTTCAGTTTTTTAAAACCCGCATATGTCTGTTTCTCCCACATGTTCATTGGACTTTATAAACCAGCGTGTACGTAGCCCACTATCTTGGGCTGCCAATATTAACCTTTCATTTCTTGATTTGAATTCACCTCTCCTTAACCATTCCTGCATTTGTTCTTGATCAACATGAGGCTTTTCCAGAAGTTTTCTATACTTGCAACTATATTTGTTTTTTCCACATTTCTTGCCTTCTCATCTGATCCTTCACCATATATTCTTTCTTTTGTTTTTTAGCACATTCAGTTGCTGCCTCGTTTTATCTACTTCTGGTTTGATTTCCATTCCTGCTTGGCGTCTATATGCTTCTGCTAAAGTAAGCAGAGACATAATCTTAGAATTAATCTCCTCATGCTTCAAAACTTTTGCTACATTTGGATCTTGTGAGGTCAGTAGATATGTGTGGAGTCCCACGATTGCAGATTATACATGTAATCAATTTCAAGGAGGCTCATCCCATCTTCAGAACGGAGAATATATAATCTTGGTATACACTGCTTTTTATAAATCATTTGGTGAGCATGAAACATCCTTCTTGTTTTAATATCCAATCTATCCAACACTTTTTGGGGTCAGTCAGTCACTCCAAAACTGTAAGTTAGGACAGGAAGAGCAAATAGATTTATGGCTTGGATATTGTTCCTAGATGTCAATGCTGTTTTCAGGAATAATTTAAGTCTTCTAAAGTATTCCTTACTGAGTTTTATTTACATTTTTTCATGTTTTATTGCTGATCCTTCATCAGTTCCCAAGTATTTATACCCTCCCTCTTGCTCAAGTTCTTTTATATCAGATTCTTGTCCCAAACTATTTTCCTGCTTTAAAGGTTGATTTTGCACATTTATCAAGACCAAATGACATTCCAGTATCATCTGAAAAAGTTTTGACAACCTGCAGCTGTGCTTTCAGTTTCTCTTCTGATGAGCTGTTTAGTTTTAAATCATTGACAAAGAAGAAAAGTCATTGGACTTTGTTGTTTTCTAGGAGCCAAATTGTAGCCATGGCCTAACCTGTTAAGTAAACAGCTTAATGGATTAATGGCAAGGCAGAATAGCAACGGTGACAGTCACCCTGGAATATCCCCCTTTGAATTTTTATCCCTGGGATAATAATCTGTCCTTTATCATGGCTTAATTCCAAAGTGGTCTGCCACTGTTTCATGGTTACTGTAATGTAGTCAGTCAGTGTAGGGTGTATCTTGTACATTTTTAAGCACTCTTTTATCTGTGAATGTGGTATACTATCAGATGCTTTTTTGTAGTCAATCCATGCCATACTTGGTCCCCTTTGACTCTGCCAATGTCCTTTCAGATCAGGGTAATAGATTGGTGCAAACAAGATTTATTTTGGTGTATGAGGCCAGAAGAGCACCTATGGAGTCACCCTTTCTCCCCCTCACAGCCCAAATCCATAGTGACCACAGATGCCTCCCTGATCGTGTGGGGGAGCATTTCCAGGGAAAGACAGTCCAAGACACTTGGTCATTCATGAATACCAACCTGCATATCAGTGTTCTAGAACTGAGGGCAGTGCTTCTAGCATTGCAAGCATTTCAACCTGTTCTCCCTTCAGGAACAATTGCCATCCTGTCCAACTACATGTCTGTCTGGTATATCAACAAACAAGGGGAAACCAAGTCCTACCCGTTGTGTCGAGAGGCCATGAGAATTTGGTAATGGGGCGATAGCTTCCAACCACTTTCTGATAGCAATGCACATTCCCAAGGATTCTAAGGTAATTGTAAACAAATTGAGCAGATGCATCCTCCTGCCTCACAAGTGGTCCCTCAATCCTGTCATAGTGAAGAGGATCTTCAGTTGCTGGGACCAGCCTTGCTGCAATTTGTTTGCATCCCCTGCAAATCACAAATGCAGCAGCTACTTTGCCCTAATTCCCCTGCAGGGGGAGTCCTCGAGGGATGCTCTTGTACATGATTGGCCCACGGGACTTCTTTATACCTACCCTCCCCTTCCTCTCATCCTGCAATTCTTGAAGAAGGGTCTTCAGTTGAGAAGCAGACCTCATTGCACCCTATTGGCCATGGCAAATTTGGTTTCTCTTTCTTTAGCCTCATCTAGTACATCAACCATGGATTCTGGATCCAACTCTAGAATTGCTGTCGCACCCACAGGGGTTGATACATAGAAATATATCAAGCCTCAAGCTGACAGCTTGGTTCTTCAACTTCTGGTAATTGCCAGGCAAAGCAATCTTTCCTCCGCCACATTCTTCTGGCTTCCCGTAAACCAACCACCAGGCAACTTTATCTCAGCAAGTGAAAAAGATTCATAATCTGATCTCGGGAAAAGGCAGTAAACTCCTTTTTGGCACCACTTTCTATGGTACTAGATTATTTATCTAATCTCTCATTCATGAGCGCCAGCTTTATCTACTTGAGTACACTTAGCAGCAATCTTCACCTTCCACAATGGTTTCAAAGACTCTTCCTTGATTTCACACTTAGCAGCAATCTCCACCTTCCACAATGGTTTCAAAGACTCTTCCTTGATTTCACACTTAGCAGCAATCTCCACCTTCCACAATGGTTTCAAAGACTCTTCCTTGATTTCACACAGTCTCTGTAAAACCTTTTTGAAAGGTATTACACACATCAGCCCCCCTTCAAACAGCCAATCGAGCCCTGGCATATGACATTAGTTCTACAAGCCTTGACGCGTCCTCTCCTTGAATCTGCTGCTAATTGTGATTTGAAGTTCTTATCCTGGAAGACTTTATTCTTGGTGGCCATTACCTCAACAAGATGAATTTCTGAATTGCAAGCCTTGTGCATAAAACGTCCTTACATAGTGTTCCTTAAGGACAGAGTACCACGCCGGAGTAATCCCTCCTTTTAACCAAAGATATTTCAGACTTGACTATTAATCAAACAATTGATCTACCAGTTGTCTTTCCAAATTTTTCAAACAAAGGAGAATATTCATAACATTTGCTTAATGTGCATAGACAATTGCGTTTTATCTTAACAGATCTAAAGCATTAAGAAAATTTAACCAATTATTTGTGTCATTCTCAGGACCAAAATTGGGAAGATCTGTCTCCAAAGTTACTTTAAGTGGTTGAGAGATTGCATTTGCTTTATCAATGGAACAAGGCTTCTGTACCATCTAGAGTCAAAGCACATTCCAAAAGATCATTTGCAACATCTGTTGCCTTCCATGGATGACATTTGTGCAGCAGCAACATGGGCCACTCCTCATACCTTTATCAGGCATTGCAAATTGGATATGGTCTCTAGGGGGAGAGCATCCTTTGGTTCAATGGTACTCAGGAATATTCTTCCGTAGGGCCTCTCAGGAAAAGTAGCTAGGGACTCTGTCCCATCAGTAAGGAATGAGTGAAGATTAACATCATCAGATAAAGAAGTTATATTCTTACCATAACATTCCATCTGTGATGTTGTTCATTCATTCATTACAACCCACCTGCCATCCCCCGCCGAAAGACTCTTGGATATGGTCCTAGCCTATGATAGGGAAGTTGCTCAGATAAAGCCTCTCCTTTTGTTCTTTCTTCCATACAGGCAAACTCGATGTGAGGTAATGTGGAGAGGGGCACTATGGGTAAAGCTTAGCTCAAGAGTCTTTTGGCTTTCGTGAGCTTGTTATAACGGCTGACTCTGTTCCGAGGACAGAACCGACACTCATCAGTAATGAATGAATGAAGATCAACAACACAGATGTAACATTATGGTAAGAACATAACTTCTTTTTATGCAGGCATTTCCAGGCAGGTTTTCTGAATCACCTGGATTTTGTTGCATTCTTTGGAGCTGAGGAGATTTCATACAATTTTCTTTTGTAATTTGTCTGTCAACTTGTTTTCCCATTTCTTTCTTTGTTCCCCTGCTTGTTGTGCTACTTCTGCCTCTATTTATTGCCTCATGGCTTCCGTGCTCTGTAAGGAACTTTATTATACAGTGGATATAAAAAGTGCATACACCCCTGTTAAAATGCCAGGATGTTCATCGTGTTTCACTGTTGCAGTCATTGCATTTAGGTAATCTGCTGGCAGGTTGCTATCAGTCGGCATAGTTAACAAAGTCTTAGGTCCTGCGTTGGTTGCTGTCCCTTCTTCCATGACGTCAGGTCATCAGGGATATAAAACATGCAACCGACGCCATTACATCAGTCTTTCTTACTGCGCGGTGCCCGAAGCAGAAGCAGTTTGCAAGTGCCGGTCGGCCGACTCTTGAAATATTCATTTTCGAGTTTCAGAACCAAAGTCTTCAACTTAAAGCTAAGTACCCCGTTGGGGAAACTTTTTCTTGCTCCTTACCAATGTCAGTAAAAGTTAATAATTGTATTACTTGTGGGAAGCAAATACCTCATAAGGATTTTTATTTGTACTGTATTCCTTGCCTAGGCCCTGACCACAACATACCTTGCTGTCGGTTTTGTGCTTTATTTAATCAGCGCACTATCCGTCGTCTGTACATTTTTGCTTCAAAGTATTTTGGTTCTCAGTTTAATTATCCAGAAATGATGTCAGTTAGCCATCTGACTACCGGAATACCAAAAAAATGCAAAGAAAAAGACAGAGACAGGCCGTTGCGGTCCGAAACTGCCGACAACGCTTCTCCTAAGCCAGTCGCCAGTTCGCCGGTAGTCAGTGAGGCACTTTCGCAGCCCCTGCTACCCATTACTTCTGATTCGCAGGCCTCTACTGAGACCCATTCGGAGTCCGGTATGCCACGAGATGCTTCACATATGGAACCCGTGGATGTCTCTACCTTGGATAGGTCCGGAGCTGCTAAGCAGGCACCGGCTTCTGAGGGTGTATTCAGGCCTACAGATTTGCATATTAAACCAACTCAAGCTTCAGTGCTATAGCATAAATCAAAAAAAATGACTCCCAGGCCACATGTTCAGGCCCCTATGCCTAAAAAAACAAATGATCAAAATGGCTGAAGATTTAATTACTCTAATCGGGGGTAGTCACCCCCCCCCCCCCCTTCAAGAGGCCTAGGATTGAATTTGACTATGAATCTTCAGAACAGGACTCTATTTCTTCTGACACTTCTAATGATCTGGATTTGTCCATACCTACTTGGAGGACTCTGAAGCAGAGGATTCCGTTCCCTCTGCTTCTCCACCTGAGGATTTCTCTTTTGGGGAAACGTTACATACTTAAGGGAGCATTTCCACTGGGAAAGTCAGGATTTCTCGGAATCCAAAAAGAGGCTTAGAGATTTCCTCCTTCTTTCTCAGCATAGGCCTTTGGCTATACCTCCTGTACTAGATAATGTTGATGTGTTTCCAGAATCCAGTATGGCCCCTGATTCATTGCCTCCAGCCCCTAGCAAACCAGACCGGTACTACAGGTTTCCTGAGTCCCACAATTTCCTTTTCAAAAATCCTGTTGCGGATCTTGAAACCATTTCCCAGGGACCCAAGGGCATTAAGGCTTCTACTGCTAAAAATCCTACCCCTTCTGATAGAGACTCCAGGGCGCTGGATAGATGGGGTAAAAAGGTTTATACTTTTGCAACTTTTGCAATGAGGGCTTTAAACTGTCAATTCCATATGCTAAAATATCAACAGCATATCATGGGATTGCATAAACAGAAAATGATGTTGATTTCTGACTGTGTGGAGAATAAAGTTTTGCAGGATTTATTGCATTCAGCTGAACAAGTTGGCAAACATACTTTGCAATGTGGTTTTGATTCTTTGGAGGCCTCTTGTAGGGCTGCTGTTACTGGGTCTGTGCTTAGAAGGCATTATTGGTTTAAGGAGCAATCTCTGCCTGATCATGTTAAAGCAAAACTTTTGGATGCTCCTTTACAGCAGGATCGCTTATTTGGCAATAAAGCTGAAGAAGTTCTAAAAAATGATGGAAGATAAAGCAAAATCTATGCAAACTGTGAAAGATTTCTTACAAGTGCAGCCACCTAGATTTAGTAGGCATTGGCCTACTAAGAACTGGTCCTTTCCAGCTCCTTCCAGAGTCACTACGGCCAAATCCAGACATTCCAAAACCACCAGATTTCAGTCCCAAGGGACTTTCAGAACTAAGCAATGGGGTGCTTCCACTTCCGGAAACAACAAGGTACCACCCTGTGATAAACAGTCTCAATGACTTCCCTTTGAAATTACCAAGCACTTACCTCCTAGCAGTCCCTTTGGGGGGAAACTGGCTCTTCATTCAAGAAACTGGCAACTTATAACCCAGGGCAAATGGGTTTTAAATGTAGTGTCCCAGGGATACAGATTTCATTTCCACACGCTGCCAACTCCAAACAGGTGGCCAGACCTGCCCCTAAATCAGTGGGCAGAGGCTCAGAAACAAGTACTTTCCCTCCTAAACATGGGGGCTATTCAACCAGTACCAGAAGAGGAAAAGGGACAAGGTTTCTATTCCAGACTTTTCCTGGTACCCAGAAAAGACAAATCATGGTGTCCAATTCTGGACCTGTCTACGCTAAACACCTTTCTGGACATTCCAAAATTCAAGATGCTAACTCTTCAGTCACTTCCTATGCTATGCAAGGATGCCTGGTTGGCAACTCTTGACTTAAAAGAGGCATACCTGCATATCCCAATCAGGAAATCCTGCAGAAGATTCCTATGCTTCAAAGCAGGCTGCATGCATTATCAGTTCTCTGCACTGTCCTTTGGCTTGTCTACTGCACCCAGGGTATTCACAAAATGCCTGGCTCCAGTAATTGCATTTTGTAGGCAAAGAAATATTCAAATATATCCATACCTGGACAATTGCCTAATTCAGGCAGAAAACCAGGCCATTCTTCTAAAACATCTGGCATTTGTAAAAAGAGTTGTAACCTGTCTAGGGTACATCATAAATGAAAAGAAATCTCAACTGGTACCCTCTCAAAACATTACATTCCTGGGTGCAAGCTTGAATACAACTGCCCAGATGGCTTTCCTTACACTAGAAAAGCAAATTCATTTGGTGACTTACTTCATACAGGTGACCACAAAAACCCTGCTATCTGCAAGGCAAATACTGCAAGCCTTGGGGTTCATGGCCTCATGCATTCTTCTAATTCCATATGCAAGACTACATATGAGCAAACTTCAATGGTACTTAAAAAGTTTATGGAGTCATCATTGTCACAGCCTGGAAGCAATGATTCCTATCATACCTTGCCTGCACCTAGAGTTCCTGTGGTGGGCAGAGGCCTGCCACCAAAACAAGGGACTGTCATTCACACCACCCCCTGCCTCCCAACCCTAATTGCAGACACATCAGACTATGCATGGGAGGGCCTCATCTGGCAGGGAAGTGCATTCAGGGCAAATGGAGCCCAAATCAAATGCACCTTCATATCAATCAAAAAGAAATACTAGCTGTACAGAGTGCACTGACAGCCTTCAAGGACTAGCTTCATCCAGGACAATTGCTGATAAAGACGGACAACACCACGTTTATGTGGTACATAAACAAGCGGGGGGGTACACATTCCTACCCCCTCTGCAGACTAGCCATGGCATTGTGGAACACAACCGTGAGCTACCAAGTACAACTACAAGCTCAATTCCTGCCAGGAAAGCAGAATGTTCTGGCAGACGAACTAAGCAGAAATCTCATGGACCCTCATGAATGGAAACTTGAACCATGGATTTTCAACATGTTGACACGCAAATGGGGGAGCCCAGACATAGATCTTTTTGCCTCACACCAGAACTACCAGTTGGACAAATTTTGCACAAGAACTCATCACAAAAAAGCCTGGAATGTGGATGCTCTGTCCTTCAGCTGGAAAAACATATCAGTCTATGCCTTTCCCCCCTCTGCCTTTGCTCTCCAAAGTTCTACTAAAAGTCAAGCAGGACAAACCAAAAATGATTTTGATTGCTCCAAACTGGCCTCGCCAACACTGGTACCCACTCCTGCACAGTGTGTCACACATTTCTCCGTGGCATCTGCCTCAGACACCTTCCTTACTGTCTCAGCAGGAGAACCAAATTCTGCACCCTCAGCTCCAAACATTGAATCTTGCAGCCTGGCTAATCACTTAAATTCACCTCAGCAAACCTGTGATGGATGTCATTTTGGAGGCGAGAAGACCTAGTACTAGAACATCTTATGCTGACAAATGGAAAATATTCTGTGCCTGGAATCAATCTCAAGGGATGAGCACAGCAGTGCCCAATTTACTTCAGATTTTGCAATACTTAACTGGGATGCTTCACCAGGGCCTGTCTTTTTCTTCCATAAAAATCCACGCCTCAGCCATTTTCAGCTCATTCAACACAGACCTTCTCCTCTTCTCTCATCCTCTTCTAAAGCAGTATCTCAGAGGGGCCAAAAACTTGAGACCACCCAGAAGAGCTCCATCCCCTGCCTGGGACCTTAACTTTGTACTGGAGAAACTCACTTTACCTCCTTTTGAGCCAGCTGCAACTGTAGACTTAAAATTTCTTTCCTGGAAAACAGCATTCCTTTTAGCAATCACTTCAGCTCGAAGGATATCTGAGTTACAGGCCCTTATGCCAGTGGAGCCTTTCATCATTTTTCATGCGGACAGGATGTCACTCAGGACCAATCCATCATTCATGCCCAAGGTGGTATCCAGTGTGGCTCTTAATCAGTCCAATCATTTGCCAACTTTCTTTCCCAATCCACAGGACAAGGGAGAGCAGATTCTGCATTCATTGGATGCACGCAGACAAATTAGATTCTACTTGGACAGGACTAAATCTCGAAGAAAATCTGAACAATTGCTGGTAGCATTTGCTGCAGGGGCAGAGGGGAAGGCTATTTTAAAGCAAACCATTTCTAAATGGATAAGTCATTGTATTCATTTCTGTTATAAGCACCATGGCAAACCTGTCCCCCATGGGATCAGATCTCATTCCACCAGGGCTGCGTCTACTTCAGCAGCCTTTCTCAGAGGTGTTCCTGCCAGGGATATTCTAGAAGCTGCTACCTGGAGTTCAGTTCATACTTTCACCAAGCATTATCACTTACCAATTTTCTCTAATTTCCAGAGCTGGCTTTGCCACTGCTGTTTTTCAGGGCCTTATAGCTGGTCCTAATGCTGTATAAATTCATCCTCTCAACCTTAGCTTTGGGAATCTACCCAAATGTAATGACTGCAACAGTGAAACACGATGAACATAGTACAGATGTTCAAGTGTATTCACTGTTGCAGTCCTGGTTACCCCCCCTCCAGTTTTTCTTTTGCTATACCTCTTCTTTCTTTTACTATGCTTAAAAGCCTTTATGGTGTATTTGCTTTTGTTTGGATTTATATTTTTGTGTTTCTAATTATTTATATATATATATATATATATATATATATATATATATATATATATATATATATATATATATATATATAGCAAGAAAAACTGATGTAATGGCATTGGCTGCATGTTTTTATACCCCTGATGACCTGATGTTATGGAAGAAGGGACAGCAACTGACGCAAGACCCAAGACTTTGTTAATCAGGCCAACTGAGGGCAACCTGCCAGCAGATTACCCAAATGTAATGACTGCAACAGTGAATACACTTGAACATCTACATTTATGGTAGGTGTACACAACTGTACTTTTTTTGTGATATAAAAATAAATGCGACCACAATAAATAATTTCAAAACTTTTCCCACCTTTAATGTGACCTATAACCTGTACAATTCAATTGAAAAATAAATCTGTTAGGGGAAAATATATATAAAAATTAAAAAAGTCCAAATATGCTGGTTGCAGAAATGTGCACACCCTTAAACTAATACTTTATTGGGTGTGCACACCCTTAAACTAATACTTTGTTGAAGAAGCTTTTGATTTAATTACAACATTCAGTCTTCTTGGGTACACACCTGCCATCAATTACAGACTCTGATAAACCCAATTAAAGTTCAGCTGTCACAGTAGGATTTTCCTGACATTTATTCAGTTGCCTGCTACAGCAAAAGCCATGGTTTGCCGAGAGCTTAAAAAGCATCAAAGGGATCTCATTGTTGAAAGGTATCAGTCAGGAGAAAGGTACAAAACAATTTCCACAGCATTGGATATAACATGGAGCACAGTGAAGACAGTCACCAAAAAGTGGAGAAAATATGGGACAACACTGATGTTCCAAAGAACTTGACAGTCCCCAAAATTGATGAAAAGACAAGACAAAAACTGGTCAGAGAGGCTGCCAAGAGACCTACAGCAACACTGAAGGAGCTGCAGGAATTTCTGGCAAGTACTGTTTGTGTACTACATGTGACAATCTCCCGTATTCTCCATATGTCTGGACTATGGGGTAGGGTATTGCACAGAAAAACATCCAGGCTAAAATTTGCAAAACAATGCATTAAGTCTCCCAAAAGCATGTGGGAATGTGTGTTATGGTCTGAGGAGACCAAGGTTGAATGTTTGGGCCATAATTTCAAAAGGTACGTTTGGCACAAAAACATTTCACATCAACAAAAGAGCACCATCACCATGGTGAAACATGGTGATGGCAGTATCATGCTTTGGGGTTGCTTTTCTTCATCTGGAACTATGGCTTTAGACAAGGTGGAGGGAATTATGAACAGTTCCAAATAACAGTCAGTTTTGGCCCAAAACCTTCAGGCATCTGCTAGAACAATGAATATGAAGAGGAATTTCACCTTTTAGCACAACAATGACCCCAAGCATTCATCCAAATCAACAAAAGAATGGCTTCACCAGAAGAAAATTAAAGTTTTTGAATGACGTAGCCCACAGCCCAGACCTAAATCAAATAGAAAATTGTGGGGTGACCTGAAGAAGGCTGTACACAAGAGATGCCCTCGCAATCTGACAGATTTGGAGTGCTTTTGCAAGGAAGAGTGGGCAAATATTGCCAAGTCAAGATGTGTCATGCTGACTCCTGCAGACTCGTACCCAAGAAGACTGAATGGTGCAATTAAATCGAAAGGTGCTTCAACAAAGTATTAGTTTAAGGATGTGCACACACAACAAAGTATTAGTTTAAGGGTGTGCACACTTATGCAACCAGTGTATTGTACGTTTTTTATTTTTTATATTTTTTTCCCCAACAGATTTGTTTGTTTTTCAGATGAATTGTACGGGTTATAGATCACATTAAAGGTGGGAAAAGTTTTGAAATGATTTATTGTGGTCTCATTTTTTATATCACAAAAACCTGGCATTTTAACAGGGGTGTGTACACATTTTAAATCCACTGTAAATGTGACATTTCATTCTGTGCCCCTCTCTCCCATTCCTTCTGTTTTAGTTATGCTAGTACTCCTTGATATAGGATATCATCTTTTGGATGAAGATCAAATAATGTTTAATACTTTCGTATTCTATTTTTCTTCCTGAGCAATTTATTTCCAGTAACTTGATTAGTAAATCTCCAGATATAATGGGATCCTATCTCGCCTACATTCATAACTGATGGGTTCGGAGCCGATCCGTCGGCTCTGACTCTGCCACTATACACTAGAACGAAGTCTCATTGGCTGGGCTACCCCTTATCCCATAATGCACCACGCCTGCTTCCCCAGATCTCGTTTGCCGCTTTTCAAGCTGGACGTGGTCTCGACTTGGCTGGAGCTAAGTGTTTTTTTTTCTTGACCTTTTGGTCTTTTTGGACTAGGGTTTCTGTCAGAATTTAAACAAACAGCTGTTTTAACAGCTTTGTGAGCGTTTGTGGTTAGTTTAGTGTAAAATTAAATTTTATTCTTTTTCACGCTACTAGTGTACTGGGCAAGGCCCGTTTAAGTTAGAGGGCCTTTGCCCTTATTGTATGTTTATCTATTTTTCTTGTTGTGTGACTGAAATAGTTTTCTGGCTAAGCCCATTTAAGTTAGAGGGCTTTATGTTTTTGACCTGTTGTGTCGGGCTAAGCCCGTTTAAGTTAGAGGGCTTTAGCCCATACATTAGTTACTGTTTTTTTCTAGCTATCAGTTACCTGTTTTTTCTACTGGAAATGTCTAAGGAGCAAAAATCAGGGTTCAAAAAGTGTGCTAAATGTAGTTATAAAATGTCTATTACAGACAGCCATGCTGTCTGCGTGTATCCCATGACAGTGGGGCCCCAGGGCCTGAGGATACCCCCTTGGAGGGTTCCCTTTTTCTGGGGGGGTCCTTCTGAATCTGCTTCGGATGAACCCCCAAGGAAGAAACTGTGTAAGAGGAAGCACGTTGATTCCCAAGATGAATCCGTCACTTTAGATACTGACCTCGATGATGCGGAGGGGTCCCCTAAATTGTCCTCGGATGACATCTCCTTCTCGGATATCCTTGAGATCTTGAGACAGAGAGGCGATTGGCAATCCAAAGCCCCTACCGCTGAGGAGTCAGTTTTCCTCAAGGCCTTCGGGGCCCAGCCCTCCTCCTGCTGGGTGTCTCCACCTTTCGATGAGTTATTGGATTTAATCTCTCGGAGGGTGTGGGAACATCCTGATACGGCGGAACCGGTGCCTGCCAGGCCCAATAAATTTCTTTAAGCCCCTCCCCAGAAGAAATTCCTCACTAAGGGTGTTGCAGTTGATGCTATGGTGGTGGCATCTGCCACTCAGCAGGACGTGGCAGAGGCTTCAACGTCTATTCATCCTCCTAATAAGGATTCTAGGAGCATGGATAGGTACGGGAAGCATACCCTTTCTTCAGCGACCTTTACTCTGCAGTCGCTGAACTATCTCTGTCATTTTACAAGGCTCCAAAGGGACCTCCTCAAGGAGTTAGGAGAGTCCCTTGCAGGTAACCTTCCTGAGGCGTTAGTACAGACCGTAGGCGCCCAGATGACTACCCTATCTTCCATTGTCAACTCGTCCATGAGGCTCATTTCCTATGCAGCCGAAGGGGCGAGTAGAGCAGCGGGCACAGGAGTGGCTCTTAGGAGACAAGCCTGGTTACGCTTGTGTCCACTCGCGGAGGCCTTTAAGTCTTCCTTCACCAACGCCCCCTTTGATGGGTCTTCTTTGTTTGGACCCAAGGTGAAGGACACACTTACTCGGTGCGAGCAGGAGGGCAAGACCTTGACTGCCGTTGGGGCCCGTTTTTCCGCTCCCTCTAGACCTTATCCCAAGGCCCAGAGAGGAGGGAAAATGTGGTTCAGGAAATCCCAAAAGTTCTACTCTACTCCACCGAGTGATCCCCCCTCCAGAGGCAGGGGGGGGATTCAGGAAGATGCCACCCTAGAGGTGGCAGAGGCCCCCGTAACTCTGGAGATCGCAACTCCTTTCGTGGTTCCTCCTACCCCCAACATCCCTAGGATGTTGCCTGGCTGTGCTTCTCCGGAGCCGGTCGGGGGTCATTTTGCGAAACACCCACAGGCTTGGGACTCGATAACCAAGGATCAGTGGGTGCTTCGCATTGTAACCGGAGGCTACCTCATCCCCTTTTTCAAGCCCCCTCCTCCTACAAGGAGAATCCCGGACATGCCACCCAGTCAACGGGATCTGGCAGCCGTAGAAGTTTCAAAGCTGCTAAGCAAAGGGGTCATCCAGCCCGTCCCCGCCGACCAGATCGGATCAGGAACTTACTCAAGATTATTTTTGGTGCCAAATTAGGCAGGGGACGTAAGGCCCATTTTGGACCTAAGCTCTTTAAATCGTTTTGTGAAGAAGTCCAAGTTCCGGATGGTCACCCTTCAGTCCATTCTCCCGTTATTGGAGAAGGATGTCTGGATGTGCTCCATAGACCTCAAGGACGCTTACTATCACATTTTGATACATCAAGAGTCCTGGAGTCATTTACGCTTCCGCCTAGGAACCAGTCATTTCCAGTTTCGTGCACTGCCCTTTGGTCTCACCACAGCCCCCAGGGTGTTTACCAAGTGTCTGGCAGTGGTGACAGCTCACTTGAGAAGTCTAAGATTCCAAGTGTTTCCCTATCTCGACGACTGGCTCCTCACTGCCACCTCCAAGCCATCTACTGATTCGAGCACTGAGGGCCACAGTAACCTTGGGTCTCTCGCTAGGAATCACTTTCAGTTGGAAAAAATTTGTGCTGCGGCCATCTCAGCATATCACCTTTATAGGCGCAGAGTTAGACATAAAAAGGATGCGGGCATTTTTGCCATCAGAGAGAATTCAGGTTCTACAATCACAAGTTCTAAATTTGTTACCCAAATCTTGAGTTCCTGCCAGACAGATTCTTCAGTTATTGGGCACGATGGCTGCAACTATCCTCCTAGTACCGTTAGCCAGGCTGCACATGCGGGTGCTGCAATGGCTATTATCGGTTCAATGGTCATACCAAGAACTTCCTCTGAACCACCTAGTTCTGATTACGGACAGTTGTCGTCGGGACCTCCCTTGGTCCAACCTGGACCGGGGGCGTCCTTTCGCCCTTCAGCCCCCTGTTGCCACAGTGACCACGGACGCCTCCCAGATAGGGTGGGGGGGTCATTATCTGGACAGGTCTGTCCAAGGCACTTGGCAGGATTGCGAGGCGCACCTTCACATCAATATCCTGGAAATGAGAGCGGTGCTTCTGGTTTTACAGGCACTTCATCATGCTCTCCCCCAAGGTAATATTGCAATTCTATCCGACAACATGTCGGTAGTTTGGCACATAAGTAGGGCGGAACCAGGTCCTACCCCCTTTGCAGGGAGGCCATGAGAGTATGGCGCTGGGCCATAGCCTCTCGATGTTTCTTAGTAGCCACGCACATTCCGGGAAAAGCCAGTGTGATTGCAGACAGGCTCAGCAGGACTCTCCTGTTGCCCCACGAGTGGTCCCTCAACAACAGAGTGGCTGCGCAGATCTTCGCCAAATGGGGTCTCCCTTGTTGCGACTTGTTCGCCAGCCCCAACAATGCGAAGTGCAGAGAGTTCTTCACTCTGACATCCTCTCAGGGGCAGTCTCCCAGGGACGCTCTAGCCCACAATTGGCCCCCGGGTCTGCTTTATGCCTTCCCCCCGATTCCACTTCTCCCGAGGGTGATTCAGAAGGCTCTTCATGTCGGGTGCCACATGATTTTGGTCGCCCCACATTGGCCCCATCAGGTTTGGTTCCCATTCCTTCAGAAGTATGCGGTACAGGGCCCCTGGATTCTGGACCCAGTGCCGGATCTGTTGTCCAATCAGTCGGGACACTCTCATCCGTCCCTCCGGTCATTGCGACTGGCTGCTTGGTTACTCCACTTCCATCCTTAGTTAGAGATCTTTCTCTTTCTTCGGAAGTGATGCACATCTTGTCTTCTTTCCACAAGCCGTCTACCGTTAAGCTGTATTCCAGCAAATGGAAAAGGTTTGTTTGTTGGGCCCAGCAGCGAGGCATTGATCCTCTTACGGCCCCAGTTCCGCAGGTCTTGGAATTTTTAGCTTCATTGTTTCATTCAGGCTCTTCAGTCTCCACACTTAAAGTTCAACTGGCGGCTATATCTAATTTTCATGTTGCTATAGAGCCTTCTTTAATGGCTAACAAACTTTGCAAGTCCTTTCTTAAGGGAGCCTGGCTCCTCAGGCCTCCTATGGCTCATCCCGTGTCCCCTTGGGACTTGAATTTGGTTCTGGCCTCTTTAACTGCCCGTCCCTTTGAGCCAGCAGTTACTTGTGATATAAAATTCCTGTCGTGGAAAACTGCCTTTCTAGTGGCAATAACTTCTGCTAAGCGTGTTTCGGAGCTTCAGGCTCTCTGTTCATCTCCTCATTTGATTTTTCACAAAGACAGAGTTTCCCTTAGATTGAATCCATCCTTTTTGCCTAAGGTAGCATCCCCTTTATGCATTCAGCAATCATTGGAGCTCCCAGTTTTCTTTCCAAATTTCTCTAATGGAGCAGAATATACCTTCCACCAGTTGGATGTTCGCAGGCAACTGCGTTTTTACTTAGATAGGACCACTCAGACATGAAAATCTGACCAACTGTTTGTGTCCTTTGCGGAGAATAGGTTAGGTCTACCGGTTGCCAAAACCACCATTGCCAAATGGATTAAGGATTGCATCTCTTTCATTTATTCCCAGTCAGTCAGAGAGTTGCCTTTCCCACTCAAAGCTCATTCTACCAGGGCTATGGCCACCTCTGTAGCTTTTCACTGCAAAGTCTCAATAGATGATATTTGTGCGGCTGCTACTTGGTCTTCTCCGCACACCT
Organism: Protopterus annectens; assembly: GCF_019279795.1. Lineage (NCBI taxonomy): Eukaryota > Metazoa > Chordata > Ceratodontiformes > Protopteridae > Protopterus > Protopterus annectens. The sequence goes on along the minus strand of NC_056728.1, from coordinate 753,165,230 downwards.
TCATTTCTCATTACAAGGTTGATGTGGCTTCCCGAGGCAGAGCTTCATTTGGTTCCGCAGTTCTCAGGAGTGTGTTCCAGTGAGCCACCCGGGGTTTTAGGTGCTAGGGACGCTGTCCCATCAGTTATGAATGTAGGTGAGATAGGATCCCATTACATCTTTTAGTTATGTACTTACCATAACTTTGTATGTATGGGATCCATCTCGCCTACATTCATACATACCCACCCTCCTTCCCCCTACCTTTTGGATTTGGAGGAAATAGTGATCTTGCTAAGCTCTCCTCTGGAAGGGCTCTGGTTGGTTACAGTTATTGGTATGTGTTCTGTACCTGTATGTATGTATGAAAGCGAACAAACAAGATCTGGGGAAGCAGGTGTGGTGCATTATGGGATAAGGGGGTAGCCCAGCCAATGAGAGACTTCGTTCTAGTGTATAGTGGCCGAGTCGGAGCCGACGGATTGGCTCCGAACCCATCAGTTATGAATGTAGGCGAGATGGATCCCATACATCCAAAGTTATGGTAAGTACATAACTAAAAGTTATTCTCTACATCATCTTGCCTGTCTGCACTGCTGTGACACCAGATATACTTATGGTATAATCCCTTTTTCTTCAACATTTTAACCTTCTCATTTGCAGTATGCTTTGTGCTTTTTGTGTATTGTTGCCTGTGGTTATTCACATCCTGTTTTAATGTCTGTGTCCAATGTAAGTTCCCCCTGTGTCTCTCAGATGCCCTTCTTTTCTCAACATCATATTGCTCTATTTGATAGAACACCAACTGGTTCGAATAAGGTACAGAAGTCTCAGCTTAGTAGCTTTAAAATATCTTTTTATATCTGGCAGCCCTAATCTTCCTTACTCCAATGGAAGGGTTAATTTCTTTCATTTATTCCTTAACACCTTTTCCTTGTTGGTTTTGTTGCCCATTAGTTTCCGTTGACTGAAAAATAAGTCTAACTTGGGTAAAGTGTTAGATGAACCAAAACATTTTAAACTGCTTATATTTTATTGTTCATGTACATTTTCATTTTTTTAAACTTCTGTTTAGTTTCTTCCTAGGTTTCAGTCACAGCTAATACTGTCTCCTTTTTCTTTCAAATGTGTGTGTCATCTTTTCAATGGCCTCAGAAGTGTTCTGCTGTAGTAGACCATGTATGTGAGCACACGTAGCTGCTGTTGCCCTTGTTTTCTTCTTAATTTTATTTCCTGAAAATACTTTATCTCAGTATATAAAAAAGTGTAGGAATGCATTGTTCTGGTTTTATTATGTAGCCTTATATTGTCAGCAGACAGGACCATTTTTTCTTGCTCCAGGTATATCATAAAAAGTAGTGAAAGTGGGCACTCATTCTGGTATCTGCATAACTATTGCCTGTTAGCCCCCGCAACCATTATTTTTGTTTCAGAGCTGGTATAAATATTTATCAAATCCATAATTTCTTTTACAAAACCAAATGTCATATTGTCAGATCTTAAAAAAATATGAAAGGTTCAGTATTCCAGAAAATAAAAAAATAACCACTGGAACACAGCCAACAAGGGTAGACCAGAATTTAAGCATAAACAACCATTTATTTCTCGCTTTCGTCAGCAATTTCTTCAGAAACGACAAGTACATGAAATTCACTTGCATATTGAATTTAAGTCCACCAACAAACCAGTAAGAAACAAAATAATTATGACATCATGGTAACTAATTATATAATTAAAACTACACTCCAATAGTAAAGTTCAGATGTATTATTTCTTTAAATACACCCTATTTTTTTTTTTTTTTAATATATATTCACTACATCATTTAAACCAGGTTCCTGGTCTGAATTTAACTTAATCTGCCACATGGCTTCCCTTTGTTCTAATTTTGTTTTGTAGTCCCCACCCCTAAACACAAAAGCCTTCTGTTCCAACATAGAAAACAAAAATGTATTATACTGAGGGCATTTCAAAGTGCGTTTATAAAGGCATTTTTAACATCTTTCTTATATCATAATAATCGCTAATTCCTACACTTAGTGTTTGGGTGGTCATCCCAATATAAAAGGCAGTGCAATGGGAACAAACCAATATATATACTAACCCTTTCTTTTTACAATCAAAATGACCAGGAACTTTAATCGTATATGATAAATGTGCCAAATAAATATATATAGCCCTTCCAAAATGTACCTGCACATATTGCAGCTGCCACATTTATACATACCCATTGGTCTATTAGTGTTGTTCAGTCCATTTCCTGATAAAACCGGATTATTTTATTCAAAAAGAAGTTTTAAACTATGGTGGTTCTTGTACACAAATTGTGGTCTAAGGCCTATTATGGTATAAAGGTCTTGATTTCCCTCTAATATTTTCCAGTTCTCCTTTAAGATATTTTTAATAAGTGGAGAATCTACTTTCATATTTAAATTACAGTAAATATCCCTTTCAATGGTCTTATTAATTTTAGTACTATTGAATGGAACAGTAAGAACTGGAGGATAATGCGTCATCCTTCTGTCATTGACAAACCCAGCTGTTTTCCTCGACTGTTCTTTGTTATATCCTCTATCCAGAAATAACCACCTAAGAAATGAGAATCTTCATTTGTCATATGGCTTTCCCTTATGTACTGCCCTTTGGGAATATTGTTTTTCATACATTATGGGCGTAGGCTGTTATAAATAACTGTTGGTGAATGTATTTTTTCGATGTATTCTATTGCAAAACTTATTTTTAACAGGGTCTCATTCTATATTAACATCCAAAAAATTAACCTTCGAACCAACATCACCTAAAGTAAACTTTAGAAAAATCAGATTCATTATTTAAAACACTAACAAACTCATTAACTTTTTCTAAGTCACCCTCAACTATAAAAAAAAAGTCTACAAACCTTTTAAAAAACTTTACATGAAACTGATTGATAAAGTTTCTCAAAACCAGGTGTTCTCATCATCCCATGATTGTGTTAGCAAAAGAGGGGGCCACTAGAGACCCCATAGTGACCCCCCCCAATCTGTCTAAAAATTTTTTTGTTAAACATAAAATAATTATTTTTCAACAACACATCTATAAGTTCACAGCAAAAATTGCACTGATCATTGGAAAAATTAGAAAACCTTATCAAAAATTGTCTTGCATAATCTATTCCTGTATCATGTGTAATACAGGTAAACAACAATACAACATCCACAGTGAACATAATGTACTTTTCTACATCAAATGCTATACTTTAATTAAAACTCCTGAAATGATTCAAAAAGTCCCATGAATCTTTCAAATAGGAATCCAACTTAAACACCAGTAGTTTTAAAAGATAATCAACCAATAATGAAATACCCTCAGTAATGTAATTTGGGGCAGATACAATGGGTCTAAATGGGGGGGGGGGTGAATTAGATTCTTATGAATCTTGGGTATTCCGAACAAGACCCCTAATTTATGTTTGTCAATGTTACACAAATCTTAGGTGGTCCTATCTAAATTGCCACTCATAAAATTGCCAAACAAAAAGGAATGAATTCTCCTGTAACTACTATGAACTACATTCAAACTGACTCGTTCATATTCTTAGTCTTTATTTAACATATTTTCAATATTGTTAACACAATTTTCCTGTCCATTACCACAAGTGTACCACCATTATCACTTTTCATAACTCTTATTTTATCATTGGCAAATTTAATTTGTTTAAATCACATTTTTCTTTTCTAGAAAGTTTATAATATTTATACCTATTTTTAAGTTGTCATGATGTAACACAGCCCTAATCTGCCTTTCACAAGTACATTAAAATATTTTCAAAGTGTGAATCAGCATAGGGCTGTAGCAAGAAGGCTTAATAAAAATTACAAGAACACATTCTGACATCTTTTAAAATATAACTCAAGTTTAAAGACCTGACAAATTTCTTTAAATTCAACAAAATACTATTTGTATCAGCCCTACTGGCTGGTACAAAATTCAACCCCAAGTTTAAAATCTTCAATTCAAAACAAAATTAGATAAACTTGACTACATTGTCAGCAACTGTATGTTGCACACCTCACTGTCCGTATAAGAGTCTGAAGTCATCCTGTCTTCCTTCCATGCCATTCTGGTTCTGGGACTCTTCCCTTCTTTCTCCAGATGTAAAAAAGCTTTTGGTCTGGCTCCAAGTTCGTTGACATTACTAGAAGGATCAGGATTCGGAATACCAGACTGAAGAGACGTTCCTGGTACGTCTTGACACACAAATTCTGCTACAGAAGTGGAGCTCCGGTCAATTCCGGTGTTAACAGTGATGTTATTGGCTGTTGAAAAATCTCTCACCACTCTCTTAAAGTGAGACTGTCCAGATTTAAAGTTTTTACTTTTATAATGACCATACTGTTTTTTATTACTAGTATTGTTTAGTGTTAGTGTTTTTAACCACTGGATCAGAGACTAAATAAGCAACATCATTCTCATAAGCCATTACATCCCTTAACAGCTTAGAACTTTTACACTTTATCACATTCTCTTCATGTTTTTCAATTTCCTCAAGTATACAACTGTATTCCCTGCATTCACCGGTTTTACTGTAAAAGTCTTTCTGAATACATTGGTCAAGTTTGACAAACTGCTCCTTTAACTCAATCATAACACCGCAGTTGTCAAGCAATAGTTCTAGGAAACTAATACCTGCATTGTTGAAAGTCCTAAAGAACGGGCTGGTAGGTTCCACCCTTTTCGGGCATTTAAAGAACCTCAACCCTTTAGGTACAATTTGTAACGCAATGCATCATTGGAAATATTTTCCAAGTCTAAACTTTTATATTTTTTAAGCAGTCTACTAAGTAATTCACAGTTATCTTTGTATGACACAAGTTCTGCAGTACTTACAGGTCTTTCAGAGACCGCTAAAGGATCAGTTCTGTTACTAAGAACGGATGCTTTATCTGTGTAAACCATACTATTTGCCATAGATCCTTCGGAGTGGTTACCTTGTGCAATCGCCAGTTGAACATTATAATCCACCACTGTATCAGTGTCATCGTAACTAGGATATCCAAGGTGTTCAGTGACCCATTCAGGTAACAACTGTTGTAAACTTTGATCTCCATTGCCAGAAGTAGAGTCAACACTCACATGAAGCAGCGCATCCCCCTTATCAGCCATAAGGAACCAAAAATCAACCCCAAAAAAATATGAAAGGTTCAATATTCCAGAAAATAAAAATCAATAGCAACCACTGGAACAGCCAGCAAGGGTAGACCAGAATTTTAGCATAAACTATTTATTTCTCGCTTTCTTCAGAGACTTCTTCAGAAAAAACAAGTATGTGAAATTCACTTGCATACTGAATTTAAATCCATCAATAAACCAATAAGAAGCCTAAAATAATTATGACATCATGGAAAGATCATGAGGCAGATTAAATTCAGACCAGGAACCTGGTTTAAATGATGTAGTGAATATAAAATGTTTTTTTTAAAAAAAACTTAGGGTGTATTTAAAGAAATAATACACCTGAATTTTACTACTAGAGTGTAGTTTTAATTATTTAATTAGTTACCATGATGTCATAATTATTTTGTTTCTTATGGCGTTCGAATGACATGTGTGAATGGGCGTGCCTTCGTTAAAGGTTGGGCGTCGAGCTGGCACCTTGGCACCATAAAAAATCTTCTGCCAGTCAGCGGAAAGGAGTTCTGCTGTGGTGACCCCCTAACCGGGAAAAGATGAAAGAAGAACAACAACATTGGTTTATTGATGGATTTAAATGTAGTATTAAAGTGAATTTCATGTGCTTGTATTTTCAGAAGAAGTCTCTGATGAAAGTGAGAAATAAATGGTTGTTTACGCTAAAATTCAGGTCTACCCTTGTTGGCTGTTCCAGTGGTGGTTATTGATTTTTCTTTTCCTCGATATTGAACCTTTCATATTTCTTTTTTAATTTTGGTCTACCCTTCTTGTTGGCTGTTCCAGAGTTTGTTGTATATTGTCAGAGCTTGCCCAGTACCTTTTTTGTATCTGAACTCACCATCACTGAAAGTGTTTTCTGGTGTTTAACTTAGCTCTGCACAATTGCTTAATTAGTGTTTCTGAACATTTGCCTGCTCTACAGAAACTAAGGTGGTCCATATGTAATCTTTGCTTTTCTTGAGCTATAATGACCATGAATGCTTTGCAGTTATGGTTCAAAATTGAAGTTGGCCTGTATGATGTAGGGTCTTCTGGTTCTTTTCCTTTTTGATGTCCTGCCACCACCCTACATTTCCAAGTTACATGTATTTCACCTCCTTTTTATTGTATTATTAAAATATACCATATCTTTGGATGTCCTTCATTGATCATTGTTGCAGTATTAATTACGTATGGAAAGTATCCAGCTAAGGATACTGCATGTCCAGTCAGCTTGTCAAAGCTTGGACTTCTTTCTCTTATGCTTGTAAGTCTGATGTATGTCCCAAGTGCAAGATTGTGAAGCGTCACATAAGGGATGTTCTACAAGAGAGACAAATCCCCAGAGGTTTCTAACCACCAACTCAAACAGTGAGACTTTGCTTTCACTTTGGTCTGTCAGCCATACAGAATGTACCAATTTCCATTGCATGTTGGTCTCATTCCTTCCTTTTTTGGCATTTTTTTCATGTCAACTAAGAAGGATGAGTGGGTGGCAAATGCCTTGTGTAGATGGTCACAGTAAATGTCTGTTCTACTTAAAAAATATTTATAGCCATAAGAAGTGCACCATTTGTTAATCTTTTGTACCTAAAACTGAGTTTATCTTCCCTTCAAAATATACTTGGAAAACCATAGACTCAATGAGTACAAGCAAGTTAGGATGGCCTCCAAATCTCTGCAGTTTGTGCTTCAACAGCCAAAAGCTTAGAAGTCCAAAACTTCTGTTGGCAGTCAGATCCGTACATCTCTGTTATGGTTTTTGATAAGCCCTCAGACCACCTGGTGTTTTCTACTGCTTTTGCTATCACAACTCTTTTGGAGGCCAGCAAGATGCAACATCTTGTTATATCCTGCTCAACCAATCAGCCAGGAAGGTGTGATCATGGCTTATTGCATCTGAGGCACCTGAAGCCATACCTCAAATTTTGGTCCAGGAAGTTCCAGTTACCCTGATTTTGAGGTATGTTAGGGGTCAGATTCTCCTCATTATGTCCAGGCTGATACTCCTTAGAAGACAGAGAGAAAAAAAACATGATCATACAATAAATCAAAACCGTAATAACAAACTCTCTTCTGCCCTTTTCTTAGACTTATCCTAGGCATTCGACCTGGTAAACCATCAGTTATTACTATGTACACTAAAAACACTCACACTAGATAACCAAGCAGTTCTCTGGTTTTAGTCCTAAGTGGCAGACAAGCTGTATTATAGACGGGGAATCTATCCACCATTACCAATTACCCTGAAAGTCCCTCAGGGGTCCATATTAGTTCTGCACCTTTTCTCCATTTTCATTAATGATTTGAAAACAGTCATCCCAAATGCAACTTGTATTCAGTATGTAGATGATTCTACTCTTTTCTGTTCTGCTACCTCTCCAACAGATTTACAGAATTTATCACAAAGCACCTTTAATAAGGTGGAAAACTGTCTCATTCACCGGCATCTTCTATTAAATCCAAATTAAACAAAGCTGTTACTCTTCACCCCCAGTTGTAAAGTTTCTTTGTCATTACTTACCATAAAATCCAACAATAGAACTATAATTTCCCCAGAACCTACAACTAAGCTACTTAGGCGTATTAATCGACAACAATCTCAAGTACGATGCTCACATCGACCGAACTGTTAAGACAATAAATTAGAAACTTGGCTCTTTATATAAGATTAAACAATTTCTTACCCCATCTGCTAGGACTGTGATTGCTCGAACACATTTACTTTCAACCCTTCTATATGCCTTTCCTATTCTTACAAATCTAAGTAAATCTGACCTAAGTAAACTCACTACCTGCTACAATAGCATTGCCAGATTTGCCACAGGTTCACCATATAGATAACACCATTGTCTGAACCATCTTACTCTAGGCTGGCTAGAACTACTTTGTCAAATTAAGTGTAATCAATTAATAGTTGCACACACAATTCTCTATCAACTAGAAATTATCACCCATACTTAAAAATATCATCATCCCATACAGCAACCTAAAAACTCTCTGGTCCTGTAATAGAATGCTAGTTCAACCTGTTAAAGCCAACAGCTTAGCTGGTGACACTCTATTTACCAACTCTGTTGGCAAAATCTGGAACTTACTTCCTGCTGAACTCACTGCAGTCCCCTCTTTAACTCAATTTAAAACATCCCTTAAAAAACACTTAAAAATGCATTGGCTCTGCCCTTGTACATACCGTGACTAACCCCCTGGTCTGTTTACTATGTATCTCTTAAAACTTGGCTTCATGTTGGAAACTCTCACAATCATAGCTCCTATAGCACAGCTGATTCAGATGTTTGATTAGTTAGTGAACTACAAGAGAACTTGCACATCTATGTACAACTAAAATTACTATGTTGTGCATAAAAGTTTGTAATCCTCAAATCTGTTATATATTCTGGCATAACCAGAATAGCTTTCTGCTAGTGTTTCCGTACAAAGTATGTAAGTATCAAACTATGAAACTGTTCCTCTACAAAAGTATATAATTGTCAAATCACACTGTCTGCATGTATGTATCTGTGGAGCTTTTCTCCCCGGACCTTTGCTGAAAATGGACCAAAATCCAGTCGGACTTTCCTGGTTAACAAATGTAAAATAAAGTTCATCTTCTGCTGCTCCTACCACTTGGGATACACAGAAGGAATGGCATGATTTCTCCTAGGGGGCTTTTCAGTGAATCTCCTCTTCAGAAAATTCAGAATCATAGGTATATTCTCTGACTTCTTCCTCTCTTATTCACTCATTATGTCTTCCAACTCCCCTTTAGAGGAACTTTTCCTTTGGAGACACTTTTGAAGATGATGCAGCACTTCCATTGGGAAGAAAAGCAGGTCTCTGACATAGTATGACTTGTTTGTGTTTATATATATATATATATATATATATATATATATATATAGGGAATCCCCAAGCCGTGTGCTATAGCTTCAGTCTTAAACTTTACAGGATACCTTTGCCACCACTTCCTTGAAAACAGAATCTTATCCTACAGCACATAAAATGCCTGACAGGTTTTACAAGGTTGCAGACACTGACGAATTCCTTAATAAAAAATCTTTCAGACCCAGCAGTGACTTCTGTAGAATCTGAGAAAGCCACTGTTTGCTTCCTTTTTCTAATCAATTGACCAATAATGGACAATAGGGCCATGATAAGTTACAGAAAGGTGTTCACTTTAGCTGCATGGTTTTCTTGCCATCAACTGTCAAACCCATCTTGCTATATATGCCTGTGTGTGTGTGTGTGTGTATATATATATATATATATATATATATATATATATATATATATATATATACACACACACACACACACACACACACACACACACCCCTTTCCCGAGGTGTTCTTGGTGTCTTTGCTTAGTTACGTTACCAAAGTAGGAGACAGTCAGCTAAATGCAGTTATGATGCTGCTATGTATTCTAGAGCTGCAGCTACTGGGTCTGTTTTAAGGATGTACTCTTGGTTCAGTCTTTATCTGAAGATGCCAAGTCCACTTTATTGAATTTCCCATCCCTCCGGATAGGGAGAATCTCTTTGGATCTGCTGCTGCAGAGATATTTAAAAGCCTGCAAGAGAGAAGCAAATGTAAGCAGGATTTTAAATTGGTATTTCTTTCTCCTGTCCTAAAATTTCAGAGGAGTCCTCTTTCCAAGGCTGGCCCCTTTTTCGAAAGGAACAGAAACAATAGCAAAATTATAAAATGTTCTCAAAAAAAAAAAAAGTTCCAGAACAAATCAAAGCTAGACTTCTAAGGATCAAAGGGTTCCTTTCCAGACAGATCTACCAGTTTTGACTGCCTCTGCCCCCTTTTCTTATACCTCCCTCCCTGTATGGAAACTGAAAACCTCAGAATAGGTCCTCAACATCATAGAGGCTATGATTCTTCCTCCAGCCCATTTGGGTATTCTGCAAGTGACCTCTAAACCATGGACAATTGTTTTTATTTCCCTATACAGAAAGAGTTCTTTCATCGAGTTCCCATCCAACAGCAAAAAAATGTTATAGACTCTCTCTAGTTCTGAGAAAGGAAGACACATTGGAAGCCCATTCTGGATTTATCACTCAACACTTTCCTATCGGTACCAAAGTTCCAGAAAGCTGTCTCTTCAAACTTTTCTTCCATTCATTCTTTCTCAAGTCTGGTTACTCTGGATTTCAAGGGTGCAGATCTTCATATCCCCAGTCTTTCAGAGCATAGAAAATTATTGAGACTTTGTGCCTTATAATTTAACTTTCAATTCACTGCTTTGCCCTTTGGTTTTTCTACAGTTCCAAGGCTATTCACCACATGTCTTTCTCCACTCATAGCCTTCTGCAGTCTGCAGGATATTCGTATCTATTCCTGTCTAGACAACCTTCTCCAGACTTCAACAGACATGCTTATTTTGGATCTCAAGCTGTCCTGATTGTTTAAAATAATTGCAGTATTCCTGACATATGGGTTGTCATTGCTGATATCCAGTCTGTGCAAAAGCTTTACTTTCCCTGGGTCATACATCTGGCCTCATCTTGTATGTGTTTCACTATGTAGCTGAACGTACAGGCATGGATCCTCGTACTTTCTTACTGCTAGCCTGATCACAGATCTTGCGTCTATCAGACTGTTAGCTGTTAGGTCATTGATACCTCTGCTCCAATCATTTTTCCAAATTGGGGAACCCTCCTTTTTTGTCTTATGATATTTGTCAGAAGCTGTAGCTGTCAGCTAGGATTGGTAATTGTGAGTGTGATAAGCAGTTTCCATACAAGGACTTCCATTTGTGAGTGTGGTGAGCAGATTCCATACAAGGACTTCCATACCAAGTAGCTTTTTTCCTATGCCTGGAACACAATCACAGGTCTTGCTTAGTCTAATCATTCATTCCCAAAACCCTTGGTGTGAGGCATTCTACTTGCAACACTTTTCTCAAGATCCAGTTTCTTAACATTTGACCCAGTCCAATATGGCTGACTCCACATCCTCTGACCTACCTCTGCTGCCAAAGGAAAAACAAGAGAGGCCTCAAATGGATCCACAGTCCAACGTTTCTGACTCAGACATGCATGCTGATGTTGCAGGACTAGTGGTACCTCAAAACTACTCAGTTTCCTGCTGCTGAGACCCTGGCAGAGGCTGGTATTACTCCTGAGGCCTTGGAGACTGCCAGTATCTTCATGTCTCATCATTTCCAAAGAACTGCATAGCATCCCTCAAATTTTAATTGGAGAATAGATACCAGCCTCTCTAATAGAAGTCGACAGAGCTCCAAACCTTCTTGTCTCATCCAGGCAGAAGTTACACTTAAGAAGAAAAAGCAGAAGTCTAGGAATGTGGCCTCTCCCTCAGCAGCTAGGAAAAAGGAGTGAACAGACTTTCATGGGGGTGGTTCAAAGGTATGTCTTTGAAACCACCTTCCTTTGGGTCTCCACAACCCCACTCCACAAAAGCTTACCCTGGTTTCCGCCTTTACTGTTGAGGAACAGGACTATGACTTTGGCCATTCTCTGGGCTATTCTTCTCAACTATATTCTCCAGGGCAAATCTCATCTGACAAAGAGGACTCCCTCTCACTTGATTACCTTATTGAAGAAGCTTCCGTTGGGGAGACTATACTGACCATGATTAAACACTTTGAATGGCAATCCATGCAGATCTCTGATGTTCAGAAGAGGTATTACACCCTCCAGGAGATGGGTACGCCTGCCCTGTTCTTCAGTTCCTACTGTCCTTAAGGTTTCTCAGGATGTCTTTCAGTCCACCTCACCTGCACCTGATTCTCAGCCACCAGCTCCTAGGGGACCAGACAAGATTCAAGTATTTATACAAGTACCCAGTGGCAGACTCCTTTGCAGCATCTCTCTCTTCAGATAAGCCAGCTAAGTTTCTGCTCAGTGCAAATGCCATACCTACTGACAGAGATAGTAGGGCTATGGTTAGATGGTAAAAGAAGGTTTACATCTCTGCTACCGTTTCCTTTAGGCAATTAATTACCAGACTCAAAATGATAAATTTGATTTCTGTCCTGCATTCCTTGAAAAGAGTTACATGACACTCCTACAGGAGAGCGAAGCATCAAATGCCAAGCTTACTGGGGCAGGCCACTCTAATTGCTATACACAGTATTAAGTGCAGTTACATTGCTGTGGGTGCTTCTTCTAGAGCAGCTGCCACTAGATCTGTTTTTCACACATATGCATAGCTTTGAAGTTTGCTTGTACCTGTGGATTTTAAATCTAAAATCCTGGACTCACCCTTGGACAATGACTTGCTGTTTGGTCCTTAGGTGAGACCATGAAAGACTGCAGGCAGATCTTACTCTCCTCAGGTCATAGATAGCATAGGAACTACCATTCTAAACCTACCTCCTCCAGTAGGAGGAATCTTAGGACAGTTCAGAAACAAAGGGAAACCCATTAGGAAAAGGTACTCTGAAAAACCTCATAGGGAACCTCCAATAAGGAGCTCCCCCTTCAGAAGCAAAAAAACTGTGACTACCTCTTTCCCAAAGACTGTTGCTCTCTCTGGTCAGGTAGGAAACTATTATCATAGACAGATGAGTACTCTCCATCATCAGGAATGTTTATGCACTGTCTAGAGAAAATATTCCTCCTTCTGAAAGGCATGCCACAACCTCCTCAAAACCAAGTATCCCTTCTGGCCCCCATCATTCATGATCTAGATAAGGGCACCATAAAGCAAGTCCTAAAGGACTTCCATGGACTAAGGGTTTTACTCCAGGATTTTTTCTAATCCTGAGAAAAGGGCAATGGAATCCCATCCTAGATGTGTCTCTCCTATACACTTAATGCACTCTTTTCATACTTTTACCCCCCCCCCCCCAGACATTTAATGTCACTAGATCTGAAGGACGCCTACTTACACATACCCATTCCCCTTTTTTGCAAGAAATTCGTCAGTTTTTCTCTGGCTCCTTGCATTTTCAACTTACTGCTCTGCCTTTTGGTCTTTCCACAGCTCAAAGTTTGTTCACAAAGTGTCTAGCTCCAGTAGTAGTTTTCTGTCGTACTCCGGAAATTCAGATTTTCCTCTATCTGGATAACCTATTGATCTAGGCTCTCTCTCCAGAAATTCTTCTTCAGCATCTACACTTCATCCTCCATCTTCTTATAGGTCTGGGTTTTACTATAAACTACAAAAAAATCACACATGGTCCCTACACAGGACCTGGTGTTTTGGGGTTGCAGACTAGACACATACGAGTGCATTCCTGCCTTTCTTTTCCAATAAGAAGTTCAATCTGTCCAGTTATTTCTAAAATCTCTCCTTCAACCCATTGCTTAGCAAGGGAGATACTAAAATCTTTGGGATTCGTGGCAGCCACCATATCTGTGATTTCCCTAGTCAGACTTCACATGAGGAAAATTCAGTGGTACCTGAAATCTATGTGGTCCCAGCACTGTTACCCCTTAGACATATTGATTCCCCTCCTCCCTTATCTCAAAAAAGAGCCACTTTGGCGTATGGGACAGATCATCCTCAACCTAGGACTGCCATTCACACCACCTCCTCCTCTTCAGCAGGTTCACACAGATGCCTCTAATGAGGCTCGGAGGGCAGGGACAGGATCACACAGAGTGCCGTGGAAATGGCAAACTCAGTTTCTGAAAGAAATGAGGGCTCTTTTGCAAGCTCTTCAGATTTTCACCCACCTTTGGTTACCTGGGCCACTTCTGCTGAACACGGATAACACCCCAACCATGTGATACATAGAGGGAGACACCAGGTCTTACCAACGGCACCAATTTGAAATGTCAGGACCCACTAGAGTTCTGAAATACATAGACTGGATGGCTGAAAGAGTGGACTTGCATACTATGTCGGAAATGCCATTTTTCAGAATATTCCTTTTTCTCTAAGGTATGCTGATCTCAGAGTTGGTATGTATAATTTCACTGGGTGTGGTGCCCCCTGCAGAAAGAAGCTTTAAGGAGAAGAGCATTTTTTGAGATTCACTTTTCTTTGTTTTCAGTCTTTATTTTTTTCAGCTTGTCGGCACTCAGCATTTTGAGTGCTGACATTTCAATAGGGAACCCTTACCAACTGTGCAGGTTAACACAGTAGGCATAGAAGTTGGCAACCCAGATGAACACCTTATCCTTCTCAGAACAATGCAAGCAGACTCCCTGTGCTGCTCCCTGGAGGACCTAGCAAATTGACTTTGAGCAGAGAGGTTTTCCACATGATCACCCTTCACTGTGGCACTCCTCAGATCTGTCTGCATCACCAACCATCAGTTCCCCCAGTTCTGCACCAGGGATCTTTGTTCCATAGCCTGGAGGGCATATGCCTTCTTCCAGTGGTCACTGATGTTCCTCTATGCTTTTCCTCCTCTGCCTTTTCCAAAATTCTTAAGGCATAAAAGGAAGCACCCAAACTCCTTTTGCTGTTACCATGTGGTCAATGCAACAGTGGTTTTACCTGTCAAAGGAAAATTACAGGAGAATTCCTCCTCATTTGGACCTAATAATTCAGCAAAAGGGATTTCTGCTATTGCTGCTCCACCAAAATCATCCATCTCTCAACCTGACCCCATGGATGATAGGATTTTAATTCCTTAAAGATACCTCTTCTCTGAAGAGGTTGTTCAAGTCCTACAAGAGACAAGTAGACCCACTGCTAGTAAATCTTACACTGCTAAATGGAAAAGGTTTTCCTTTTGGTGCAGCAAACATAGTCAGGACCTGCTCTTTTCACAAGTTCCTGCTGTATTGCAGTATCTCTGCAAACTTTGATCAGGCTTTGGCATACTCTTCTATGAAAGCTCAACTGTCAGCTAACAATACCTGCCTCCCTCTTAGCCATCCACTTATGGCTAGGCCAGAGGTCAAGCATTTCCTCGGGAGAGTCCTGCATCTTAACCTACCAAAGAAACCCCTCTCTCCCTCTTGGGATCTTAATTTTGTGCAAGAAATGTTTACACTGCCTACCTTTGAACCCAAGTCTTCCACCTCTCTAAAATTCATTACTTGGAAAACCATCATCCTCTTGGCTAATACCTCTGCTAGGAGAGTTTCTGCAGTTATAAGCTGTCATGGATGGCCAAAGCCCACCCTTTTTTATTTTTCACAAGGACAGGGTGACTTGCAGGTTTAATCTATCCTTCATTCTTAAGATAGTGAATGAGCTGTCCCTCAGTCAGGCTATTCATCTTCGCACTTTCTTTCCCAATCCACAGCATGGGAAGAAATGGTCTTGCATTCTCTAGACATTTACAGGTAACTGGGATTTTATCTGGGCAAAAATAAATCCTTCAGAAAGAATGATCAGCAGTTTGTATAATTTATAAACCATAAGTTGGGCCAGCCAGTCGCCAAACAAGATGTTGCAGTTTGAATTTCTAAGGCTGTCTCTTTTTGCTACTTGCACTGTGGTAAGACCTTGCCTTTCTCCCCTACAGCACATTCCACTAGGGCAGTGGCTTCCTCAGGGGTATTTCACAAAGGAATAGACTCCATGTCTATTTTAAAGGCTACCACTTGGTCCTCTGTACATATCTTTACCAAAAACTACAAAATGTATGCTTTTTCTAGGTCCAGGGCAGCCTTCGCTTATGAGTTCTGCCTGGGCTGTGGAACAGCTCTTTTTCTCAGTAGCCAGCCACTTTTTTACTTCCTCCTTCAGCACTGGGAATCACCCATATGTCAGGAATATTGCAACAGTGATTTCAGTTAGAGCATAGTACAGTTGTTTATGAACTAACAGTAGATGGCTTACTGCTCACCATTATGGTATCCCATTCTCCATCCCATGTTATCTTTCTCACTTCAACCTTTGTTTTCCTCTTCCCACTTTTCTTTAGCCTCTGCTGTGTTATATGGGAACAGGAATTTTCTTACATATTTGGGCTATATGCCTTCTTTCAGCTGATCAGTCTCCTATCTCGGTAGTCTTCTGGTCACTGGCTTGGAGATAGTCAAAGGGTCTATGGTAGTATGTACATCTCTATACCTCAGTGCATACAAGCTGAGGTCATGTGTTTGATGTACGATCTAGGGAAAGTGAAGTTTTAGTGCCATGGCAACTCCATCAGTCGCGAATACTGCAACAATGATCAGTAGGACATCTACTATTATGGTAAGATGTCTTTACATTCACATATGGGATTCCCTGCTATGGAAGCCCAACATTTGGCCAGTCTACCAAAGCCTACTGTTGCTTTAAGGTTTGCCAAACATCACCTAAACACTGCTTGCATAACGTAGGGCATAAAGGTGGTGATCAGGCTTACTATCCTCAGAACTTCTTTGCCAGCAGTCTGAATGCTTCTTCCGTCAGTCTGTTTGCCTACA
This sequence comes from Protopterus annectens, assembly GCF_019279795.1. Lineage (NCBI taxonomy): Eukaryota > Metazoa > Chordata > Ceratodontiformes > Protopteridae > Protopterus > Protopterus annectens. The sequence continues at coordinate 753,148,803 of NC_056728.1, read as the reverse complement.
TCTGTTTTTTGCCAGTTTTGAATGCATTTTCATTCTCTAGTGAATGCCTATGCCTGTTTTAAGTCTGAGCCATTGCAGATAAGTACCCCATTTAAGTTTTGATTTTCTTGGCTTTTTTGAATTAGGGGTTAATGTTATGCAGGAACGGTAAATGACAGTGCAGGAGACAGACTTCCCATAAAGACTGCCATAATAAGTGTCTTTTTTTACCTAGGAGCTTCTCATGATTATACATCTTGTTCAATTTGTCAGATGTTCATCCTGAAAACCCTTTGTAGTAGGCTTTCTTCCCTTTCCTTGTATAGGGAGACCAATGTCTTAAGCTACTCACTAAAGATACAATAGAAGGAACCTCCTGACCTGAGGGTCAGCCGTTGGGAAAGAAGGTGAAAAAGGTAAGACTAGAATCTTCCACTGTCCAGCCTCTGCCAGGTGTTTCTCCCAAGGTCATTACAAACCTGGAGGCTGTGTTGTTGGATTTCTCTGCTGTGACTGGGTTGGAGGATGGCAAGGTTCCAACTGGTAGCATGTCTGATGAGGCTTTGCAGGCACCCATTTTGGACTTTCAGGGGGAACCATGGTTGATTATTTCCGAGGGGCTGGGGGAGGGGGGTTCCACAGAATCTAGTTAGGGAAGAAGTTCCTACTATGGTTATAGAATGCTGTCCTGGGTCAGAGTCTTCAGTTTCATAGGGCAGACGTTCCCTTAAAAAAGAAATAAAAAAACTAAACATGTTTCTTCTGCTCCTAGGGATTCACAAAGTGAATGGCAGGCCTTCACTCAGGGGTTATTTAATTCTTTAATGTCATTAAAGCCTCCTCAGGGGGTGTCTGTTGTTGCTCCTCCTTGGTCCTCCATTCCCCATAAAAGGCCTAAAGAACAAGATTCTTCTGAGAAAGAGTTGGAGTCTGATGAAGAATCCATGACTTATTTTACTCAAATTCCTTCTACTTTGGAACTATGGGTCAGAGGAGGAGGAATCTAATAGCTCTGGTACTTCTTTTGAGGAAATTCTCTTTAGGGACACCATCTCTAGGATGATGGAATTTTTTTTAAGTGGGATTGTGTTGCAGTCTCTGATATCCATAAGAGGTACTATGAGTTACTTCAGATGGAATCTCCAAAACCTGCGGCTGTTTCTCCCTGTTTTGGCTGCTTAGCTGAGTGATTTTTCCATTGCCTAGAAAAGCATCAGATTCTCTCTCTGCCCCCTGCTCCCAAGAAGCCTGATGGGTTTTATAGGGTGTCTGAGGATTGTAACTTTTTGTACAAATGTCCTGCTGCTAACCCCTCTGTGGTGTCTGTAGCCTCTGATAATCTATTTCAATTGCTTCCTTCGCCCAAGTTACTGCCTTCTGACAAGGAGGAGAGCAGAACCAAGAAAAGGCTGGGTAAGAATTTTTTCACTTCTGTTACCCTAGCTTTTAGGGCTAGTAATTATCAGAATATGTCCAGGTATGTGTTGGCTCTTCTTTCCTGGGCCTGTCAGCTTACATGCATTTTACATATGAATGCATATAAACAATATCATTCTTTTAGATGTATCATAATTCATATTTTTATAATTTTGTGCATTTTATTCAGATTTTAGCTGTGTATTGATTACTTAAATGTATTGAAGTTTTCTGTGTGTTTAGAATGGTGTACACAATAAATTTTGTCATGTCCCTTTAAATGTACTTAAATGCACCACCTATTAATCACAATGATCATGTGATCTTAATCTGAAAAGTTAAACTGTCAGTTTGTTTATTCATTATCTGATGAAGTTTGTTATGGAATAAATGAAAGTGCTTACCTTTACAAGTTTGTGTTGCTACTTTTTTGAATTGGAATACACATTTGTGAGTTTGTGATTGGTCAGAGTCTCTGCAGACCTGCTGCTTTTTTTTTGGTTGTTTATACGAGGTCTGGTTTTCTTCAGTTTATTTTTGATCTTCCAGACTCTGAGGGTAAAACTACTGCTCTTTCCTAGCTAGGGACTTCCTCTCAAGTGGTTTGTCATTCTATCAAATATAGTTATGATGCAATAGATGCCTCTTCCAGGGCTGCTGCTTCTGGTTCAGTAATGAGGAGGTATTCTTGGCTTAGGTTTTAACTTTTACCTGATGATATCAAGGCTAAGTTGATGTATGCTCTTCTTGATAATAAACTTTTGTTTGGGGAAGCAGCTGCTGGTTTGTTTAAGTACCATCAGTATAAGGGGAAGGCCTTGCAGGAGCTTAAACATGTATTTGTTTCTCCTGTGCATAAATTTCAGACATGTTACCCTAATAAGCCAGTTTTGTTCGTAGGCCATCTTGCGCTTTTATTAAAGGTAAAAAAGTAGCAAACCGGCTGCTCCTACCAAGGCCACTCAGACTTCAGGGATTCAGAAGCCTTCTTTTCCTGACAAACTAGGTGCTGTGTGACTATCAGTCTCTTCCATCTGCATTCCTCTTTTACTTTGCCTTTCTGTTTGGCTTCAGATCACTCAGGATTCTTGGATTCTAGCAATGATTCATTGTGGGGTACTGCTTGGTGTGGAAATTCCATCCTCTTTTATGGACATTCCTTAATGTTTCTCATGCCACTTCCAAGATGGCTGCATATTGAGTAACAGCATACCACTAGTTCTCCCAGTGTGAAAGCAGAAACCCAACAGAGAAGTCCAGTAGACTTTTGTATTTATGGGTAGATTTCAGTAACTGACTAGTAAGTGTACTGCCTGGATGCCAGGAAAAAAAAAATACAGATCGCCAGTAAAAAAGAAATACAGAGCACTCGGAAAAAATCAGCTACAAAAAATGAGGAAGAAACACTGACTATGTGTTCAGCAAAAAGCAATGCAACCTCCAGATATGACTTCCAGTAACCTACAGAAAGATACAAGACAACTGCACACAGACCTGGTTAAAATAAACAAAACACTGATGAAGTATATCAATACAAACAACAAAAGGCTGGGAAAAAATAGAAGAAGCTTTAAACAGATTTTCAGAAAAAGTGATATGGCTGCAAAACTCGGAGGTTGAAATGAAGAAAAGGCTGGCTGAATAAAAGACTGCTCAGGAAGAGATGTTTCAAAAATAGAATTAGAGGACAGAGTACATAGGGAAAGCCTGAGATTTTCAGTAATACCAGAGAACCTGGAAGGAAGAAACAGACTGCATTAATTTTATGAAAGCACATGTAAGCAACTGGACTGATATTCCACAGCAGTTGTTGAAAGGACACATTGTGTTTATGCTCCAAACCTGGCTATGAGAAATCAACCTAGATCTTTAATAGTAAACATGCAATCTTATCAGCAGAAGGAGTTGATTCTGACAAAACTGTGGCAGAAAGACAAAATACTAAAAGTGAGAGAGAGCAGTGTGTTTGTAGCAAATTACTCATTGTACACCAGGCAGAAGAGGAGTAAATTCATTCCACTATTCGAGGAATGGCAAGACTCGGATATGAGATTCAAACTACTGTACCCAGCTGTCTTCAAGGTATTCTTCCCTGGAGGGACAAAATCATTTTTAATGAAGTACATACTAAGGAGGAAATACAAAAGTTTGTCCAACAAAAAGTGAGCTGTGAAGCAGAAGGAGATTCTGCTTCTTGTTCTTCTGGTAATAAAGATTGGAGAAAGACTGTACCTGTGAAACCTTTTGCACTGTTTCATCAGAAAATGTTGGCGGGAAGGAAAGGAACATGAATGAGCATTGACTAGAAGAATTAAGAGTGTGTTGGAAATGAAGTAGAGACAAAATTTGGTAAATGGAGATGAATGGTATAAAACCAGTAGCTTAATGTGGGATTACAGTGTAATTATATTTGTGAAATATGACAGAAAAAGAAAATCTGGAAATATTGGACTTTTTCAGAATTTGTTGGACTTGTAGAGGACTGTAAAGTTTATACCCTACTTCATGTCATTAATGTTCGTAAAAAGGCTTTGGAAGGGGGAGAGTCAACTGTAAATAAAGAAAATATTTTTTTTTACTAGTACTATTTCTGTGGTGTATGCTTTTCTTTGCATGCTATAAAGTAAGTGTAATGGGGATTGTAATTAGGTGCTGCTGATGTCCTTCAAGAATGCAACTGCAGTCATAACATATGGGTTGTCCTGCCTCAGGCAGCCCTCGGTCGGCCGGATTCCAAAGTCTGGGTCTGACGTCGGTTGATGTCACATTTCTCTCCGACGTCAGAGCGGCTGGAGTACATAAGCATCAGCCGACGCCATTTTCTTCAGTCTTTCTTGCCGCGCGGTGCCCCGAAGCAGAAGCAGTTCGCAAGTGCCGGTCGGTCAGCTCCTGTATTCTTCGAATCCGAAGTCATCAAAAAAGCTAAGTACCCCGTTGGGGACGTTTCTTGCCTCAGCCGATGTCAGAAATTACTGAAAAAGTTAACAAGTGTCTGTCTTGTGGTAAACAAATATGATTCCAGAAAGCGCCTTCGAACCTTCCTTAAAAAGCCTCAACAGAGGCCCCTAGCTATACCTCCTGTGCTTGATGTTTTGGATGACCTATACTCTGACTCCAGTGTTACTCCGGATACTCTTCCTCCTGCCCCAGCCAAGCCAGACAGATATTATAGGGTCCCAGAAACACATTCTCATTTCTTTAGGGCCCATGCTGTTGATTTAGAAACTATTTCTCAGGGACCTAAAAGGGGTTTCAGCATCTACCTCCAAAAATCCCTTGCCTTCCAACAGGGAAGCTAGGTCATTAGAGAGATGGGGGAAAAAGGTCTACACCTCCACTACTTTATCTATGAGAGCTCTGAATTGCCTCTTTCATATGTTTCAATATCAGGATTACCTGTTAGATGATTTACAGAAAACATTGGCCTCTCCTGAACCTTTAGACAGGAAGTCTTTGCAGGAAGCTGTACATAATTCTCAGCAAGTCAGCAATCACTTTCTGCAGTGTGGATATGATGCATTGGAAGCTTCTTGTAGGGCAGCTATGACAGGGGCGGTCATTCGTAGACATGCATGGTTAAAAGAACAACCTCTACCAGATCATGTTAAGGCAAAACTTCTTGATGCACCTTTGGAAAAGAACAAGCTTTTTGGTACTAATGCTAAAGATGTGTTAAAGTCCATCAAGGAAAAAACAAAATCAGTTCAGACGGTCAAAGACTTCCTCCAGGTTCAGCCACCCAGATTCAGCAGGAATTGGCCTTCTAAAAACTGGTCCTTTCCTAATCCTGACAGATTTCAAAGGGGTAAAAACAGGCATGGCCGAGGAAGAGGACAATACAGAGGTTCTTGCAGGGGACGACAATGGCAACCAGCAAACCAAAGAAGTGACACAGGGGTCTCCCCTGCCCCACAGGGACAATCTCAATGACTTTCCTCTACTTCCCACTGACCAAGGAGCAAATAGAAGCTCCCTTGGGCGGAAAATTATCTCTGTTTTCAGACAACTGGCACAGATTGACAAAGGACAAATGGATTTTGGACATTATAGACCAAGGTTACAGGTTCCACTTTCATACCTTACCAAGAAAACAAGGCATGCCAAACCTACCACAAAACCAGAGGGCAGAGGCTATCAAGCAAATTTCTCTGCTTGCTCAGACCAAAGCAATAGAAAGAGTTCCTCAACAAGAACAAGGCCAGGGGTTTTACTCAAGACTGTTCCTTGTTCCAAGAAAAGAAACTCAATGGAGACCAATACTGGATTTGTCCACATTAAACACTTTTCTCATAGTACCAAAGTTCAAAATGCTGACTCTACAGCAACTCCTTCCCATGCTGGGCAAGGGGTCTTGGCTGATTACTCTGGACCTCAAGGAGGCATACCTGCATGTCCCTATCAGACACAGCTGCAGAAGATACCTCAGATTTCTTGCAGGGCCAGAGCATTATCAATTCTCAGCAGTGCCATTTGGCTTATCTACTGCGCCCAGAGTATTTACAAAATGCCTGGCTTCAGTAATTGCTCATTGCAGGCTCCAGGGGATCCAAATTTACCCATACCTGGACGACTGCCTCATACAATCGTTCGACAAATTGATTTTGACAAAAAACTTGAACTATGTCATACAATTGCTACAGGCTCTGGGATACACAGTCAACTTCCAAAAGTCAAGACTTCAGCCATCCCAGCAAATTACCTTCTTAGGAGCCAATCTAGACACAGCCTCTCAAATGGCTTACCTGACAGAAGACAAGCAAGAGAAGTTAACTCATTATTTCAAAGGTTTGGCAAAACTCACCCAGATGACTGCAAGGGGATTCCTGCAGGCCCTGGGTTACATGGCATCCTGCATTCTCCTGGTTCCATTAGCAAGACTACACATGAGAAAGCTTCAATGGTACCTAAAAAGCCTATGGTCTCAGCACAGCAACAACCTAGAGACAACCATACTGCTCATTCCATGCCTACAAAAGGAATTCCTATGGTGGGCCTCAGTAAGCCAGGCAAACACAGGTATGTTATTCAAAAAACCTCAGATAACACAGACCATGACCTCAGATGTCTCAGACCTTGGATGGGGGGATCACATGGAGGGCAGATGTATACAAGGACAATGGTCTCCAAAGGAAACGCATCTGCATATAAACCAAAAGGAAATGCTGGCAGTAATGCATGCCATCGAGGCCTTTCGACAACATCTTCAGCAAGGCCATCTACTGATATGGACAGACAACACTACTGTGATGTGGTACATAAACAAGCAAGGGGGGCACCCATTCCTACCCCCTTTGCAGACTGACAATAAATCTTTGGGAAAAATCACTGAGCCTAAACATACAGTTGCAATCCCAGTTTGTTCCAGGTAAAGACAATGTGCTGGCGGACAGCCTAAGCAGGAATTTCATAGATCCACACGAGTGGAGGTTACATCTGAAAATCTTCACACAACTCACCTCGACATGGGGCAGGCCAGAAGTAGACCTATTTGCCTCCCACCTCAACCATCATCTACAAAAATTCTGTTCAAGGACATACCATCCACAAGCTTGGAAAATAGATGCTCTTTCATTCAACTGGAACTTTCTAAAAATCTATGCATTCCCACCTCTGCCACTGATGACCACAGTATTACTAAAGATCAAAGCAGAGAGGCCCAAGGGGATCTTAATAGCTCCAGACTGGCCAAGACAACACTGGTACCCACTACTACGGAGCATATGTCACAACAAAAAGTGGGCCCTTCCCCAATGGCCCCTACCTTTGACTCAACACAACTTCAAAACAGTGCATCCAAACCTTCAGACACTGCAGCTAACAGCCTGGGAGATCCCATGAATAACCTCAATCTATCTCTCTCCAAGGAAGTCCAGCGGATATTAACAGAAGCTCGAAGACCATCCACCAGAAAGGTTTACTTAGCAAAATGGAAGAGATTCAGCATTTGGAATACCAGCAAAGGGACATGATGCATCATTATTGAATATCCCACTCATCCTAGAATATTTGGCAGATATGCTACAGAATGGACTCTCATATTCTTCCATAAAGATACATGCTTCAGCTATCTCAGCTAGATATAACACTGATCCGCCTGTGTTTTCACATCCTTTGTTAAGGCAATTCCTCAGGGGAATCAAGAGCATTAAGCCACCAAGAAAGGCTCCAGTACCAGCTTGGGACCTCAACTTTGTCCTAGAAAAACTGACTCTACCTCCCTTTGAGCCAGCAGCTTCAGTGGACTTACAATTTTTATCATGGAAGACAGCTTTCCTGTTGGCAATTACCTCAGCAAGAAGGGTTTCGGAACTACACGCCCTAATGGCAACACCACCGTTCATAATCTTTCACAGAGACAGGGTCTCCTTAAGAACAAACCCTACTTTTATGCCAAAGGTGGTATCTAGGGTTTCTTTAAATCAAGCTATTCACCTGCCTACTTTCTTCCCCAATCCTGAGAGCAAAGGGGAAAGACTGTTGCATACCTTGGACATTCACAGACAACTTCGCTACTACCTGGACAGAACCAAGACCAGTAGGAAGTCTGATCAGCTTTTTGTAGCTTACGCCCCTGGAGTACAAGGAAAAGCAATTTCCAAACAGACTATTTCAAATTGGATTGGACATTGCATCAGATTTTGTTATTCCTTCCATGGGAAGAATGTTCCAGCCAATGTCAGACCACACTCCACCAGAGCTACAGCCACCTCTACAGCATTCTTAAGAGGGGTGCCTACAAAAGACATTCTAGAAGCTGCTACATGGAACTCCATGCATACATTCTCCAAACACTACAATCTCCCTTTATATTCCAGATCCAGAGCAGGCTTTGCTTCGGCAGTCCTGCAGGGTTTGATTGCCAAACCATCTCTTTCCTAGAGCATTCCTCCTCCCCCAGCTAAGCTATGGTATTCAACCCATATGTTATGACTGCAGTTGCATTCTTGAAGGACATAGTACAGTTTTGTACCTACCATAAATGTAGATGCCCGATAGATATGCAACTGCAGTCGGATTTTCCCTCCCTCCATACCCCTCTATGCCTTGGGTCCACTCCTGTCCCTGTTTCTCTTAGCTGGGGATATCTGTTATGGTGTATCTGTTTATTGCTTACTTATTTGTCTGGAATCCTGTTTTTGTCTTCCAATTTGATTACAGCCTTCCTTGGAGGGCACCTGACATCTGGGGCAAGAAACACTGAAGAAAATGGCGTCGGCTGATGCTTATGTACTCCAGCCGCTCTGACGTCGGAGAGAAATGCGACATCAGCCGACGTCGGACCCAGACTTTGGAATCCGGCCGACCGAGGGCTGCCTGAGGCAGGACAACCCATATGTTATGACTGCAGTTGCATATCTATCGGACATCTACATTTATGGTAGGTACAAAACTGTACTTTCTTTTTCCCCCGTCTTTCTCTTCTTCAATTTTAAGAATGTAGGCACTGCAATATAAACAAAAAAAAACTGCTTGAAAGAGCAGAACAAAAGAAAAAATATTGTGCTTTTTCTCATTCTTGCATGGGAGAATGACTGGCTAAAGTACCTTAGACTGGTTTAGTGACAAGTTTTAAGAGAAAGCAAGAAGTAAATGAAAAAAAAGAATATTGAATATTATTAGGCTTTTTCTAGCAAATAAATTGTATGCTTTGTAGCAATTCTGTCTCTGGCCCTCATGTCTCCATGGAAACAACCTGATAAAGAGATAGTGACTGGTTCTCATGTCTCCATGGAGATAATCAGCTAAAAAGAAATTTATTACAGTGTGGTGGATAGTGATTTGCTGCGAAAAAAAAAGAGAATAGAAACTGGCTAGGAGATGTTCTCTGAAAACATTCAGGTGTTTTCACAGCTGGGAGAGCTATAAAGATGACATGTAACGAGTTAACACTTAGTAGAAGCACAGGCTGCATCTTGCTTCTCAGCATGGATAACCTTTCTTTTAGGTTAACTCACGTCTATGAGTATGGCTGTCAGTTTTGCACATTTGTTCCTGTTAGGAGGTTAAAACTTAAATACTTAAAGGTGTATGTAGCGTTGTGTGTTAATATTAAATTGATAGGTTTTAGGGTGGTACTGTTTTTGTTTGAGGCTGTCAATAAAATTCAACCTGCCAAACAATGTATGCATGTAACATAAAAGATAAAACTAGACATTTAACAAAAAAGGTATTAAACATAAAAGGTGGGAATAATAAATTTTAATACAATGATGCTTTCTGTCATGTCTTTAAATATCATTTGTCTCACAGATAAATATAAAAAAGGAAGAATAGTGAACCATATTAAAAATACAGAGTGCAAATAGCTATGTTTCAGGAGATGCATTTTGAAAGAACTGAACATGTGAATTTGATAAAGGTTTTCAGGAGGGTTATTCAATGGAATATCCGAGACAAAGGAAAAGAGAAGTATTTGCATTAATTGCAAGAGGGGCTCCAATAATGATATAAGAAGATAAGAAAAATAATGGCAGATTTGTACTGATAAGGGACTACTGGCAAGAGAGGAAGATTACACTGGCATGTTTTTATATTAAATCGAAAACTGCTGTAATGGAGGTTAAGAAAATAATACAATTCTGGGAGAAAAAAAAATCAGTTTTCAGCAAGGAATATTAATTATAGGTGGGGCCTTGAATATGACTTGCAATACTGAAGATGTGTCTGGGGGAAAGTATAACAAAGGAGGGTAGATTTTTGAAGATGTTTATGAAGATGTGAATTCAGTAATAGGACTTCAGAGTGAATTGACATATTATTCCCTAAGATATAAAAACTGGGCTAGGCTAGATGAAATTTACATTTCACAGGAACATGTGCCTTAAATGAAGGTCTTGATATGCACCCATTAACTATTTCAGTTCATGCACCAATGTTAACTAAAATAAAAACACAAGGAAATGAAAAAAAAGAGACACTGCCCTTTCCCACCTTTCTGTTGAAAAGAGAGGAATTTAAGGAATTGGTAGTGGCGATTATTCAAAAGCTATTTGAGAGGATATAAATTACTTCTAAAAATACAGCTAGGGATGGTATAAAACTAAGGTGGAAGTAAAAGAAAGGGAGCTATGGTTATGAAGTAATGAGAATTATTTAGAGGGACTGACAGATGTATTGCAGAATAGGGGCAATTTCACAGGACAAGAAGAGGATCAACTGCAGAGTGCTAAGCAGAAAATAAGGAATTATCTGTTTAATATACACAAGTTTAGAAAGATTTCTGTTAAGCAACTGTTTTTTTGATGATAACACTAGAGCACAAAACACTTTTAGTACAATGACTCAGGCAAAAGAAAGCAGAAAGGGCTGTTGCCAAGCTTAGGAAGCCTATAACAAGGAAGGTAACAAAATCCTGTAGAGTTATTAGACACATTGTCGAAATTTTATGAAAGTCTATATAAAGCAGAGAAATATGGAAGTCAAGAAAAGATACAAATGGAAATGTTTATGGGAAGAATTAAATATGCCTTGGTTAGAGGTAGATGAGGCTCAATTACAAACAGGATAAGAGGAGATGAGATAAAAATTGCGATGCATGTCCGATCTACAGGAAAGTTTCCAGGAATAGATGGTATTATAGTGGAAGTCTGGAAGCTAGGAGGGAAAAAAACTTATAAAGATCTGGAAGGTTTTGTTTAGCAGTATTTTAAGAGGAGGAAAAGTACCAACATCCTGGAAGAAAGTAGTGGTAGTTGTAGTACCTAAAGAAGGTAAAGATCCATCAGATCCAGCTTCATACAGGCCCATTAAAATACCAAACTGTGATTCTAAAGTGTTCATGTCTATAATGGCTAAAATAATGACAAAAGTAATGCAAAAATGGATAGATACAGATCAGTGTAGTTTTGTGGAGGGGAGGCAAACATTTGTCAACATTAACAGAACATTGGTTATCCAGAAGGAACAGAATGTAGGAAAATACCATAGCTGTTGATGGGTCTTGATGCAGAGAAAGCGTTTGACAGAGTAAACTGACTGGGACTTTATGAGCAGGGCAATGGGGTCTATATCACCCGATCAAACATTTAGGTTAGTGAATACCTAAATGTCGACCTGGTAATATTGAAAAAATAAAACAGTGAACGGCTAATTTAATGTAGGGAATGAATTCCCTCGGCAGCTTTGCACCCCACACCCCCAACTAAATATACCAACTCCGAGATCGCTCTACAGTGGGGAAACGGGCAAAAATCCACATAAAGGCCAAGGGAATTCTTTCCCCTGCATTACGTCATCCGTTTGCAGTTTTTTTTTTTGCTTTTGCCAGTTCGACGTTTAGTTATTCGCTAACCTAAATGTTCAATCAGGTAATAGGAACCCAGGCAATGGAAGCATTTGCATTTCCTGGAAAAATTATCAGGTTGATAAGGAGGCTATATAAGGGATCAGAGGTGAAAACTGAAGTGGGTGTGGTCCTCTCTGATAAATTCTGCTTGAGCAGGGGAACCAGGCAGGCGTGTCCTCTTTACCTTTTGTTATTTGCATTATATTTCGAACCATTGGCAAAGAAAATAAGGGAGTCAGAAATTCAAGGATATTATAGTCAAGAAAAGCTGTCTCTATTTGCAGATGCTACTATTTTATACATGACAAAACCAGAAAGAGACATTACAGTGTTATGGAATATTTTGAGATAGTTTCATATTCTTTTGGGATGCAAAATTAATGAAGCTAAAACAAAGCCAATAGCGGTAAATTATGTACCCACATATGAATTGGTTCAGCAGTATCAATATTTATGGGGACATGATAAAATGAAGTATTTATACCTTTTGATTAAAATTATTCTAGTGTGGCAGCTAAGGATATGTGGGAAAAGACTGGAAATATATTACAAAAACTTGAGAAAATCGAAGCTTTGCTATGTGGATGTGGATATGGATATCGATAGTAAGACGCAAGCAGTTAGTGTTTTTAGTCCCATTAGTCTTAATACACAGGTCAGGCATATTTTTATCAACCAGTGGAGAAGTTGTTTAGAGCAATTAATAAAGAGCTGAAAGACTTTATGTGGGAGAAGAAGACGGCAAGAGTCAAGTGGGATAAGCTGATTCTTCCAGTAGAACAAGGTGGTTTAGGATTTCCTGATTTGAAGGGGTATTTCAGAGCTACACCGTTAAGGCTCCTATACATAGCACAAGCAGAAAACTAATATTCAAAGTGGAAAGGGTTAATGATGAAATGGAGAAGCTCAAGAAATGAGGAGGGACTGGGATTTTGGATGCAGGCCTTAAGGAGAATAACAGTAATCATTCAGAATATTGTATCTATAAAGTAGCAGAAAGTATCATAAGAACTAAACCAAGAAGGGAATGGAGAAAAGAGATTCTGCTGTTAGGGATGTCTGCAAATAGGGATATAGACAATAGAAAAGAGGGGGCTGGAATTTATTGGAGAAAACTGGCAAAGGAATCAAGGTATTGGGAGCAAATAACTAGAGAGAAAGATGAAAGAATGGGAAGACAACAACAATTTATTTTGACTGCAGGTTAGAAGATTGCCTTCCCGATTGATATCAGAGTATAGGCAAAGAGAAGAAATGGGGGGGAGGTCCTAAATGAAAGACCAGCACTGGTAGAGTTTTTAGTAAAATCTAGAACAGAAGCTGCCATTAAAAAAGGAATAATTAGTTGACCATATAAAATATTGCATGATAACTATAAGACTCAATCAGAGGAGGTTAGGATTTGGGAATAGAGACTGAATAAGTAATTCACAAAGAAACAATGGGAGGATGTGTATGTCTTCCAAATATGCAACAAAATCTAGAAGATTTAGCATTTTTGCTTGGAAATGTTTATATATTTTTAAACCCCAAGTAAACACCAACATTTTTTTCTTCATGTAGACAGCAAATATTGGAGGTGTGGTGGGGAAGAAAGAGGTAATTGAGAACATATTTTCTGGCAGCGCGGCGAGTTGGCAGACATTAAGGGTTCCCTATGGGATGCACAGTTGTAGATGCTGGTTAGGCAGATTGCTTTGACAAGGGAGATGAATTTTTGAACTATGATTCAGGATCGGAATTGCCTAAACATGGTAAGGCCTTGCTATGTCTAATCATGGTGGCTGCCAAAAAAGCAATTGCTAGATAATGGAAATCAGAATCTAAACAACTATATGAGAAGTAGTGAATATAGTAACACGATAAAACAATTGGAATTGAGATCTTCAGAAAAGGGTAGGAGCAACCTACATAGGAAAAAACGGGAATTGTGGGAACAGTACTTAAATAAGCTATTTAATGTTTGACTAAAAATGATTGACTAGATTATAAGTGATGCATAATGTTTGCAACTGGGAGTGTGTCAGTATAGTTTGTGATGTAAAATGCTTGCAACTAAGATTATGTTGGTGTGGTTTGCTTTCATTTATATAAATGTATGATTGCTTGTGTTTTAAGTGATGGTTTATTAAATATGTTTCTTGTTTCAAAGGCAACAAAAGGCAGGAACTGAATAGTTTATGTAATGTTGCTTAGGTTATATGATATATAGCAATATATGTGAAGTTTAATGTTTGTGGTGTCACAAGTGATAATTAAAGGTGTTTAAAAAAAGAATGCTTCTAGTGCTCAGAAAAGAGGGCACTTGGAGACCACTTCTAAACCTCTCTAATCTAAACAGTTTTCTGAAGGTGCCTTCCTTTCAGATGTTGTCCCCTCAGACTCATTTCTCTTGCTCCCTCTATATGGTGTCTCTGAATCTCAAGGATACTTACCTCCGTATTCCAATCCATCCTCTTTTTAGGATGTTTTTGCATTTCTCTGTTGCTTTCTTGGATTTTCAGTTCTCTGCTATGCCCTTTGGCCTTCCTACTGCCCCAAGGGTGTTCACCAAATGTCTCTCTCCTGTGATTGCTTTTTGCAAGCTTCAAGGGATCTAAATATTTCCTTATTTGAATGACCTGCTGATTCAGGCATCCTCTCCAGAGATCCTTTTACAAAATCTTCATTTTGCCATTTCCCTTCTTCAGAGCCTAGGGTTCACAATAAATTTCAAAAAGTCTTCCCTGACAACTTCTCAGGATCATGTCTTTTTGGGTTGCATGATTCAGACAGTGCCAATGCTAGCATCCTTGCCTCCTCCAAATTTCCTTGAGTCTACGTGGGGTATAAAAATATCTCATTTCTTACTTTGAAACTCTTCTTCCTCTGGCCTCCATTACAGACAGGGAGATTCTGGGAGCTCTTGAGTTTCATGGCATCCACCATTCTGATGCTCCCTCTGATCAAACTTCACATGAGAAAGTTTTCAGTGGTTTCGGATGTCAGTGTGGCTTCAGCATGTACATACCCTAGACTTTGTAGTTCCTATTCTTCCTTGTTCTCAAACAGGAACTTCACTGCTGGGTTCAGCAGTTGTCTCTGAATCCAGAGCTCCCTTTTCATTACCCTCTTCCCTCTCAGGAATTGTTCACAGATGCTTCAGAAGTGGGAGAGGAGCAACTTTTGGCTCCATAAAGGTACAAAGGGTGTGTTCACCTCATCAGCAGAAGGAGCACATCAGTGTTAAAGCAATGAGAGATCTTATGCTGGCTCTTCAGACCTTTCATCCTCTTTTTTTTTTTTTTTTTTTCCAGGACCTCTCAAGGTATTGGCCGACAATACCACAGTGATGTCGTATATCAACAAACAGGGAGGAACAAGATCTTGTCTTCTTTGCTGGTTGGCCCTTCTGATGTGGGATCTTGCTGTCAAGTATCAAGTAACTCTTCATGCAGTTTATATCCCTTCAGATCATAACATTATGGCAGACACTCTCAGCAGGTCCTTAACTCAATCCCATGAATGGCTGCTTCATAGGGATGTGTTTTTGGACATTGTCCACCAGTTGGGTACTCCTCAAGTAGATCTATTTGCCAACAGACAACTTCCTCTGTTTTGTGCCAGAGTCCCAGGTCCTCTGGTGTAGAAGGTGGATAACCACTAATTTTCTTGGAAGGGAGTGTTTCTTTATGCATTGCCTACCCTTCCTCTCATTCTGAAAGTCCTATTCATGATTCAACAGGATGCTCCCAAAATCTTGTTGGTCACTCCCTTTTGGCAGCAACAGCAATGTTTCCCTCTACTTCTGCGGCTAGCCAAGGACAGTCACCACCTGTTACCTTACAGGGTGGCTCTACTCACACAAGACAAGGGGTCTCTCATCCATCCCCACCTTTCCCTGCTTCAACTGACAGTGTGGCTGATAGAATTTTGATTCCTCATAGACACCTTTTTTTCTGAGGACATGCTGAATGTCCTGCAGGAGACCAATGACTAGGAAATCCTACTTATGCAAATGGAAGAGGTTTTCTATTTAGTGTGTTTGCCTTAACCTGGACCCACTTACTGTGGATGTTCCTTTTTGTTCTCTCTTACTTGTGTGAGTTGCTCAATGTTGGTTTGGTCTAGTCTTCTATTAAGGCCCACTTATCAGCTTTCTCTGCTTGTCTACCTTTAACTCCTCCTTTAGCTTCTTGATTTGAGTTTAAACATTTCTTAAAGGCGTCCTTAATATTAGACCGCCCAGTAGCCTGTTTGTCCTCCCTTGGATCTTAATTTTGTTTTGGAGAGGTTGACTCAAGCTCCTTTTGAGCCTGCTGCTTCAGCTTCTTTGCACTATTGTCCTTGGAAGACTGTTCTTTTGTTAGCTTGTACCTCTGCCAGACAGGTGTCTGAGTTGCAGGACATTATGGCGTGTCCTCCTTTTTTGATATTTCATGAGGACAGGATGTCCTTGCATACTAATCCTCCATTTATTGCTAAGGTGATTAAGGAGTTGTCACTTAATCAGTCTATTAATTTGTCTTTTTCCCCTTCTCCACAATTTGAGAATGAGACGGTGATGCATACTTTGGACATGCATAGACAATTCAGATTTTATATGGATAAGACTAAGGCTATTAGAAAATCTGATCAGTTGTTTCTTTTCATTCTACCTCTTTAGGGTTAGCTGTATCCAACCAAACTATTTCTTGGATTTCACAGGCTTTCTTTTTGTTACACTTTTCATGGAAGAGCCTTCCTTCTTCTGTAAAGGCTCATTCTACTAGAGCTGTGGCTTCTTATGGTGTTTTTTTCCAAGGGCTTGGATAGTAATTCTATTTTTGAAGTGCCTATCTGGATGTCTGTGCATACTTTTACCAAGCACTACAAGTTGTATGGTATTTCTGGAGCTAGGGCTGGTTTTGCTAGAGCCATTCTTCATGGCTTTTTAGAGGGCTCTTCTGCTCCTTCCTTCCTTCTCTCAAGTTTCCTGTTGCGCTTTGGTACTCTCCCATATGTTATGAAAACTGCAGCAGTGAATGGAAAGTCATAGTACAGTTGTATAAAATCTTACCATAACAGAAGATGTCCTTGCTGTCACTGCTGCAGTATTCACTCCCTCCCTCCACTCCCACAGTCCTTTTGTTTCCTGGATGTCCAGGGTTACCCCTTGGGTTTCCTTGGACTGGTGCTCCTGCTGGGACAATCTGTTCTGAGGATGGTCTGCCTGAACATCACTTTTATGGCCTACACTACACAAGGAGCATTTGAGTGGTATTTGGTGTACCTTAAAGCAACTGTAGGCATTGGTAGACTGGCTGGACATTGGGCTTCCTTGGCAGGGAATCCCTTATGTTATGAAATACTCCAGCAGTGAAGGCAAGGGCATGTACTGTTATGGTAAGATTTTACAAAACTGTACTTTCACTATGAACCTGCTTCTTTGCCTGGGCTTCAGAATAAATTTGAAAAAGTCTGTCCTTTCATCTCAAGATCTGTTCTTTAGAGACTGCCATCTCAGCACCGTCTCTGTGATGGCATTTTTTCCTCAGGGCAAGATGCAGTTTGATTGCTTGCTGAAGTATCTCCTTCTCCTAATTTTGACCTCCGCATGGGAAATATTGAGAGCCTTGGGATGTATTGTTTCATCAGTACAAATGATGTCTTTTGTAAGACCCCACAAGGAAGATTCAGTGTTAGTCTATTTGGGCACAGCACTGGCACTCCATGAAGTTCCCAGTTCCTGTCTTGCCTTTAAGGACTTTATTTGGTGTACTAACCAGAAATCACACAATCTAAGTTTCCACAGATACTTCAGATCTGCCATGGGGAACATGTTTAGTGAAAGTAAAGGTCCACAGAGTTTAGTTAGGATAAAAACTAAATAAATAAAACAGACAAGTGCCAAAGAAGTGGAAGTCCTGACCATGGCCCTTCAGTCTCTATATCACCTTCATCATCTTTAGTTTCTGAGAACCCTCAGAAACCTCACATATAGTACCACTCTATGTACAAGGTGGGACAAAATCTTATCTGTGACAGCCTGGGAGATTACCATTCAATGCAACCTCTTTCTTCAGTCAGTGTATATACCCTCAAGTGATGCTTAAAGTGGTGGATTACCTGAGCAGATCCAAGGCAGACCCTCCTGAATGGATGTTGAACAGAAAAGTGATCTTGCAGATTGCCCGTTAATGGGGAATTCCACATTTAGATCATTTTGCCTCCTCTCTGAACAAATAGCCCAGACTGTTTTGATCCAGAGCTCCATGCCCAGAGGTTTGGAAAATGGACACCTTGTCAGTCTCATGGAAAGGAAAATTCCTTTTATGCCTTTTCTCTGATTCACAAGGTGCTGCTGAAAATCAAAAAGGACAGAAATAAAGATGCAAATGGTCATGCTGTTTTGCTCAGACATTTGTTCTTCCTTTCTCTTCCACTTGGCCAAAGGCAATCACTACAAGTTACCCCAAAGGATAGGCTTGCCTACTCAACAGATGTACACTGTCATTCACCCAGTCTTGCAAACACTAAACCCAAATGTTTGTATGATTTGGTCATCATACCATTGAGGTACCTTTTTACAGAGGATGCACTACAGATTTTACAGGAGTCTAGGAAGCCTTCTACAAAAAAATCATATGTTTTTAAATGGAAAGATTTTCTATTTGGTGCCTAAAAAGGACCTTTTTCATATGAGTTATCCCTAGTATTCTTTCATATCTGTATGAGTTGCTTAATACAAGACTAGTATATTCTTTCCATTAAGGCATATTTGTCAGCCATCTCCAACTGTCTACCCCTTGACATACCTCTTTCTGCATATGTACAGGTCAAACAATTTTTAAAAGGTGTCCTTATCGAGCCACCAAGAAAATCTATACCACCTCCTCCCTGGGACCCAAATTATGTTTGAAGAAGTTGACCATCCTTTTGAGCCTTTTTCTTCTTGTCTTTTTTTTTTTTTTTTTAAATACCCAGAACTGACCCATGCAGTTATAGGCCCATCAGCCTAACTAGCCTGATCTGCAAGGCCATGGAACAAATTGTAATGGACCTTATAAACAAGGACATTGGCAATCTCCAAACACTTAACCCCACACAGCTTGGTTTTGTCAAAGGGAGATCATGCCTGTTAAACTTAGTTGGCTTCTTCAAAACAGTTATCAAAGCCATTGATGAGGGGAAGACCATGCATACCACCTACCTTGACCTAGCCAAAGCCTTCGACACTGTTCCTCACTTGGGCACAATAGATAATCTTTCTCAGCTAGGCATCAACCTGTATGTTACCAGATGGGTAGCTAAGTGGCTCACTGATATAACCCACTCAGTCAAAATAGGGGAAGCCACCTCTAGTAGTAGACCCGTAACAAGCAATGTATCCCAAGGATTAGTCTTGGGGCTTCTACTGTTTGGGATATACTTTCCTGAAGTGCAAGTCAAAACCAGTGGTCTGTGGCTGACCAGGTTTAAAGATGACTGCAAGCTGGGCACTGTCTTAAATTCCCCTAGTGACATGAACATCCTGCAAGAGGACCTTACCCAAACTAATGACTGGTGCCAGAAGCATGGCCTCAGACTGAATGCCAGTAAATGCTTCATTATCCCCTTTGGGGAAAATGGTGTCCCCGCTAATTATCTCATTAATAACAATGTACTAAGCATGGAATCAGTTGTGAGGGACTTGGGCACCCAGTTTGATAGCAACCTGACTTTTGACCACCACGTAGCCTCTGTTGTACGGAAGGCTTTCTACATGGCCCACCTCATAAATAAGGGTATTTCATCCAGGAACAAGGAGGTCATAACATCCCTGTACTCTCCATTATTAGACCCATTATCGAGTACAGTGCCACCTTTGGCATGTACCTTGCCAAGCACAGGCAGCAGCTGGAGAGACCACAGAGGTTCCTGACCAGGAAAATCCAGGGTCTCAAACACCTATCCTATACATATAGGTTGAAAGCCCTGTCCCTCTACTCAATCTCATACAGACTGCTCAGAGGTGACCTGTGTCTGGCATACAAAGCCATGTCAGACCCAGCCTTGATGGAATTGCTGCATATCCGTAAGTTAAACTCCACTCACACAACCTGCACGCAAGGCCTCAACCTGGTCTGTGACATTAATAAAACTTGTTGGCAGGATAGATTTGCATCCCAGACTCCCCCATCTGTGAAATAGACTCCTTCTCCATGTCAAGCATCATACCTCACTAGCCCTCTTTAAGAGGAACCTGGACGACTGGATGGGGAAACAGAAAATACGCCACTGAGATCCCACCTGTGTCCCTGCCGGACTTTGTGGGAACATGGGCGAAATTCTTGGCTAGGCTTAAAAGGGCCTCTGGGCCAATAGCCTAGTATCATCCTATGAACCTAGGAAGACAGATTTACACCTAGCCCATGCCTCAGCAAAAGGGATCTTAGTGTTACAAGCTCTTATGGTATCTCCACCCTTTCTAATTTTGTACAAGAACAGGTACTCCATAGAACTTAATCTGTCTTTTATGTCTGATGTTGGCAGTGAACTCTCTCTCTTAACCAGTCTATAAACTAGCCTGCCTTCCTTCTCAATCCACAATGTAAAAGTTAAAGAATTTTACATTCATAAGATATCCATTGACAACTTAGGGTTTTATATTGACAAGGCTGAAACTATCAGGAAATCTAACAAACTATTTGTTTCCTTTCAAGATAAAAAGTTGGGTTACTGTGTCTTGAAGCAAACCTACTCCAGGTAGATTTCCTTGGCGATTTCCTTTTGTTTTTCCTTCTATGGGAAATCCCTACCCAGACCAGTTTAAAACTCATTTCACCAGATTAGTAGTGTCTCCAGGTGCCCTTTCAAGGGTCTAGACATAAGATCCGTATTGGAAGTAGTCACTTGGACTTCCATTCCCACTTTTACTAAGCACTATAAAATTGATGCCTTCTTTAGATCCAAGATTGTTTTCACCAGCTCTATCTTAAAGGAATTCTGTATTCAAGTTCCACTATTCTTTCTCCCTGATGCACTAAAAAGCTTTGGGAGTCTTCCTATATGTAATTCACTGCAACAGTGATCAATGTAGGACATAGTACACTTGTATAACAACTTACCATAACAGTACATGTCTAAGTAGACCACTGCTGCAGTACAGACTCCCTCCCCCTTCTGTTTTTATATACGTATATATTTTTTCTGACTGTGGTGGATCCCGTATACATTTCCCGCTCTTCACCTTGCCCTATGAGTGTCCTATTACATTAATCCATCCATCTGATCTGATTGATAAGGACTGTAGAAGCTGATCCAGTCCAGCCATTTGCCAGTGCTCCTTGTCCTTGAGCTCCTGAACTTTACCCTCCCATGATACTCTGCCCTACTTTGCCATCTTGTTTGCTGCCATTGGGAATGGAATGATCCAAGTGCCACACAACTAACTGCTTTCTTGTTTATAATTTTAAGTTAGCCTTCTCTGTTAAAACTCCATATTTCTTGTTGCTGTAGTTGAAAACTCTTACCCTCCTCCTAGGACCTGTTTTTCCTGTGTATTCTGTCTTAGCATAATGTTAGCCTTAACTCCTCTCAATGCTTGGGCACCTGCCTAGCATCCTCTTTCTCTGTTGTTGTCACTAACCTCTCTGGTGTCTACCTGGTTTGCTGTAGTTTCTGTTGTAGCTGGTTGCTACATGTTACTTACTGTTGTTATTGGTACTGTTCTTTACTGGTTCTGCTATGGTTAAAAGTTTTAAAAAGTGTGTTAAATGCAGGCAGAAAATCCCACGCCACAACCTGCATGATTCTTGTGTTGCTTGGGTACTAAGCACTTCATTGTTAGTTGAGATTTGTCAGGGATCAGATCCACAGACTCTTAGTTGCTTCACAGATGTGAAAGTTCCTAGGTCCTAGTTAAAAGACATCTCTTCTCTTTCCACCATGTCTCCTTGTTTAATTTCTCCAAGTCATTTGGGTTTCTAATACGATGACTGGAATGGACCCACTTCTAAGTCAGGGTGTGATAAAATCTCACGAAATAAGTATTGTTTTGATCTTTATTGGCTAAAAGTACTCTTTCCACGCCAGCAGTGTGCCCAGAATTGACTCCTCTATTTCACATGGCTTTACATATATTGGTAGTATATCTAAATATGACTGTAAATTGTTTAATCGGCTGATTGGTGCTACTATTGGAACTGTCTCTGGGTTACTTCCTTCCACATTGCTCTCATTTCTGCTTTCAAATCCTGGTATTGTATAACTTTGTGTGTTTCTCTCTCTCTGTACTTGAGTGACTGTAATCATTGGGTGTAGCAGTTTCCATGGTCAATGCTACTTTTGTCTTTTTTCCTAGACTACTGTACTTTCAGTTGCTATCTGATTTTTGTCAAATTCTGATTTGATTTCTATTCCTGCTTAACACATTAATGCTTCTGCTAAACTAAGCATGGAAGTCCTTTTATACTTTTTTCATCATGTTTTAAAACTTTCAGTATGTTTGGACCTGGTGAGGTCAGCAGATGTATACATATGCAGCCCCAAGACTGCAGATCTGTACATGTCAGTTTCGAGGAGGCTCATACCTCCTTCTGAATGAGGAGTACATAATCTTAATATACACTGACTTATCTATGTAAAAGTTATGTACTCAGCATAACTAGGTGTCTGTGTTGTCCATTTTCATTCTTCGTCTGTGTTTCTGATCCGACTCGGACACATTGTTTCCAAACTCGTGGATCTGATTCTCAAGCTCCTTCCCTTATTTATAATGCCCCTTATTGCTACATTACCTCAGATTGAGTTTGCTGACACTATGGACCAATTTAGAATATAAATTATAAAAAAGAAAGGAAACAGAATATGAACTCATACAGGAGTAGTGGCTCCAAAGTCTTTATCAGATCACTCCTATATAAAAGGGGGGGGGGGTGAGGAAGAATGAAAATGGACAACACAGATGCATTGTTATGGTGAGTACATAACTTCTATATCTAATACTGTCATTTTCATTCATACCTTAATGAATAGGACAGAGTCCCAGCTACGATAACCCTGGAAGTATGTTCGGAGTACTTCAGAACCAAAGGCAGCCCTGTTTCTGAAGATGGTATCCAACTTGTAATCAGCAGTAAAAGTAGGACCTTTGGACCAAGTGGCTGCAGCACAAATATCTTCAATAGAAACTCTGCCCCAGAATGCAGATGTAGCCATAGATCTAGCAGAGTGAGCTTTAGCTTTAGGAGGTCTTGTCAAAGGCAAAACTCGTAAAGAGTAAACCTAAGAAATACAATGTGTTAGCCATTTAGCTAAGGTGACTTTGGAGACTGGTTTTCCCAATTTGTTACAGGCAAAGGAAGCAGACAGTGAGTTTTCAAAATCCATCATTCTGTGAAAATAAAACAAAGGTGCCTAAGTACATCCAAAAGGTGAAGCATTATATATATATATATATATATATATATATATATATATATATATATATATATATATATATATATTCCCCTTTATTGGAAAAATTTGGAAAGAAGACAGGCAAATTGATTGCTTGGTTGATGTTTGTTTGAGAGGGAATCTTTGGTAGAAAAGCTGTATTAGTGTGCAAGTTAACTCTATATTCATGGAAAACCAAATACGGTTTTGAAGAGAGTGCTTGGAGTTCAGAAACTCTCCTAACTGAAGTAATAGCCACAAGAAAAAAATGTCTTCCATGAAAGGAATTTGAGATCAGACTTGGCTAAAGGCTCAAAGGGAAGTTGAACCAAGCTCTGCAACATAAGTGTAAGATTACAAGGTGTGGAGTAGGTTCTTTAATTGGAGGTCTAAACAACAATGTACTTTTAAGGAATGCTTTACATAACCTGGATGAAGCTAGTGGGAAAGCATTATCTCCAGTGTGATAATTAGAGATGGCTGCTAGTTGAACTTTGATGGTGGAAAAACTAGCACCTCCTTGAAAAGTCAAAGCAAGAAAATCTAAAACAGCAGGACTGGGAGCAGTAAAGGGATCTAATTATTTCTGTTGTACCCAATAGGAAAATCTTTTCCATTTACTCTTGTATATTTTCCTCACCAGTTTCTGGGAGGATATTAAAACTTGGCAAACTGATGAAGAAAGCCTGGACTATCTAGCCATCATCAGAATTGGAGAAACCATGTGGTCAACTTGAGGCCTGGAATGTCTAGGTGAGCCATCCCTGAGAGATGAGATACCACATCTGACTGGGGTCCAGCATCCGAGGGGGACGTAGAAGGTGAGACCACAGAAAGGGGACCCAAATTGCTGAGGCCAAAAGAGGACAATGAAGATAACCTTGTTCTTCAACTGGAGTGCTTTCTGAAGAAATTTTGGGATTAGAAGTTAGGAGAGTAAGCATACAGGGACCAGAGGGATGAACGTGGACTAGAGCATCTCTCAGTGACTCCTGCTGAGGGAATTAGGGCAGAAAACCTGCTGCAGTTGTTGAGGGAGAGGCAAGGAGATCACAGCAATGCTGTCCCCATTGATGAAAGAGCCTTTCTGCCACTGCATGGTTGAGAGACCACTAGTGAGGAGTCAGAATAATCCTGTTGAGTTTGTCTCATAGAACGATGGATTTTTCCAATATGTGCATTGCTATAAGAAAGCGTTTTGAGGAGATCATCCATTGCCAGACTCACCTTGCTTCTTGGCTAAGTGGTAGGACATGGTTCCCCTGTTTGTTTGGTATACCATACCTCTGACATGTTTGTCTGGATAGCAACTGCCCCTAGAAGTAGAGAGTTCTGAAAGGCCTGCAATGCTAGAAGGACCACTCTCATCTCTAAGACATTTATATGCAAATTGGTGTTTTCTGGGGACCATGTGCCTTGAATAGTTCATCCCGAGAATGCTCCCCCAATTGGGAGGCATCCGTGGTCAACATGGCCTTTGGAGGAAGAAGAATACAGCAATGCCATTGTTGAGCCTCTTTGGACTGAATCCACCAAAACAGGAAGTCCCTGAAAACCCAAGAAAGTTTTATAGGATGGTGCAAAGGCAGTCAAAGAATCAGCCATTGTACTGATACAGTCCATTGGAGAATTTGCATGTGAAGATGAGCAGTGGATAGCAGAGTAATTGCTGCAGCCATAGACTCTAAGGCTTGATGAACCAATTTTGTTGGAGGATAAGGTGTGACAGAATCTGATTGACATGCAGTTTCAAGGTATGTACTCTTTTTTTGTTTTAGAAAGGCCATCTTGATTGATTGTGCCCAGGGAGCTCCTATAAACTCCAAGACTTGAACTGGCTGAAGATGGAACTTGTAAAGACTGACTGTGATCCCCAAGAACTGACACAACTAGAGTAAGTAATCCCTAGCTTTTTTGAGAAGATGCCTGGTTGGGGAGGTGAGGAGTCAGTTGTCCAAATAAGGAAACAGTCTGAATTCAAGCAGTCTGAAATGAGCTGCTACCACTGCCATACATTTGGTGAATAACCTGGGGGCTGTGGTGAGACCAAAGAGCAGGTTTCTGAACTGATGTCTGTCCCCCAGCCAAAAGCACAAATCTCTGAGAGCACTGTTCCTGTTAATGTGATAATACGCATATTGGAGATTGATGGAGTATATCCCATTAACCTTCTGTAGAAGAGGCAGTATGCACTGAACCATGACCATCTGGAACTTAGTTCTTTACAAACTGATTTAGATAACTGAGATCAAAAATGTGCCTCAAGTCCCCTGTTTTCTTTGGCACTAAAAGAACCTTGAGTAAGTTCTGGATCCTCTTTGGTCTGCTGGGACCCCTTGGATGACACTTTTGTTTAGTAGCTTTTGAGATTCTAGAGCTGTTAACTCCCACTGATTGGGTGGAGCATTGGAAAACCTTTCCATTTGAGTGTGAGAATTTATAAAAAGAGAATGAAATATCCTCTGGATATGGTCTTTGCACAAGAGAATCTTTTATGGTGGCTGCCCAGGCTGTGGATGCAAGGACAAGCATCCGCTTCCCCAACTGCCTACAGAGAAGAACAGTCAGGCAACACTTCATGACTGCTGAAAAGGTCTATCTGAAAAGGAATCTCAACCCTTAGTTTTGAAGACCCCTTTTGCATGATGGCGTCATTTTCAGTTGGAGATTCCCCTCGGTCCATGGGAAAAACTTCCCCTCGTGAGTCCTGAAAAAGGACCTTGAGATTGTCAGAATGACATATCTTTCTCTCCATGCCAATTCCTGGAAAAGAATCTTTGCAGGGTAGAAAAACTGATACCCATGGCAGACAAGGTGTTTCCCTCTGGCTCACTATGTGAAGGTGTTTCTTTAACACAATCTTAAACAAACAAAGAAGATCCATCAAAAAGAAGTATTGATAAAAGAAGACTTGAAGGGCTCCACAAAATCACACAAATGCATTCAAGCACATCTTCTGATGGCTATTCCTGAACGCGCAACCCATGACGAACCTTCAGCTGCATGACAGATTAACCTCATGGATGCATTAGATAAAGTTGTAAAAAAGCAGCACCACTATTAAAAACTTGAAACCAACAAAACACCACAGCACAGTACCAGGAACCACACTTTATTCCACAATGTTAGCACTTTCATCAACAAGACTTCTTCAGACAAACAGAAAATTTAAAACACTTCCTTGAAATACTCTCTGCAAGTCATGTGAACACCATCACATGATAAAATCCTGCCTTTAACTTTTGTTTAAAAAAACACACACAATTCAACAATAAAATAAAATTGAATTAATCTGTTGTATGCTTTCTTTTTTAAAACACTACTAATGCTGATCATATCATTAAGACCAGGTGATACTGTGACATTCAACAGAATTTGCCACCAAAAGTCATGTTCCTCTAATAAAAGTGACCAGGAACCACCCCTTGGGAGTTGTTCAACTTGCTCCAAAACACAAAATGAAAAAAAAAAATGAAAAACTGTGCCCATTATGGGTAGAAATGTGTCTTAATAGAGCATTGGAGGCCTTGGATTTCCTGATGTCATGTAAGTGTTCATAAATACGTTGCCTCAACTTCCTTTCCGTCTTCCCCACATAAAACACCGGGCACAGTTTCCATACAGCCATGTACACTACTCCCTTCACCTGGCAGTTAAAATTACCTCTAGCATTGATCCTAATGTTATTAACAACACACTCCTTGGTTTCTAAAATAAAATGGCATGAGGAACATGATCCACATTTTGACATTTTTCCTTGCTTAGAACGTGGAGAGCCCCCCATCCCATCAAACAAACTCTTAAGGGACTTACTCCTTTTATACACGAACTGAGGACCTACCCCCAACTTCTCCAATATTTCAGCATGGTTGGTCAATAACTGCCAATTCTTCCTTAATAATAACTTCAGTAGGGTCATGATCCAGACTAAAAGCGGTTATGAACAGAGGGCGGGTCTCTCCATCCACCTGTCCATTATCCACCAGAACAGACTGTTCTACCTGGAACTCACCCACCTTCCCCAACTCCTCTCCCAGTGGGACACAGACTTGTTGACTGGCCAGTAATGGTTTAAAATGACCTGACTGTTGTTTCATCGAAACTTCCTTTTTAATATTACTAATGAGATAATCAGGATAACCATTCTTTAAAAGCATGGAAGTTAAAATCTAACACACATCTACAAAATCATCCCATAAAGAGGCCATCCTGGCCGCTCTGACTATTTAACCCTTAATGACAACCTTCTTCCGGCTGAATGGGTGACTACTACTAAAGTGCAACAAACTGTTGGAGTAGGTGGGCTTCTTATAAATTCTGGATGAAAGTTCATTAGGCAATGGATCCTTCTTCGACAAAACATCATGGTAATTGATTGTGTCCTCACCTATACAGTGTGAAAAACACAAAAAAGTAGTGGAATTGTTGATGTACTCCATGAATTCAACAATCAAGTCCTTAGGACTAGACCAAACCAAAAACAAATCATCCAGGTACATGGTGTATAAATGAATATGCTGGAAATACTGTGACTCAAGTAAAAACTCCTGCTCCCAGGCAGCCATAACGATGTTTGCAAATAAAGGGCCACAAGGGGCCCCCATGGCCACACTCATGACCTGTTTAAAATCTTGTCCCTGGAACAGAATGTAATTACTGCCCAATATTAATTCCATTAAGTGTGGTCAGGGTATTGACCAACACCTGATCGAGCCCGAAATTGAATGACAAATAATCCTCAAACCACCTAAGGCCCAAATCGTGTGGGATACATGAAAACAAATCCTTGACATTGATAGTAATGAATAGATAATCAATACCAGTATCAATCTCATTACATCTAGTCAGGAAATCCCATGAATCTCTACACAAATGAGGAATGTTCATAACATAAGGCTTCAAAAGATGGTCATTGAAACGTGCAATACCGTAGGTTTTAGACTAAATTAAATTAAATTCAATTTTATTTTGTTGAATTGTGTGTGATTTTTTAAACAAAAGTTAAAGGCAGGATTTTATCATGTGATGGTGTTCACATGATTTGCAGAGAGTATTTCAAGGAAGTGTTTTACATTTTCTGTGTCTGAAGAAGTCTTGTTGACGAAAGTGCTAACATTGTGGAATAAAGTGTGGTTCCTGGTACTGTGCTGTGGTGTTTTGTTGTTTTCACTTTGCATTAGATACAGATTGAAGGGTGGCCATTTGCCAGAAAAAAACTTCTGTTCCTCTGCCGACATGGTCCCAGAGCTAGACTTAGAAAGTTCCTTAATCAAGTCCCTTTATAGTCTAGTAAAGTATGCCAAGTAGTTAAGTGACTGTAGGGTAAAAATCAGTGAAGCATATACACACTTTCCAAATCTGTCCAGTGCCCTAGATTCTCTTTGAGGAGGATGGACAGTGGAGATCTGTTCAACCAGCTCCTTTTTTGTGGCTGCTGCAACAACTGTGGCATCTACAGGAATTTCCGTAGTCCAAAAAAGCCAGCCTTTGGATGGAGCTGGAATCTTGTCTGGATGATAGGAGATTGGTTCTACTGTATCTGGCTCCTTCCAAGACCAGCAGGAGATGATCTAAAAGGTCATCCACCGGGGGAGGGGGGGGATAATCCAAGATGTAAATGGGCCAGACCTAAAGGCTTCTAAGAACACTGACTCCTCCTGAAATGGGGCTTTGGAAGACCAATCACATTTTTGGCGAAGGATCTCTAGAATATCTCCAAAAGAGATGTCTTCTGGTGATGATCTGGTGGGACCCTTCCTCTTCATCAAAATCAGTGTCTTTGGTGAGAGATTCCTGTGGAGATTCTAAGTGCCTCCTCTTACACAGTCTCTTCTGAGGAACCTCTTCAGTGGGATGATCTGGAGAGGAGTTGGGGAAAAAATGGTAAATTCCTGAACTAGAACTGCCTGGAAGTGCATAAGGGCTAGCTGCCCCTGTGGAATAGGCAAATAAGGCTCAGAAGCTGGATCTGAAAGGGGGATCAGGTTAGAATCTGAGGAATGGGGAATTTCTTGGGATGAACTTTTCAAGGCACGTGGTCCCCAGAAGAGATCAATTTGCATATAAATGTCATAGATGACAGCGATCCTTTTACCATTGCATGCCTTTTATTACTCTCTTCCCCTATGGATAATTGCTATTCAAATGGAGAACATGAAGTGGTATGGTACATCAACAAATGGGGGAACCAGGCCCTACCCCCCCCCCCTTGCTGAGAAGCAATGAGTGGCTGGCAGTGGACGATCTCCTCCAACCGCTTTCTTATTTTAATGCGCACACCAGGGAAATCCAACATTCTTGCTGACAAGTTCAGCAGGACTGTTCTGATGCCTCACAAGTGGTCTCTCAATAATGCAGTGGCAGAAAGGATCTTTCCCCGGTGAGTCCAACCTTGCTGTGATCTCTTTGCCTTTCCCCTCAATAACATGTGCAGCAGATTTTTTCCCTAATTCTCCCACAGGAGGAGTCACCAAGAGACACTGCAGTCCATGTTTGGCCCTATGGTCTCCTATACACTTATCCTCCCTTATCGCTAATCCTCAAATTTCTTCAGAAAGCACTCTGATTGAAGAGCAAGGTTATCTTCATTGCCCCCTTTTGACTTTGGCAAGTTTAGTTCCCCTTTCTGTGGTCTTGGCTTTTATGTCCTCATGGACACTGGACCCCAGTGCAGATCTGGTATCTCAATCCTCAGGGATGGCTCATCCAGACATTCCATTCCTCAAGTTGACTGCATGGCTTCTCCAGTTTGAATGATGACTAGACAGTCCAGGCTTTCTTCACCAGTTCACCAAATTTCAATATTCTCCCAGAAAACTTTGACGAGGAAAATATTCAAGAGTAAATGGAAAAGGTTTTCCTATTGGGCACAGCAGAGAGAATTAGATCCCTTTACTGCTCCTATTTGTGCTGCTTTAGATTTTCTTGATTTGATTTTTCAAGGAGGTACTAGTTTCTCCATCTTCAAAGTTCAGCTAGCAACCATCTCCAATTATCATACTGGAGATAATGCTTTTCCTCTAGCTTCATCCAAGTTGTGTAAAGCATTCCTTGAAGGTATCTTTTTGCTTAGATGTTTGATTAAAGGTCCTACTCCCCCTTGGCATCTTACACTTATGTTGCAAGCTTGGTCCAGCATCCCTTTGAGCTTTCAGACAATTCTGATCTCAGATTCCTCTTGTGGAAGACAGTCTTTCTTGTGGCTATTACTTCTGGTAGGCAAGTTTCTAAAATCCAAGCACTCTCTTCAATACTGCCTTATTTCATTTTCCATAATTATAGAGTTGCCTTATGTACTAATCCATCTTTTCCACCAAAAATAACTTCTGAAAGAAACATCAACTAAGTAATCAATTTTCCAGGCTTCTTTGCAAATATTTCAAATAAAGGGTAATACATTCTTCAACTTTCATATGTATATAGGCAGCTTTGTTTTTATCTTCTTAGAATGAAGGATTTTAGAAAAAATGACCAACTATCTGTTTCTTTTGCCCTTAACAAATTGGGAAAAACCAGTCTCCAAAGTTGCCTTAGCTAAATGGCTAACAGATTTTTCTTATGTTTACTCTTTAAGAGGTTTGCCTTTGACAAGACCTCCTAAAGCCTTTCTGCTAGATCTATGACTACATTCTGGGCCAGAGCTTCTGTTGGTGATATTTGTGCTGCAGCAACTTGGTCCAATGCTAAAACTTTTATTGCTCATTACAAGTTGGATATCATCTCCAGAAACAGGGCTGTCTTTGGTTTTGCAGTACTCTGGAATATCCTTCCATTAGGGCCACCAAGGGTTATCATAGCTGGGGACTCTGTCCCAGTTGTTGAGGAATGAATGAGAATGACAACAGATACAAAAGCTATTTACTCACCATAACTGTACATCTGTGTTGTCCATTTACATTCTTCCTCAATTTAATTTCCCTCCTCTTTCCCTCTCTTTTTTTTATATGGAAGTGATTTGATAACAATTTTGGAACCACTGCGCCTGTTTGAGCCTGTATTCTGTTCCTTTTCTTTTTATAATTTGTATTCTAAATTGGTACATAGTGTCAGCAAACTCAGTCTGAGGTAATGCACTAGAAAGCGGCATCATGGGTAAGGGAGGAGCTTGAGAGTTGGATCCAAGAGCCTGGAAGAAATGGGACTGACTCAGATCTGAGACCCATTCGTTGAGGAAGAATAAAATGGACAACACAGATGCATAGTTATGGTGAGTACATAACTTTTATTTTTCTGGAAGCCATATTGCAACCATAGCTTAATTTGTTAAGTAAACTGTTTAATGGGTTGGGGCAAAAAAAAACAAAAAAACAGCAACAGTGATAGAAAATTGAACTGTAAGTATTCCCCACTGAATTTTTATCCCTGGGATGATAATTTGCCCTTTGTCATTGCTTAACTGCAAAGTGTTTTGCCACTGTTTCACGGTCACTGTAATGTAATTGACCAATGGAGGATGTGTCTTATACATCTGTAAGCATTCCTTTATCCATGAATCCAGGATGCTTTCCAGTGCTTTATTGTAATTTGTCAATGCCATACTTCGCTGAATTTAATATTTGACTGCAAGAATGCTCATCCATCTGTGAAGACTAAAACAGTTTTTTCTAAGAACTGCATCTTTTGCCTTATAACTGTGGTGAGGGAGGGGTAGATAAGCCACCTACAGTCAGCTGTGGGTCAGATTTATTTGTATCCCAATGGAAGTCTTGCTCCTATGAGGGCCTATATTAAATCATCGAATGCTTAGAAAAGTGAACGATGATTTATCGACCCCATGTAAGCAAAAGCTTACAAACTCGAATGCTTAGAACAGGAATTTTTCCAAGGGAAAAAAAATCACTGTTCCAAAAAAATAAACAAAACAAAATACACTTAAAACATAACATAAAGTGGGGGCTTCACCCCCCCCACAACCCCAATGTGGGGGCTGTGCTCCCCACACCCCCTTACTTAAATATACCAACTCTGAGATCGCACTACAGTGATGAAAACGGCAACGTAATGGACATGGCCAAGTGATTTCTTTCCCAGGGAAAGAATTTGCTTATATGCTGCTTCATCATTTTGCCTTTTCATCTTTTTAAGTTCGACCAAGATGCATTCGAAAGAATGAGTCTTCGGTCATCTAATAGGAACTCCTCCTATGACATATCTTTAGATACATCCTGCTTCATCTGCTGCTCTTTCATATCAGCGCTCATTGGCCTATCACTCTTCAACGTTGTTTGCAGCCAAGTTGCCATGGTTTCCTGATCCTTGCCTTGCCATGTGTGCAACTTCAACTAAACTTTTGTACTGGTCTCCTACAGAAGGGTCAGGAGCATCACCATATGGCAACGTTTCAGATACTTCCCTGTCCACCTGTTTCTCCTTAATTTGGGAACTCATTGCATCATTCTGTGACATTGCCTGTCTTGGATTTTCTACACTAAATCCTTTATTTTGCAGATAATTCAGCACTTTAGTTTCTATTTAACAACTTCTGCTTTTCTACCTTCACCTTTGTTTTTGTGAATTTTTCCATGTCTAGGTGCTTTTGCATATATTTCTTTTCAAATATCTTTGGTGCTGCTTTTTTTGCATAAATATTGGACCATACCAGATCTCTCTTCTTTCCCATGTCCCTACATCTTCATGTTCCTCCTGCTCCTCTTGCTATTTCTTAATTTGGGGACTCATTGTTCCATCATTCTCTGACATTACCTGTGCTGCAATTTCTACTCTAAATTCTACACTTTGTAGATAATCCATAACTTCAGTTTCTATTTGTCTAACTTCTGCCTTACTTATACTATGTACTATATTCCCCTTTGTTTTCTTAATTTTTGTATTGTGAAATTTTCCATATCTGAGTACCTTTGCCTTTATTTGTCTTGGAATATCTTTTGAGCTGCTTTTTTGTATTGATTAGTTTGACTTTCTCTGTTGCATAAATATTGCACCTTGTCAGACCTTTCTCTTTCCCATGTCTATGTTTCTGTTTTTATACTTTTCAAAAGGCACTGGGTTTTGTTTATATTTTCACACTTCCTCCGTTGCTTCTTTTTTCAGGTGGCCCAAAGTTCCTTTGTCAGTGTAATTTTTTTCATGGATCTGGTGTATTGATGAGCACGCATCTTTATTTGAAGGTGTTGACAATTCTTCTTTCCTCTAATATCTCCCTTAATCTTTGAGTATCTTCCATTTGGAAACTGTGGGATTCTTGCATAATAGTAGTAATAGATAAATTCTTTCTTTTCCTCAGTAGTCCATTCTTTTATCTTTTATATCTCTCTCTCTTTGGTCTGTCAGTTTTGTGGACTACTACTGCCTTTTACCACAGGAGACCATTCTCCACCATTGTGGAGCCATCATCACCACATTAGAGACCATTGTTAGTGCAAACAAGTCCTTTCCTTCAGTTACAATCAGTCATCCAAAAGGGAGCTATACTGACTCACTCCTTGGAGACCACCTTCATCAGGTTCTATAAATTCCTTTTTTATGTCATTCAGCTGTATAACTGAAGCAGATTATGAGCTCATGGTGAGGGCCTTATAACTCAGATGGGGTTGGGCATCTCCATTTCCTGTGCCTCAAAGGTGGATCAGGTTGTCCCCCTTCACCAATACTAGATCTTTTCCCAGTGCCTGTCTTGGCACATGTGGTTTCAATTTCAGCATGCCTCCTGGATTCTGTGATATTGTAACTGTATGTGTCTGCTGCTGCTGCTGCTCAATACCGGGTTTTTCCAACTCATGTGACCATTGAACTATTGGTCTCTGTGTCTAACTGAGATCTGTCTGGTTCCCCATCAACAGCAGATCGACCTTCAGTCCAAGCTACCAATGAATCAGAAGGGGATGGCTCTGCTATGGAATTAGACTCCCTGGTGCCTTCAGATTCTGGATTGCCATTCAAAGACATGGAGAGAATAATGACTTATCCATCAAGATGAACTACACTGGTACCACCCTCAAATGCCCAGCTTTCTTTCTCTAAGCTGTCATTTCATGGCTCCCAGGGGCAGAGCAGATCTGATGCCCTCAAAGTAAAGGCCATGATGCTAACTTCAAGGACTCTGACACGGACTTGGAGGATTGAGAGGGTTCACCATAGTACCTTCTTTGATGACATCTCCTTTTATCCATTTTTTGATCTAATGAGGCAGAGGGGATCTTGGTCCATCTAGTCACCTTCTCAGGATGAAGTGATCTTTGAGACATGCAGTTCTACTCCCTCTACCTCTTGGGTAGTCCTCCTTGGAAGACAGTCTTATAGACTTGGTCACTAGAAGAGTATGACAGGAATCTGACACTACATAAGGTGTACCCCCCCCCCCCCCACACACACACAAATAGAGCAATACTGGTCAAAAGGTTCTCCTGTAGACTTCCCTGCTGGTTGCAGCAGCCACCTAGAGGGAACTCTCAGGAGAGTCTTTTGCTTTCCATCCTCCTAATAAGAGAATAGAATGGGAAAGCAATCGTATTCTTTCAGGTACCTTTGCCTTAGGAGTGCCAAACTACTTAACACATTCAAATCATTTCTAAAGCGACCTAGCTCATCAGGCTATATACATACTTTGAACAAACTACCTGAATAGGATTCTTGTAAACAGTTGCAAACTACCCTGGGAATGATGACGAATATTATAAACCTTTCCATGCAGTTGATCCATAATGCTGCAAATGGACTTGTTCGAGTGGCAAGTCACCAGTCTTGCAATGCACCACCATACCTGGTCAACTTATGTGACTTTGTGGACAATTTCAAATTATCCTTTGCCAATTCTTTCTTTGATGGCACCTCTCTGGTCCTACATAGAAAGGCAAGTCATGGTATGAAGAAAGAGACAAGACATCCGCACTAAGGATTTAATTTGAGAGTCCTCTGTGACTTTTTAATATGAATCAGAAAGTTTCCAAGTCCCCCCCAACATCAAGCCTTTGATTCTAACCTTGGACAGAAATGGTCATGGCATAGGTGGTTCGGGTTAAGGTGGTCTGCAGAATAAGGGCTTTCACTTTCCCTTCTCAGAAAGGCAGAGCCAGAAACCCTAATGGTTTGCCTGACTGTCCACTTCTGGCTGTTAGTGAAATCTAACTCTCTACTCAGATATGTGGCTGGCCATCACACAAGGCAAGTGGGTGAGAGACAACAACCAGAGGCTAATCCATTCCATTTTCCCTCCTACTACCCCCCTAAGGATGTTGCTCCTAGATGTTTTACCATGCCAATATGAACTGGCAAAAAAGAGAAATTGCTCTCCTCCAAAAAAGAGCAATCCAAGTGGTTCCACAGATCAGAGATGGTCAGGATGTCTTTCAAGATTCCATTTAGTACCTAAAGTAAAAACAAAATGAAAGCTCCAGTAAAGCTAGAACTTCCAATAAGTGACCTCCCAAACCTCTTGTATCAGAGGCACATTGGATATATGCAAATGATCCTTATGAACATCAGGTGTTTCAGCTAATTGGCAATTCTGAATGCCCATGACTTGATTCGTCATTTTAATGGACAATTTCAGGACAATAAAACCAAACCCCACTAGCTGTGGATATGCATATTTTGGCCTTGTTATGACCTCATCGGCACAGCACAACCAGTGTGTTTGACTAAGCATGTTTTACTACCTTCTGGATTCTTTTGCAATTTTTATGTGGCGATATCTTCACTTCCAGCTAGAAGCCAGTTATTATCAATTCAGAGCCTTGGCCTTATCACAGCCCCCAGGTGGTCATCAACTGCACATGAGTAGTCACAACCCATCTGTGGGTCCAGCGACTACATGTACTCCCCTGCCTGGAGAACTGACTCCTTGTTGCAATGAGTTTAGACTCCTTACTGTCAGCCAGAGACTACTTTTTACAGCTCTGCCTATCTTTAGGTATGTCTATCAGTGCTGAAAACTCATGCCTCCAGCCTACACAGAACATAAATTTCATTGGTTGTAGATAAAATACAAAAAGTTGCATTGTCAGTTTTTCAGTGGAACAAAGTCAAACTGTAAGATTACTGCATCAACAATCTCTTATGCATTAGTTCTGAACTTTCTAGGACTCAAAGTGGTTTCATAGACAGTGGTCATTGATGTCCACCTACACATTCTTCAGTGGTTACTCTCCTCCCCAATGGTCTCAACTATAAGATCCCCTGTCCTTACCAATCCACATAGCTCCAGTTTGCAATAGACATTTTGAATTGGTGGCTGATCTCACCAAGTTTTCAGCTTTGATGCCCTTTCATTTTTACCTTCCCCAGAAGTGTCATTCACCGAAAGGCATTCTAGTCTGTCAGTGGCTCCTGGTCTACATTATACCATCTCATCACTCCCCTTCATCTCTAGGTTTCTACAGAAAATTTTATGGTGCAAATGTACTCTGATCCTCATTTGCTCTGCTGTGGCCTAGACAAATCTAGTTTCCCCTTACTGAGGCCTCACCTGAAAAGGGACTACCTGGCTCTTGGGTCCACAACTTCATCTACTTTCTCACTCATGGCCAGTCTCACCCAGACCTTCACAAAACTCACTGCATGGTATCGCCAATTCCCATGATGGCCTACGTCTCTTCTTTATAACAGAAGGTAGTTTAGATCCTGTGTGCTTCCCAGAGACAGCCTACTCAAAAAGCATAAAAAAGCAAGAAGAACAGATTTTCCCTTTGGACTTCCACACGGAATCTAGACCCCTTCTCTGCCCCAGTGTCATAAGTTTTACACTTCCTAGCTACCTTGTATGAACAACGATCCAGCTTTTCCACAAGGAAGTAGCATCTTTTTCTATCTGCCTTTGCAGTCTTCAGAATCGTTCCCTAGCATCTAGTAAACTTAACAAGGTCTTTCTCAAATGGCTATTTTTGCTAAGCCGTCCCAAAAATTACCTAATGCCTCTAACAGATCTAAATTTCATTTTGGAGGCTTTGACAAAACCTCCATGTAAGCCAGTTTCTTCAATAGTTTTAATTTTTTTTGCCCTAGAAAACTCTCTCCTTAGTTGCTATCACTTCCACAAAGGGACTATAGGAACTTTGTCTTGTCTGTGGTACCTTAACTAATCTTCCACATAGATGGATTAGTTCTTAGAGAAAATCTTATCTTTTATCCCCAAGGTGTCCACAGAGTCTATCCTAAATCAAGCCATTTGTCAATATTTTTCCCAAATCACACAAATCAAGGAGAATACTTTCTCCATATACTAGACCTTCGCTGTCAACTCCAATTCTACCATGCTGAGGACCAAGTCCATAAGAAAGGATTCTCAGTTCATTTCCTTTACCCCAAATAAAGTGAGAAAGTATATAAGCAAACCCCGTCTAAATGGTTTCCAGACTGTATATCATTTAGTTACATAAGAAAGAGCCTCTCCCAGCTAGACCTAAAGCTCATTCAACCAAATCAGTCACTATATCTGCAACCTCTTTCAGAAATTCTACTTGGTCTACCTTGCATAACTTTGCCAAACATTTCAAACTGTCTGTTTGCGATTCTGGCACCATCTGTCAGCTTGGATGATAGGATGAAATAGGATACAAAAGTTATGTACTTGCCATTACTTGGATCCTTTTCATCATAGTCCATCTAATACAACATCCCCTCATCCATTCCCCATCCTTTCATCTTCAGTTCAGCTCCCTTTTTCTAGATCTAGAATTGTCATGCTTGATATGTCAAGAGGCAAACCTCAATTTGAGGATAGGTAGGGTACAAAACATTTTGTTAGGGTAAAGTTCAGGAGCCCAAAGCAAAAACACTTGACATATGGCTGGATTGATTTGACAGGCAGCTCCAGTCCCCATTAGTTGTACCAGATGGACAAGATTGAAAAGGATCCATTGTTATGGTTAGTTCATAACTTTCATTTTCTCACATTTTTTGGTCCCTTTCTGGTCTGAGGTAATAAATGCCCCTTATGAACAGCTTCTCAATCTCACAGTGGGGACATATTTTGAATATACTACACAAGATGAAAGCACTTCATTGTTAGTTGAGATTTGTCAGGGATCAGATCCACAGACTCTTAGTTGCTTCACAGATGTGAAAGTTCCTAGGTCCTAGTTAAAAGACATCTCTTCTCTTTCCACCATGTCTCCTTGTTTAATTTCTCCAAGTCATTTGGGTTTCTAATACGATGACTGGAATGGACCCACTTCTAAGTCAGGGTGTGATAAAATCTCACGAAATAAGTATTGTTTTGATCTTTATTGGCTAAAAGTACTCTTTCCACGCCAGCAGTGTGCCCAGAATTGACTCCTCTATTTCACATGGCTTTACATATATTGGTAGTATATCTAAATATGACTGTAAATTGTTTAATCGGCTGATTGGTGCTACTATTGGAACTGTCTCTGGGTTACTTCCTTCCACATTGCTCTCATTTCTGCTTTCAAATCCTGGTATTGTATAACTTTGTGTGTTTCTCTCTCTCTGTACTTGAGTGACTGTAATCATTGGGTGTAGCAGTTTCCATGGTCAATGCTACTTTTGTCTTTTTTCCTAGACTACTGTACTTTCAGTTGCTATCTGATTTTTGTCAAATTCTGATTTGATTTCTATTCCTGCTTAACACATTAATGCTTCTGCTAAACTAAGCATGGAAGTCCTTTTATACTTTTTTCATCATGTTTTAAAACTTTCAGTATGTTTGGACCTGGTGAGGTCAGCAGATGTATACATATGCAGCCCCAAGACTGCAGATCTGTACATGTCAGTTTCGAGGAGGCTCATACCTCCTTCTGAATGAGGAGTACATAATCTTAATATACACTGACTTATCTATGTAAAAGTTATGTACTCAGCATAACTAGGTGTCTGTGTTGTCCATTTTCATTCTTCGTCTGTGTTTCTGATCCGACTCGGACACATTGTTTCCAAACTCGTGGATCTGATTCTCAAGCTCCTTCCCTTATTTATAATGCCCCTTATTGCTACATTACCTCAGATTGAGTTTGCTGACACTATGGACCAATTTAGAATATAAATTATAAAAAAGAAAGGAAACAGAATATGAACTCATACAGGAGTAGTGGCTCCAAAGTCTTTATCAGATCACTCCTATATAAAAGGGGGGGGGGGTGAGGAAGAATGAAAATGGACAACACAGATGCATTGTTATGGTGAGTACATAACTTCTATATCTAATACTGTCATTTTCATTCATACCTTAATGAATAGGACAGAGTCCCAGCTACGATAACCCTGGAAGTATGTTCCGGAGTACTTCAGAACCAAAGGCAGCCCTGTTTCTGAAGATGGTATCCAACTTGTAATCAGCAGTAAAAGTAGGACCTTTGGACCAAGTGGCTGCAGCACAAATATCTTCAATAGAAACTCTGCCCCAGAATGCAGATGTAGCCATAGATCTAGCAGAGTGAGCTTTAGCTTTAGGAGGTCTTGTCAAAGGCAAAACTCGTAAAGAGTAAACCTAAGAAATACAATGTGTTAGCCATTTAGCTAAGGTGACTTTGGAGACTGGTTTTCCCAATTTGTTACAGGCAAAGGAAGCAGACAGTGAGTTTTTCAAAAATCCATCATTCTGTGAAAATAAAAACAAAGGTGCCTAAGTACATCCAAAAGGTGAAGCATTATATATATATATATATATATATATATATATATATATATATATATATATATATATATTCCCCTTTATTGGAAAAATTTGGAAAGAAGACAGGCAAATTGATTGCTTGGTTGATGTTTGTTTGAGAGGGAATCTTTGGTAGAAAAGCTGTATTAGTGTGCAAGTTAACTCTATATTCATGGAAAACCAAATACGGTTTTGAAGAGAGTGCTTGGAGTTCAGAAACTCTCCTAACTGAAGTAATAGCCACAAGAAAAAAATGTCTTCCATGAAAGGAATTTGAGATCAGACTTGGCTAAAGGCTCAAAGGGAAGTTGAACCAAGCTCTGCAACATAAGTGTAAGATTACAAGGTGTGGAGTAGGTTCTTTAATTGGAGGTCTAAACAACAATGTACTTTTAAGGAATGCTTTACATAACCTGGATGAAGCTAGTGGGAAAGCATTATCTCCAGTGTGATAATTAGAGATGGCTGCTAGTTGAACTTTGATGGTGGAAAAACTAGCACCTCCTTGAAAAGTCAAAGCAAGAAAATCTAAAACAGCAGGACTGGGAGCAGTAAAGGGATCTAATTATTTCTGTTGTACCCAATAGGAAAATCTTTTCCATTTACTCTTGTATATTTTCCTCACCAGTTTCTGGGAGGATATTAAAACTTGGCAAACTGATGAAGAAAGCCTGGACTATCTAGCCATCATCAGAATTGGAGAAACCATGTGGTCAACTTGAGGCCTGGAATGTCTAGGTGAGCCATCCCTGAGAGATGAGATACCACATCTGACTGGGGTCCAGCATCCGAGGGGGACGTAGAAGGTGAGACCACAGAAAGGGGACCCAAATTGCTGAGGCCAAAAGAGGACAATGAAGATAACCTTGTTCTTCAACTGGAGTGCTTTCTGAAGAAATTTTGGGATTAGAAGTTAGGGAGAGTAAGCATACAGGGACCAGAGGGATGAACGTGGACTAGAGCATCTCTCAGTGACTCCTGCTGAGGGGGAATTAGGGCAGAAAACCTGCTGCAGTTGTTGAGGGGAGAGGCAAGGAGATCACAGCAATGCTGTCCCCATTGATGAAAGAGCCTTTCTGCCACTGCATGGTTGAGAGACCACTAGTGAGGAGTCAGAATAATCCTGTTGAGTTTGTCTCATAGAACGATGGATTTTTCCAATATGTGCATTGCTATAAGAAAGCGTTTTGAGGAGATCATCCATTGCCAGACTCACCTTGCTTCTTGGCTAAGTGGTAGGACATGGTTCCCCCCTGTTTGTTTGGTATACCATACCTCTGACATGTTTGTCTGGATAGCAACTGCCCCTAGAAGTAGAGAGTTCTGAAAGGCCTGCAATGCTAGAAGGACCACTCTCATCTCTAAGACATTTATATGCAAATTGGTGTTTTCTGGGGACCATGTGCCTTGAATAGTTCATCCCGAGAATGCTCCCCCAATTGGGAGGCATCCGTGGTCAACATGGCCTTTGGAGGAAGAAGAATACAGCAATGCCATTGTTGAGCCTCTTTGGACTGAATCCACCAAAACAGGAAGTCCCTGAAAACCCAAGAAAGTTTTATAGGATGGTGCAAAGGCAGTCAAAGAATCAGCCATTGTACTGATACAGTCCATTGGAGAATTTGCATGTGAAGATGAGCAGTGGATAGCAGAGTAATTGCTGCAGCCATAGACTCTAAGGCTTGATGAACCAATTTTGTTGGAGGATAAGGTGTGACAGAATCTGATTGACATGCAGTTTCAAGGTATGTACTCTTTTTGTTTTAGAAAGGCCATCTTGATTGATTGTGCCCAGGGAGCTCCTATAAACTCCAAGACTTGAACTGGCTGAAGATGGAACTTGTAAAGACTGACTGTGATCCCCAAGAACTGACACAACTAGAGTAAGTAATCCCTAGCTTTTTTGAGAAGATGCCTGGTTGGGGAGGTGAGGAGTCAGTTGTCCAAATAAGGAAACAGTCTGAATTCAAGCAGTCTGAAATGAGCTGCTACCACTGCCATACATTTGGTGAATAACCTGGGGGCTGTGGTGAGACCAAAGAGCAGGTTTCTGAACTGATGTCTGTCCCCCAGCCAAAAGCACAAATCTCTGAGAGCACTGTTCCTGTTAATGTGATAATACGCATATTGGAGATTGATGGAGTATATCCCATTAACCTTCTGTAGAAGAGGCAGTATGCACTGAACCATGACCATCTGGAACTTAGTTCTTTACAAACTGATTTAGATAACTGAGATCAAAAATGTGCCTCAAGTCCCCTGTTTTCTTTGGCACTAAAAAGAACCTTGAGTAAGTTCTGGATCCTCTTTGGTCTGCTGGGACCCCTTGGATGACACTTTTGTTTAGTAGCTTTTGAGATTCTAGAGCTGTTAACTCCCACTGATTGGGTGGAGCATTGGAAAACCTTTCCATTTGAGTGTGAGAATTTATAAAAAGAGAATGAAATATCCTCTGGATATGGTCTTTTGCACAAGAGAATCTTTTATGGTGGCTGCCCAGGCTGTGGATGCAAGGACAAGCATCCGCTTCCCCAACTGCCTACAGAGAAGAACAGTCAGGCAACACTTCATGACTGCTGAAAAGGTCTATCTGAAAAGGAATCTCAACCCTTAGTTTTGAAGACCCCCCCCCCCTTTTGCATGATGGCGTCATTTTCAGTTGGAGATTCCCCCTCGGTCCATGGGAAAAACTTCCCCTCGTGAGTCCTGAAAAAGGACCTTGAGATTGTCAGAATGACATATCTTTCTCTCCATGCCAATTCCTGGAAAAGAATCTTTGCAGGGTAGAAAAACTGATACCCATGGCAGACAAGGTGTTTCCCTCTGGCTCACTATGTGAAGGTGTTTCTTTAACACAATCTTAAACAAACAAAGAAGATCCATCAAAAAGAAGTATTGATAAAAGAAGACTTGAAGGGCTCCACAAAATCACACAAATGCATTCAAGCACATCTTCTGATGGCTATTCCTGAACGCGCAACCCATGACGAACCTTCAGCTGCATGACAGATTAACCTCATGGATGCATTAGATAAAGTTGTAAAAAAGCAGCACCACTATTAAAAACTTGAAACCAACAAAACACCACAGCACAGTACCAGGAACCACACTTTATTCCACAATGTTAGCACTTTCATCAACAAGACTTCTTCAGACAAACAGAAAATTTAAAACACTTCCTTGAAATACTCTCTGCAAGTCATGTGAACACCATCACATGATAAAATCCTGCCTTTAACTTTTGTTTAAAAAAACACACACAATTCAACAATAAAATAAAATTGAATTAATCTGTTGTATGCTTTCTTTTTTAAAACACTACTAATGCTGATCATATCATTAAGACCAGGTGATACTGTGACATTCAACAGAATTTGCCACCAAAAGTCATGTTCCTCTAATAAAAGTGACCAGGAACCACCCCTTGGGAGTTGTTCAACTTGCTCCAAAACACAAAATGAAAAAAAAAAATGAAAAACTGTGCCCATTATGGGTAGAAATGTGTCTTAATAGAGCATTGGAGGCCTTGGATTTCCTGATGTCATGTAAGTGTTCATAAATACGTTGCCTCAACTTCCTTTCCGTCTTCCCCACATAAAACACCGGGCACAGTTTCCATACAGCCATGTACACTACTCCCTTCACCTGGCAGTTAAAATTACCTCTAGCATTGATCCTAATGTTATTAACAACACACTCCTTGGTTTCTAAAATAAAATGGCATGAGGAACATGATCCACATTTTGACATTTTTCCTTGCTTAGAACGTGGAGAGCCCCCCATCCCATCAAACAAACTCTTAAGGGACTTACTCCTTTTATACACGAACTGAGGACCTACCCCCAACTTCTCCAATATTTCAGCATGGTTGGTCAATAACTGCCAATTCTTCCTTAATAATAACTTCAGTAGGGTCATGATCCAGACTAAAAGCGGTTATGAACAGAGGGCGGGTCTCTCCATCCACCTGTCCATTATCCACCAGAACAGACTGTTCTACCTGGAACTCACCCACCTTCCCCAACTCCTCTCCCAGTGGGACACAGACTTGTTGACTGGCCAGTAATGGTTTAAAATGACCTGACTGTTGTTTCATCGAAACTTCCTTTTTAATATTACTAATGAGATAATCAGGATAACCATTCTTTAAAAGCATGGAAGTTAAAATCTAACACACATCTACAAAATCATCCCATAAAGAGGCCATCCTGGCCGCTCTGACTATTTAACCCTTAA
The DNA here is from genome assembly GCF_019279795.1 of Protopterus annectens. NCBI lineage: Eukaryota > Metazoa > Chordata > Ceratodontiformes > Protopteridae > Protopterus > Protopterus annectens. The sequence goes on along the minus strand of NC_056728.1, from coordinate 753,104,941 downwards.
TGACAACCTTCTTCCGGCTGAATGGGTGACTACTACTAAAGTGCAACAAACTGTTGGAGTAGGTGGGCTTCTTATAAATTCTGGATGAAAGTTCATTAGGCAATGGATCCTTCTTCGACAAAACATCATGGTAATTGATTGTGTCCTCACCTATACAGTGTGAAAAACACAAAAAAGTAGTGGAATTGTTGATGTACTCCATGAATTCAACAATCAAGTCCTTAGGACTAGACCAAACCAAAACAAATCATCCAGGTACATGGTGTATAAATGAATATGCTGGAAATACTGTGACTCAAGTAAAAACTCCTGCTCCCAGGCAGCCATAACGATGTTTGCAAATAAAGGGCCACAAGGGGCCCCCATGGCCACACTCATGACCTGTTTAAAATCTTGTCCCTGGAACAGAATGTAATTACTGCCCAATATTAATTCCATTAAGTGTGGTCAGGGTATTGACCAACACCTGATCGAGCCCGAAATTGAATGACAAATAATCCTCAAACCACCTAAGGCCCAAATCGTGTGGGATACATGAAAACAAATCCTTGACATTGATAGTAATGAATAGATAATCAATACCAGTATCAATCTCATTACATCTAGTCAGGAAATCCCATGAATCTCTACACAAATGAGGAATGTTCATAACATAAGGCTTCAAAAGATGGTCATTGAAGCGTGCAATACCGTAGGTTTTAGACTAAATTAAATTAAATTCAATTTTATTTTGTTGAATTGTGTGTGATTTTTTAAACAAAAGTTAAAGGCAGGATTTTATCATGTGATGGTGTTCACATGATTTGCAGAGAGTATTTCAAGGAAGTGTTTTACATTTTCTGTGTCTGAAGAAGTCTTGTTGACGAAAGTGCTAACATTGTGGAATAAAGTGTGGTTCCTGGTACTGTGCTGTGGTGTTTTGTTGTTTTCACTTTGCATTAGATACAGATTGAAGGGTGGCCATTTGCCAGAAAAAAACTTCTGTTCCTCTGCCGACATGGTCCCAGAGCTAGACTTAGAAAGTTCCTTAATCAAGTCCCTTTATAGTCTAGTAAAGTATGCCAAGTAGTTAAGTGACTGTAGGGTAAAAATCAGTGAAGCATATACACACTTTCCAAATCTGTCCAGTGCCCTAGATTCTCTTTGAGGAGGATGGACAGTGGAGATCTGTTCAACCAGCTCCTTTTTTGTGGCTGCTGCAACAACTGTGGCATCTACAGGAATTTCCGTAGTCCAAAAAGCCAGCCTTTGGATGGAGCTGGAATCTTGTCTGGATGATAGGAGATTGGTTCTACTGTATCTGGCTCCTTCCAAGACCAGCAGGAGATGATCTAAAAGGTCATCCACCGGGGGAGGGGGGGGATAATCCAAGATGTAAATGGGCCAGACCTAAAGGCTTCTAAGAACACTGACTCCTCCTGAAATGGGGCTTTGGAAGACCAATCACATTTTGGCGAAGGATCTCTAGAATATCTCCAAAAGAGATGTCTTCTGGTGATGATCTGGTGGGACCCTTCCTCTTCATCAAAATCAGTGTCTTTGGTGAGAGATTCCTGTGGAGATTCTAAGTGCCTCCTCTTACACAGTCTCTTCTGAGGAACCTCTTCAGTGGGATGATCTGGAGAGGAGTTGGGGAAAAAATGGTAAATTCCTGAACTAGAACTGCCTGGAAGTGCATAAGGGCTAGCTGCCCCTGTGGAATAGGCAAATAAGGCTCAGAAGCTGGATCTGAAAGGGGGATCAGGTTAGAATCTGAGGAATGGGGAATTTCTTGGGATGAACTTTTCAAGGCACGTGGTCCCCAGAAGAGATCAATTTGCATATAAATGTCATAGATGACAGCGATCCTTTTACCATTGCATGCCTTTTATTACTCTCTTCCCCTATGGATAATTGCTATTCAAATGGAGAACATGAAGTGGTATGGTACATCAACAAATGGGGGAACCAGGCCCTACCCCCCCCCCTTGCTGAGAAGCAATGAGTGGCTGGCAGTGGACGATCTCCTCCAACCGCTTTCTTATTTTAATGCGCACACCAGGGAAATCCAACATTCTTGCTGACAAGTTCAGCAGGACTGTTCTGATGCCTCACAAGTGGTCTCTCAATAATGCAGTGGCAGAAAGGATCTTTCCCCGGTGAGTCCAACCTTGCTGTGATCTCTTTGCCTTTCCCCTCAATAACATGTGCAGCAGATTTTTTCCCTAATTCTCCCACAGGAGGAGTCACCAAGAGACACTGCAGTCCATGTTTGGCCCTATGGTCTCCTATACACTTATCCTCCCTTATCGCTAATCCTCAAATTTCTTCAGAAAGCACTCTGATTGAAGAGCAAGGTTATCTTCATTGCCCCCTTTTGACTTTGGCAAGTTTAGTTCCCCTTTCTGTGGTCTTGGCTTTTATGTCCTCATGGACACTGGACCCCAGTGCAGATCTGGTATCTCAATCCTCAGGGATGGCTCATCCAGACATTCCATTCCTCAAGTTGACTGCATGGCTTCTCCAGTTTGAATGATGACTAGACAGTCCAGGCTTTCTTCACCAGTTCACCAAATTTCAATATTCTCCCAGAAAACTTTGACGAGGAAAATATTCAAGAGTAAATGGAAAAGGTTTTCCTATTGGGCACAGCAGAGAGAATTAGATCCCTTTACTGCTCCTATTTGTGCTGCTTTAGATTTTCTTGATTTGATTTTTCAAGGAGGTACTAGTTTCTCCATCTTCAAAGTTCAGCTAGCAACCATCTCCAATTATCATACTGGAGATAATGCTTTTCCTCTAGCTTCATCCAAGTTGTGTAAAGCATTCCTTGAAGGTATCTTTTTGCTTAGATGTTTGATTAAAGGTCCTACTCCCCCTTGGCATCTTACACTTATGTTGCAAGCTTGGTCCAGCATCCCTTTGAGCTTTCAGACAATTCTGATCTCAGATTCCTCTTGTGGAAGACAGTCTTTCTTGTGGCTATTACTTCTGGTAGGCAAGTTTCTAAAATCCAAGCACTCTCTTCAATACTGCCTTATTTCATTTTCCATAATTATAGAGTTGCCTTATGTACTAATCCATCTTTTCCACCAAAAATAACTTCTGAAAGAAACATCAACTAAGTAATCAATTTTCCAGGCTTCTTTGCAAATATTTCAAATAAAGGGTAATACATTCTTCAACTTTCATATGTATATAGGCAGCTTTGTTTTTATCTTCTTAGAATGAAGGATTTTAGAAAAAATGACCAACTATCTGTTTCTTTTGCCCTTAACAAATTGGGAAAAACCAGTCTCCAAAGTTGCCTTAGCTAAATGGCTAACAGATTTTTCTTATGTTTACTCTTTAAGAGGTTTGCCTTTGACAAGACCTCCTAAAGCCTTTCTGCTAGATCTATGACTACATTCTGGGCCAGAGCTTCTGTTGGTGATATTTGTGCTGCAGCAACTTGGTCCAATGCTAAAACTTTTATTGCTCATTACAAGTTGGATATCATCTCCAGAAACAGGGCTGTCTTTGGTTTTGCAGTACTCTGGAATATCCTTCCATTAGGGCCACCAAGGGTTATCATAGCTGGGGACTCTGTCCCAGTTGTTGAGGAATGAATGAGAATGACAACAGATACAAAAGCTATTTACTCACCATAACTGTACATCTGTGTTGTCCATTTACATTCTTCCTCAATTTAATTTCCCTCCTCTTTCCCTCTCTTTTTTTTATATGGAAGTGATTTGATAACAATTTTGGAACCACTGCGCCTGTTTGAGCCTGTATTCTGTTCCTTTTCTTTTTATAATTTGTATTCTAAATTGGTACATAGTGTCAGCAAACTCAGTCTGAGGTAATGCACTAGAAAGCGGCATCATGGGTAAGGGGAGGAGCTTGAGAGTTGGATCCAAGAGCCTGGAAGAAATGGGACTGACTCAGATCTGAGACCCATTCGTTGAGGAAGAATAAAATGGACAACACAGATGCATAGTTATGGTGAGTACATAACTTTTATTTTTCTGGAAGCCATATTGCAACCATAGCTTAATTTGTTAAGTAAACTGTTTAATGGGTTGGGGCAAAAAAAAACAAAAAAACAGCAACAGTGATAGAAAATTGAACTGTAAGTATTCCCCACTGAATTTTTATCCCTGGGATGATAATTTGCCCTTTGTCATTGCTTAACTGCAAAGTGTTTTGCCACTGTTTCACGGTCACTGTAATGTAATTGACCAATGGAGGATGTGTCTTATACATCTGTAAGCATTCCTTTATCCATGAATCCAGGATGCTTTCCAGTGCTTTATTGTAATTTGTCAATGCCATACTTCGCTGAATTTAATATTTGACTGCAAGAATGCTCATCCATCTGTGAAGACTAAAACAGTTTTTTCTAAGAACTGCATCTTTTGCCTTATAACTGTGGTGAGGGAGGGGTAGATAAGCCACCTACAGTCAGCTGTGGGTCAGATTTATTTGTATCCCAATGGAAGTCTTGCTCCTATGAGGGCCTATATTAAATCATCGAATGCTTAGAAAAGTGAACGATGATTTATCGACCCCATGTAAGCAAAAGCTTACAAACTCGAATGCTTAGAACAGGAATTTTTTCCAAGGGAAAAAAAATCACTGTTCCAAAAAAATAAACAAAAACAAAATACACTTAAAACATAACATAAAGTGGGGGCTTCACCCCCCCCACAACCCCAATGTGGGGGCTGTGCTCCCCACACCCCCTTACTTAAATATACCAACTCTGAGATCGCACTACAGTGATGAAAACGGCAACGTAATGGACATGGCCAAGTGATTTCTTTCCCAGGGAAAGAATTTGCTTATATGCTGCTTCATCATTTTGCCTTTTCATCTTTTTAAGTTCGACCAAGATGCATTCGAAAGAATGAGTCTTCGGTCATCTAATAGGAACTCCTCCTATGACATATCTTTAGATACATCCTGCTTCATCTGCTGCTCTTTCATATCAGCGCTCATTGGCCTATCACTCTTCAACGTTGTTTGCAGCCAAGTTGCCATGGTTTCCTGATCCTTGCCTTGCCATGTGTGCAACTTCAACTAAACTTTTGTACTGGTCTCCTACAGAAGGGTCAGGAGCATCACCATATGGCAACGTTTCAGATACTTCCCTGTCCACCTGTTTCTCCTTAATTTGGGAACTCATTGCATCATTCTGTGACATTGCCTGTCTTGGATTTTCTACACTAAATCCTTTATTTTGCAGATAATTCAGCACTTTAGTTTCTATTTAACAACTTCTGCTTTTCTACCTTCACCTTTGTTTTTGTGAATTTTTCCATGTCTAGGTGCTTTTGCATATATTTCTTTTCAAATATCTTTGGTGCTGCTTTTTTTGCATAAATATTGGACCATACCAGATCTCTCTTCTTTCCCATGTCCCTACATCTTCATGTTCCTCCTGCTCCTCTTGCTATTTCTTAATTTGGGGACTCATTGTTCCATCATTCTCTGACATTACCTGTGCTGCAATTTCTACTCTAAATTCTACACTTTGTAGATAATCCATAACTTCAGTTTCTATTTGTCTAACTTCTGCCTTACTTATACTATGTACTATATTCCCCTTTGTTTTCTTAATTTTTGTATTGTGAAATTTTCCATATCTGAGTACCTTTGCCTTTATTTGTCTTGGAATATCTTTTGAGCTGCTTTTTTGTATTGATTAGTTTGACTTTCTCTGTTGCATAAATATTGCACCTTGTCAGACCTTTCTCTTTCCCATGTCTATGTTTCTGTTTTTATACTTTTCAAAAGGCACTGGGTTTTGTTTATATTTTCACACTTCCTCCGTTGCTTCTTTTTTCAGGTGGCCCAAAGTTCCTTTGTCAGTGTAATTTTTTTCATGGATCTGGTGTATTGATGAGCACGCATCTTTATTTGAAGGTGTTGACAATTCTTCTTTCCTCTAATATCTCCCTTAATCTTTGAGTATCTTCCATTTGGAAACTGTGGGATTCTTGCATAATAGTAGTAATAGATAAATTCTTTCTTTTCCTCAGTAGTCCATTCTTTTATCTTTTATATCTCTCTCTCTTTGGTCTGTCAGTTTTTGTGGACTACTACTGCCTTTTACCACAGGAGACCATTCTCCACCATTGTGGAGCCATCATCACCACATTAGAGACCATTGTTAGTGCAAACAAGTCCTTTCCTTCAGTTACAATCAGTCATCCAAAAGGGAGCTATACTGACTCACTCCTTGGAGACCACCTTCATCAGGTTCTATAAATTCCTTTTTTATGTCATTCAGCTGTATAACTGAAGCAGATTATGAGCTCATGGTGAGGGCCTTATAACTCAGATGGGGTTGGGCATCTCCATTTCCTGTGCCTCAAAGGTGGATCAGGTTGTCCCCCTTCACCAATACTAGATCTTTTCCCAGTGCCTGTCTTGGCACATGTGGTTTCAATTTCAGCGTGCCTCCTGGATTCTGTGATATTGTAACTGTATGTGTCTGCTGCTGCTGCTGCTCAATACCGGGTTTTTCCAACTCATGTGACCATTGAACTATTGGTCTCTGTGTCTAACTGAGATCTGTCTGGTTCCCCATCAACAGCAGATCGACCTTCAGTCCAAGCTACCAATGAATCAGAAGGGGATGGCTCTGCTATGGAATTAGACTCCCTGGTGCCTTCAGATTCTGGATTGCCATTCAAAGACATGGAGAGAATAATGACTTATCCATCAAGATGAACTACACTGGTACCACCCTCAAATGCCCAGCTTTCTTTCTCTAAGCTGTCATTTCATGGCTCCCAGGGGCAGAGCAGATCTGATGCCCTCAAAGTAAAGGCCATGATGCTAACTTCAAGGACTCTGACACGGACTTGGAGGATTGAGAGGGTTCACCATAGTACCTTCTTTGATGACATCTCCTTTTATCCATTTTTTGATCTAATGAGGCAGAGGGATCTTGGTCCATCTAGTCACCTTCTCAGGATGAAGTGATCTTTGAGACATGCAGTTCTACTCCCTCTACCTCTTGGGTAGTCCTCCTTGGAAGACAGTCTTATAGACTTGGTCACTAGAAGAGTATGACAGGAATCTGACACTACATAAGGTGTACCCCACACACACACAAATAGAGCAATACTGGTCAAAGGTTCTCCTGTAGACTTCCCTGCTGGTTGCAGCAGCCACCTAGAGGGAACTCTCAGGAGAGTCTTTTGCTTTCCATCCTCCTAATAAGAGAATAGAATGGGAAAGCAATCGTATTCTTTCAGGTACCTTTGCCTTAGGAGTGCCAAACTACTTAACACATTCAAATCATTTCTAAAGCGACCTAGCTCATCAGGCTATATACATACTTTGAACAAACTACCTGAATAGGATTCTTGTAAACAGTTGCAAACTACCCTGGGAATGATGACGAATATTATAAACCTTTCCATGCAGTTGATCCATAATGCTGCAAATGGACTTGTTCGAGTGGCAAGTCACCAGTCTTGCAATGCACCACCATACCTGGTCAACTTATGTGACTTTGTGGACAATTTCAAATTATCCTTTGCCAATTCTTTCTTTGATGGCACCTCTCTGGTCCTACATAGAAAGGCAAGTCATGGTATGAAGAAAGAGACAAGACATCCGCACTAAGGATTTAATTTGAGAGTCCTCTGTGACTTTTTAATATGAATCAGAAAGTTTCCAAGTCCCCCCCAACATCAAGCCTTTGATTCTAACCTTGGACAGAAATGGTCATGGCATAGGTGGTTCGGGTTAAGGTGGTCTGCAGAATAAGGGCTTTCACTTTCCCTTCTCAGAAAGGCAGAGCCAGAAACCCTAATGGTTTGCCTGACTGTCCACTTCTGGCTGTTAGTGAAATCTAACTCTCTACTCAGATATGTGGCTGGCCATCACACAAGGCAAGTGGGTGAGAGACAACAACCAGAGGCTAATCCATTCCATTTTCCCTCCTACTACCCCCCTAAGGATGTTGCTCCTAGATGTTTTACCATGCCAATATGAACTGGCAAAAAAGAGAAATTGCTCTCCTCCAAAAAAGAGCAATCCAAGTGGTTCCACAGATCAGAGATGGTCAGGATGTCTTTCAAGATTCCATTTAGTACCTAAAGTAAAAACAAAATGAAAGCTCCAGTAAAGCTAGAACTTCCAATAAGTGACCTCCCAAACCTCTTGTATCAGAGGCACATTGGATATATGCAAATGATCCTTATGAACATCAGGTGTTTCAGCTAATTGGCAATTCTGAATGCCCATGACTTGATTCGTCATTTTAATGGACAATTTCAGGACAATAAAACCAAACCCCACTAGCTGTGGATATGCATATTTTGGCCTTGTTATGACCTCATCGGCACAGCACAACCAGTGTGTTTGACTAAGCATGTTTTACTACCTTCTGGATTCTTTTGCAATTTTTATGTGGCGATATCTTCACTTCCAGCTAGAAGCCAGTTATTATCAATTCAGAGCCTTGGCCTTATCACAGCCCCCAGGTGGTCATCAACTGCACATGAGTAGTCACAACCCATCTGTGGGTCCAGCGACTACATGTACTCCCCTGCCTGGAGAACTGACTCCTTGTTGCAATGAGTTTAGACTCCTTACTGTCAGCCAGAGACTACTTTTTACAGCTCTGCCTATCTTTAGGTATGTCTATCAGTGCTGAAAACTCATGCCTCCAGCCTACACAGAACATAAATTTCATTGGTTGTAGATAAAATACAAAAAGTTGCATTGTCAGTTTTTCAGTGGAACAAAGTCAAACTGTAAGATTACTGCATCAACAATCTCTTATGCATTAGTTCTGAACTTTCTAGGACTCAAAGTGGTTTCATAGACAGTGGTCATTGATGTCCACCTACACATTCTTCAGTGGTTACTCTCCTCCCCAATGGTCTCAACTATAAGATCCCCTGTCCTTACCAATCCACATAGCTCCAGTTTGCAATAGACATTTTGAATTGGTGGCTGATCTCACCAAGTTTTCAGCTTTGATGCCCTTTCATTTTTACCTTCCCCAGAAGTGTCATTCACCGAAAGGCATTCTAGTCTGTCAGTGGCTCCTGGTCTACATTATACCATCTCATCACTCCCCTTCATCTCTAGGTTTCTACAGAAAATTTTATGGTGCAAATGTACTCTGATCCTCATTTGCTCTGCTGTGGCCTAGACAAATCTAGTTTCCCCTTACTGAGGCCTCACCTGAAAAGGGACTACCTGGCTCTTGGGTCCACAACTTCATCTACTTTCTCACTCATGGCCAGTCTCACCCAGACCTTCACAAAACTCACTGCATGGTATCGCCAATTCCCATGATGGCCTCGTCTCTTCTTTATAACAGAAGGTAGTTTAGATCCTGTGTGCTTCCCAGAGACAGCCTACTCAAAAGCATAAAAAGCAAGAAGAACAGATTTTCCTTTGGACTTCCACACGGAATCTAGACCCCTTCTCTGCCCCAGTGTCATAAGTTTTACACTTCCTAGCTACCTTGTATGAACAACGATCCAGCTTTTCCACAAGGAAGTAGCATCTTTTTCTATCTGCCTTTGCAGTCTTCAGAATCGTTCCTAGCATCTAGTAAACTTAACAAGGTCTTTCTCAAATGGCTATTTTTGCTAAGCCGTCCCAAAAATTACCTAATGCCTCTAACAGATCTAAATTTCATTTTGGAGGCTTTGACAAAACCTCCATGTAAGCCAGTTTCTTCAATAGTTTTAATTTTTTGCCCTAGAAAACTCTCTCCTTAGTTGCTATCACTTCCACAAAGGGACTATAGGAACTTTGTCTTGTCTGTGGTACCTTAACTAATCTTCCACATAGATGGATTAGTTCTTAGAGAAAATCTTATCTTTTATCCCCAAGGTGTCCACAGAGTCTATCCTAAATCAAGCCATTTGTCAATATTTTTCCCAAATCACACAAATCAAGGAGAATACTTTCTCCATATACTAGACCTTCGCTGTCAACTCCAATTCTACCATGCTGAGGACCAAGTCCATAAGAAAGGATTCTCAGTTCATTTCCTTTACCCCAAATAAAGTGAGAAAGTATATAAGCAAACCCGTCTAAATGGTTTCCAGACTGTATATCATTTAGTTACATAAGAAAGAGCCTCTCCCAGCTAGACCTAAAGCTCATTCAACCAAATCAGTCACTATATCTGCAACCTCTTTCAGAAATTCTACTTGGTCTACCTTGCATAACTTTGCCAAACATTTCAAACTGTCTGTTTGCGATTCTGGCACCATCTGTCAGCTTGGATGATAGGATGAAATAGGATACAAAAGTTATGTACTTGCCATTACTTGGATCCTTTTCATCATAGTCCATCTAATACAACATCCCCTCATCCATTCCCCATCCTTTCATCTTCAGTTCAGCTCCCTTTTTCTAGATCTAGAATTGTCATGCTTGATATGTCAAGAGGCAAACCTCAATTTGAGGATAGGTAGGGTACAAAACATTTTGTTAGGGTAAAGTTCAGGAGCCCAAAGCAAAAACACTTGACATATGGCTGGATTGATTTGACAGGCAGCTCCAGTCCCCATTAGTTGTACCAGATGGACAAGATTGAAAAGGATCCATTGTTATGGTTAGTTCATAACTTTCATTTTCTCACATTTTTTGGTCCCTTTCTGGTCTGAGGTAATAAATGCCCCTTATGAACAGCTTCTCAATCTCACAGTGGGGACATATTTTGAATATACTACACAAGATGAAGGCACCCATTCTTTGGTATGGTGAGTGGATGTACAGTTTACTTGGCAGGATACAGCCCGTATGTAATTTATACTGCAACAGTGGTCTACTCAGACATTTGATGGTAAGAACTGACATCTCTTCCATCACTTTCTCAACTGATGGGTCTTTGGATCTGACCTCTTATCTGTTTTTGGCCACTCAAGACTTTGGATCCCAAGCTCAGGCCCCTCCCCTTACCCATAACCCCTCTGCAAAGCCCAACATTATCTCAGATCTTATTTGTCACTCCTATTAGACAGATGTAGAAACATTCCTACAATGCGGGTAGGCCAAGCCCAGGTGGAGGATGGCCCCCCTGTTATAGAAGGAAGTAGCATACCACAAAAATCACAAAAACTGATAGGCCAAAGAAGAGCCATAAAGACGATAGAGTGGTCTATTGAGGATAAGAAAGAAATTATGTATTGTTACTATCATGCAAGAAGCCTAGAATTTCCACACAGAAAATATACAAAAAAGATTGAGAGAAATTAGAAAACTATTTCCACAAGAAAAACTGCCAGAAGCTTCAAATAAAAATTTGTATTCATTAAAAACAACAGATTTATGAAAAATATTATATAGACCAAGAAACCTTGGGGCATTTGAAAAAAGAAGCGAATGAGAAAGTATGAAGATATAAAGAACAAAAATATAGTGAATTATTTATTTATTTATTTTACATTTGTTTACTGGGAAAGTCCGACTGGACACAGGTCCATTTTCAGTGGAGGCCCGTGGAGAAAAGCTCCACAATACAGTACATGAGAGAAGAGAAAAAAATCGAGCATACTTATAGCAATCATACACAATATGTTAGAGATTAACAATTCTTATAGTAGACAATCATTGAGGTACATAATAAACTTAAAACAGCATTTGTATTATTTTTACAGTTAAGTTTTGTCAAGTAAATATCAATGGGTTCACAAGCTTTCAGGGGAACTGTTTGTACACAGAAACATTCTCTTGGTTTGGGTTAGCCTGGTGAGTGGCATGGACATAGCCAGTCACTTAAATAGTGGGTTTTCAAGAGTTTTTTGAAATGAATAAAGGAGGTGGTAGAAGTTATTTGGCTTGGTATTGTGTTCCAGATTTTAGCAATGGTGCTGGCAAAGAGGGATTTACCGGCATCATTTTTATGTTGGATGACAGTTTTGAGGTTCTGGTTACTAGATCTTAAGTCTCTAGAGGGAATGTGGGGTTGAATTAGGTGCTGAAGTGCTGGAGTTATCTCAAGAATGTAGTAGAGTTTGTGCGCTATGGAGAGTTGATTGAGTAGACATATATGAGGCAACTCAAGCCAGTTGAGCTGCTTAAGGGATAGACAGTGGTGGGACCTATATGAGCCTTCAGTAGCAAACTTGGCAATCTTGTTATAGCAAGATTCCATTTTCTTTAGATCGGTTTGGCGGAGATTAGTCAAGACGGGAGAGGCATAGAGGAGGGTGGATAGAAGATGAGTCCTTGTGATGGCTGCTTTGGTGTGTTTAGTCATAAACTGTTTGTTCCTGTAGTGGAGTCCAAGTTTTTTATTAACTCTCTTGATGGTTTGTGCTATGTGGATGTGGAACTTCAGGTTATTGTCTGTTTCTACACCTAGCAGTTTAGTGTGTGTGGTTGGACTCATTTGAATGTTTTCTTTAGAGTAGATGGTGAAATAACTATTTAGGGGAGGAGATCTGCCTGGGCTGAAAAGAATTAGTTTTTTTGGGGGGGATTAAGAAGAAGTTTGATGTTATTGAACCAAGTTTCAGCTAGGGTGAAGTTATTTTGGGTTAGGGTTTGTAGTTCACTTAGGGTGGGGGCAGTAAATATAAGGGTGTTGTCATCTGCGTATTGTACTACTGAGGCTGTGGGTGAGGATGAAGAGATCTTGTTAGTAAATAAAGAGAAGAGCAAAGGGGCAAGGATGGATGCTTGAGGGACTCCTATGGTAACGGGTAACAGGGGGGACAGTTGTCCCTGCCATAGGACTGCTTGCTGACGGCCAGATAAGTAGCTGTTGAACCATGATATAGAGGGGGGACTTATATTTAAGGTCGATAGAGTTTCAAGAAGCATACTGTGATTTACCATGTCAAAGGCTGTTGATAAGTCTGAGAATATGGAAGAAATAAATAGACCCTTGTTTCTATGGTAGTTAACTATATTAGTGAATGATAGTAATCCTGTGGTGGTACTATGGGAAGGTCTAACGCCATGCTGGGATATGGAGAGTAAGTTGTTATTTTGGAGGTACTGCATTAGCTGAGTGTGAACAACTCTTTCTAATATTTTGGATAAAGGTGATAGGATTGATATTGGGCAATAGTTGGTGAGCTCTAAGGAGATGTTCTTCATGTTTCACTGTTGCAGGCATTACATTTGGGTTATCTGCTTGCAGGTAGCCCTCAGTTGGCCTGATTACTAAAGTCTTGGGTCCTGCATCGGTTGCTGTCCCTTTTTCCATGACGTCAGGTCATCAGGGGTATAAAACATGCAGCTGATGCCATTACATCAGTCTTTCTTGCCGTGCAGTGCCCAAAGCAGAAGCAGTTCACAAGTGCCAGACGGCCAACTCTTGAAATTTTCGTTTTCGAGTTTCAGAACCGAAGTCTTCAATTAAAAGCTAAGTACCCCATTGGAGAAACTTTTTCTTGCTCCTTAACGAAGTCAGTAAAAGTTACTAATTGCATTACTTGTGGAAAGCAAATACCTCATAAAGATTTCCAATCATACTTTATTCCTTGCCTAGGCCCTGACCATGACATACCTTGCTGTCAGTTTTGTGCTTTATTTAATCAGTGCACTATCCGTCGTTGATATATTTTCACCTCTAATTATTTCGGTTCTAGGTTTAATTATCCAGAAATGTCATCGGTTAGCCATCCAACTACCGGGATTCCAAAAAAACCCCCCGCAAAGATAAAGACAGAGACAGGCCACCAAGGTCCAAAGCTGCCGATGACGCTTCTCCTAAGCCAGTTGCCAATTTGCCGGTACTCAGGCGCTTTCGCAGCCCCTGATGCCCGCTACTTCTGATTCGCAGGCCTCTACTGAGACCCATTTGGAGTCCGGTATGCCGCAAGATGCTTCAATTATGGATCCCGCGGATGTCTCTACCTTGGATGGGTCCAGAGCCGCTGTGCAGGCACCGGCTTCTGAGGGTGTATTCAGGCCTATGAACTTGCATATTAATCCAACGCCTCCTTCTTCTCTTAGGCCTAAATCTCGAACCATGCCTAAAAAAACCGACGCCCAGGCCACATGCTCAGGCCTCTATGCCTAAAAAACAAATGATAAGAAAGGCTGAAGATCTAATAACTCTAATCAGGGTAATGCTACTCAATGCTAGAAGTCTAAACCTCAAAATGCACTCACTCAAGGCACTCCTTAAAATGGAGAACATCGACATCTGTACAGTGACAGAGACCTGGTTCAAAGCTCCAGAGAGAGCACCCCTGCGTTACCAGGCTATAATTCATACCACACCTTTCAGCAACCTAACCCGGAATGAAGCACTAAAGGTGGAGGTGTGTCCATATTTATTAAGGATATCCACACCTCCAGGCAAGTTGCACAGCATAATGCATCCGAGATTATCCAAGTGCAAGTAACTCTGGGCAAGACCGTAATCCAAATTGTAGCTTGCTACAGACCCCCCACCATGCCCCAGGATTCCCACTCCTCATTTCTTGATACACTGGAAAGTATTAGGGTACAACCCAACACCCTAATAATGGGCGATTTCAACTACCCCACCATTAACTGGGAAAACTACTCATGTACCAACTCTTTTGCTCAACGTTTTCTGGAATTCATAAAGTCCAATGCCTTGGATCAACTTATTCACACCCCCACCAGGGGCAGCAATATCCTAGACCTGGTCATTACCAACATGGGCAACCGGTGTTCCACACCAGAGGTCAATTCCTCGTTGGTCAGATCCGACCACAAGCTAATCACCCTAGACATCCACATCCCACCCCCACCCCCAATTAGGGAAACCACAATAAAAAACTTCTCCAAAGCCAACTTCACATTTCTTAAGACAGAAGTGGCAAACTTCATGACACCCATGCAGACGGACAATAGAGGTACGACTGCTGAATCCTACACAAATGCACTTTATAAGCACTTACACAAGTGCATGGATCATGCTATCCCTAATAGAACCAAGATGCTATCCTCCATAGAAAGGAAGCCAATCTGGTGGTCCTCTGCCATAAACAAACTCTACAACAGAAGAAAGAAACTGTTACAAAAAAGAGTAAAATCCCATGACTGGAGGAACTCCCTGGTCAACCTCAGTAAGAAGCTGAGATCCCTCATAAAATCCTCCAAAGCTAGTTATGAAAACAAAATTGACACTGACTCTAAAGACAACCACAAAACATTCTATAGCTATGTCAAGAATCTCAATGGCAACACTCAGATCTGCTCTGAGTTACAGCACAATAGCACTAAATATACAGAACCAACTGATATTGCCAACATCCTGGCAGATACGTTCAATGCTAACTTTACCCCCTAGAAGGCCCATCTCTATACCGGAAGAATGCAAAGTTCCTGTAATCACGGCTGCACAGGTAAAAAACACACACTAAAAAGCCAAGAACACAGCATCCATGGGAGTTGACAATATCCCAGGCTGCATTCTACATGAACTACAGAATGAACTGGCACCCTACCTAAGTACCATGTTCAATCATAGTCTCACCTTAGGCTTTGTGCCCACTAAATGGCGCACTGCGACGGTTATCCCACTCCACAAAGGGGGAGCCACGACGAACCCCAGGAACTAACGCCCCATTAGCCTGATGAGCCTGGTCTGCAAGGCCATGGAATGTATCATCATGGAACTCATAAACAAAGACACTGGTAATCTCCAAACTCTGGACCCTACCCAGTTCGGGTTTGTAAAAGGCAGATCATGTCTCCTAAACCTGATTGACTTTTTTGAAGCAGTCACCAAAGCCATAGATGAGGGTAAGGTGCTTCACACAGCTTATCTAGATCTCTCCAAGGCTTTCAACACCATCCCCCACTCTGGAATTATAGATAAGCTCACTAAACTAGGTATAAATCCCTATGCAACAAGATGGGTTGCCAACTGGCTCATGGACAGAACCCACACTGTGAAAGCAGCAGACTCCAAATCCAACTTCAGACCAGTGACAAGTGGAGTACCACAGGGTTCAGTCCTTTGTCCTCTCCTGTTTGGTATCTACTTCTCTGAAGTACAGGCCAACACAGAAGGTCTTTGGCTAACAAAGTTTGCAGATGAGTGCAAACTAGGAGCCATAATCAAAACTCCTAATGATGTGGGCATACTACAAAAGGGCCTCACTGAGACAGATGCCTGGTGTCAAAGCCATGGCCTGAAGCTCAATGCCAAAAAGTGTCTCATCCCCTTTGGTAAAAAAACTGTACCCATGAACTACCACATAAGTGGTAGCCTACTTAGCGCCGAAAGTGTGATATGAGACCTTGGGACACAGGTGGACAGTAGTCTCTCCTTTGATAATCACATTACCACAGTAGTCAGGAAATCCTTCTACGTGTCTCACCTCATCACAAAAGGTTTCTCATCCAGAAAAAAAGAGGTCATTGTTCCCCTCTACTCATCACTCATTAGACCCATTATAGAGTACAATGCCCCTTTTGGTATGTACCTCACAAGACATCTTCAACAACTGGAAAGGCCACAGAAATACCTCACAAAGAAGATTACTGGCCTTAAACAGATGCCCTACACAGACCATCTCAAAAAACTCCAGCTTTACTCCGTCACATATCGTCTACTCAGAGTCAATCTCTGCCTAACATACAAAGCTATGTCAAATCCAGAGCTGTTGGACATGCTCCACTTAAAGAAATCGCAATCCCTCCAAGCTACATGGTCTAGGGACCTAAACCATGTCACCACAATAAACAGAGCATGGTGGAGGGCTAGATTCCTGTCCCAGAGACTTCCCATACTCTGAAACAGACTACCTATGTCAAACAGAGCTCCTTATTACCACTCTTCAAGAAAAATCTTGATGATTGGATGGGAAATAGGAAATTCACCCCAGGGATCACTTCTGTGGCTCTGCTCGACAGGGGCACAGGAAAATAATTTTCTTGGGTGGCGAAAGCCAGGGTACCTTTTTGGCTAGGCTTATCTAGGCCCTAGGGCTAATAGCCTAGCGCCTACCTATGAGGATTCTGATGCAGAGGGCTCCATTCCCTCTGCTTCCCCTCCAGAGGATTTTTCTTTTGGGAAAGCCTTGCTTACTCTAAGGGAGCATTTCCACTGGGAAAGCCAGTATTTTTATGATTCAAAAAAGAGGTTTAGGGATTTCTTACTGCTACCTCAGCATAGGCCTTTAGCTATCCCGCCTGTACTTGACATTGTTGATGATGCTTTGTCGGAATCTAGTGTGGCCCCTGATTCCTTGCCTCCTGCTCCCAGAAAACTAGACAGATACTACAGGGTTCCTGAGTCACACAAGTTTCTTTTTAAAAATCCTTTTGCAGATCCAGAGACTATTTCACAGGGGCCCAAGGGCATTAAGGCTTCTACTGCTAAAAATCGTACCCTTTCTGATAGAGACTCCAGGGCACTGGATAGATGGGGTAAGAAGGTTTACACTTCTGCAATCTTGACCATTAGGGCTTTAAACTGCCAGTTTCATATGTTAAAGTATCAGCAACATGTTATTGGATTGCTTAAATAGAAAATTATGCTGATTCCTGACTGTGTGGAAAATAAAGAATTACAGAATTTAATGCATTTCTGCTGAACAAGTTGGAAAACATACTTTGCAACGTGGTTTTGATTCATTAGACGCCTCTTGCAGGGCCGCTGTTACTGGGTCTGTGCTCAGAAGGCATGCTTGGCTTAAGAAGCGATCTTTGCCTGATCATGTTAAAGCTAAATTGTTGGATGCTCCCTTAAATCAGGACCACCTGTTTGGCAACAAGGCTGAGGAAGTGCTTAAAACGATGGAAGATAAAGCTAAATCTATGCAAACTGTTAAAGATTTCTTACAAGTTCAGCCTCCTAGATTTAGTAGGCACTGGCCTTCTAAGAATTGGTCCTTTCCAGCCCCTTCCAGGTCTTCTCAAGCCAAACCCAGACACAGCAAAAACTCCAGGTTTTAGTCACTGTGGACACACAGGACTAAGCAGTGGGGGCCTCCACTTCCAAATCTCGGAGTAATAAGACTCCCCCCTGTCTCAATGACTTCATTTTAAAATTTCCAAGCACTTATCAACTGGCTGCCACTTTGGGGGGAAGGATTGCTCTTCATGCAAAGAATTGGGAACTCATCACCCAGGACAAATATGTTTTAAATATAGTGTCCCAGGGATACAGATTTCATTTCCACATGTTTTTAACACCAAGCGGGTGGCTGGACCTACCCCTAAATCAGTGGACAGAGGCCCAAAAAACAAGTACTTTCTCTCTTAAGCATGGGGGCTATTCAACTGGTACCAGAAGAGGAAAAAGGACAAGGTTTCTACTCAAGACTTTTCCTGATACCCAGAAAAGACAATTCATGGCGTCCTATCCTGGACCTAATTCAAGATGCTGACTCTTCAACAATTACTTCCTGTGCTAGGCAAAGATTCCTGGTTGGCAACACTAGATTTAAAAGAAGTATACCTGCACATCCCAATCAAGGAATCTTGCAGAAGATACCTACGCTTCAAAGCAGGCTATGCGCACTATCAGTTCTCTGCACTGCCCTTTGGCTTACCTACTGCTCCCAGGGTATTCACAAAGTGCCTAGCTCCAGTTATTGCATTTTGCAGGCAAAGAAATATTCAAATATACCCATACCTGGACGATTGTCTAATTCAGGCAGAAAGTCAGGACATACTTTTGAATCATCTGGCCTTTGTACAAAGGGTTCTAACTTGTCTGGGGTACACCATAACTGAAAAGAAATCACACCTGGTACCCTGTCAACAGATTATATTCCTGGGAGCAAGCTTGAATACAACTTCCCAGATGGCTTACCTCATGCCAGAGAAACAAATTCATTTGACAACCTACTTCAAACATGTGGCCACAAAGACCCTGCTATCTGCAAGACAAATACTGCAAGCCTTGGGGTTCATGGCCTCCTGCATTCTTCTAATTCCATATGCAAGACTGCATATGAGGAAACTGCAGTGGTGTCAACATTCTCAGGATCTAGAAACAGTGATTCCTGTCATACCTTGCCTACACCTAGAGTTCCTTTGGTGGGCAGAGGCCTGCCACCATACCAAAGGACTACCTTGACCAAACCCTAACAACAGACGCATCAGACTATGCATGGGGGGGGGGGGCTCACCTGGCAGGGAAGTGCATTCAGGGCAAATGGAACCCAAGTCAAATGCACCTGCATATCAATCAAAAAGAAATGTTAGCTGTACAGAATGCTCTGACAGCCTTCAAGGACCACATGCTTCCAGGACAATTAATGGTAAAGACGGACAACACCTCTGTTATGTGGTACATAAACAAGCGGGGGGGGGGGTACATATTCTTACCCCCTCTGCAGACTAGCCATGGCATTGTGGAACACAGCCTTGAGCTACCAAGTGCACCTACAAGCACAATTCCTGCCAGGAAAATTAAATACACTGGCAGACGGACTAATTAGAAATCTCATTGACCCACACGAGTGGAAACTGGGACCAAGGATTTTCAACATGTTGACAAGCAAATGGGGGAGCCCAGATTTAGACCTGTTTGCTTCTCCCCAGAACTACCAATTGGACAAAGTTTGCACAAGGACTCCCCACAAACAAGCCCGGAAAATGGATGCTCTGTCCTTCAGCTGGAAAAACCTATCAGTCTATGCCTTCCCCCCTCTGCCTCTGCTCTCCAAAGTACTACTAAAAATCAAACAGGACAAACCAAGGATGATTTTGATTGCTCCAGACTGGCCACGCCAACACTGGTACCCCCTTCTGCACAATGTGTCACAGTTATCCCCATGGCACCTGCCTCAGACTCCTTCCCTGTTGTCTCAGCAGGAGAACCAGATTCTGTACCCTCAGCTTCTAACACTGAACCTTTCAGCCTGGCTAATTACATAATCTCTCCCTTACCATCCCTTAGTAAACCTGTGATGGATATCATTTTAGAGGCAAGGAGGCCTAGTACTAGAAAATCTTATGCTAAAAAATGGATAAGATTCTGTGCCTGGAACCAATCTCAAGGGATGAGCACAGCAGCACCCAATTTACCTCAGATTTTACAATACTTAACTGAGATGCTTCACAAGGGCCTGCCTTTTTCCTCCATTAAAATCCACGCCTCAGCCATTTCAGCTCATTATAGCACAGAACCTCCCCTCTTCTCTCATCCACTGCTCAGGCAGTTCCTCAGAGGGGCCAAAAATTTGAGACCACCCAGGATAGCTCCAACCCCAGCCTAGGACCTTAACTTTGTTTTGGAGAAACTCACTCTACCTCCTTTCGAGCCAGCTGCTACTGCAGACTTAAATTTTCTTTCTTGGAAAACAGCTTTCCTTTTAGCAATCACTTCAACTAGAAGGGTATCCGAATTACAGGCCCTTATGGCAGTGGAGCCTTTCATCATCTTTCTTGCTGACAGGGTGTCCCTCAGAACCAATCCAGCGTTCATGCCCAGGGTGGTATCCAGTGTGGCTCTTAATCAGTCTGTTCATTTGCCAACCTTCTTTCCCAATCGACAGAATAAAGGGGAACGGATACTGCATTCCTTAGATGTACACAGACAAGTTAGATTCTACTTGGACAGGACTAAACCTCAAAGAAAATCTGAACAACTGCCAGTGGCATTTACTGCAGGGGCAGAGGGGAAGGCTATTTCAAAGCAAACCATTTCTAAATGGATAGGCCATTGCATTCATTTCTGCTATAAGCACCATGGAAAACCTATCCCCCAGGGGATCAGACCTCTTTCCACCAGGACTGCATCTACTTCCACAGCCTTTCTCAGAAGCTTCCCTACCAGGGACATCCTAGAAGCTGCTACCTGCAGTTCTGTACATATTTTCACCAAGCATTATCACTTGCCAATTTTCTCTAAATCCAGAGCTGGCTTTGCCACTGCAGTCTTGCAGGGCCTTATAGCTGGTCCTAATGCTATCTAAATTCCTCCTCCCAACCATAGCTTTGGGAATCTACCCAAATGTGATGACTGCAACAGTGAAACACGAAGAACATAGTACAGTTGTGTACACTTACCATAAATGTAGATGTTCAAGTGTATCCAGCCCCCTTACTTATTTTGGCTATACCTCTACTTTCCTTTACTATCCTTAAAAGCCTTTCTGGTGTATTTGCTTTTTTGTTGGAGGTATATCATTGTACTTTTATATTTAATTGCTTCCCATTAGGGGGGCACCAGACATCTGGGGCAAGAAAAACTGATGTAATAGCATCGGCTGCATGTTTTATATCACTGATGACCTGACGTCATGGAAGAAGGGACAGCAACCGACACAGGACCCAAGACTTTGTTAATCAGGCCGACTGAGGGCTACCTGCAAGCAGATAACCCAAATGTAATGACTGCAACAGTGAATACACTCAAACATCTACATTTATGGTAAGTGTACACAACTGTACTTCACCTCCTTTGTGCAGTGGAATAATATATGATGTTTTCCATGAGGTGGGAACTTTGCATTCTAATAGAAATCTATTTATGAGAATAGAGATAGGATAGGCTATAGCTTCAGCAGATATCTGAAGGAAGTCTGCTGGTAGCATATCAGCTGCTAGAGTGGTTGGTTTAAATTTCCTAAGGAGTATAGAAATTGCCTTGTTGGACACGGAGTGAAGGTAAAAACTGGGGGTATTGTTTTGTATATTGGGGTGGGTTGGGGTAGTTATTGGTGTGGGGCTGCTAATGCTATTTTGGTCATTGGCAAGGGTCTGGACTGTTTCGATAAAGAATTTGTTAAATTGAGTAGGAATGTTTTCATGGTTATTTGGTAGCACAGGGGTTGGAATAGTGGACTTTCCTGGGTGTAATATACCATTTATTGTGGCCCAGAATTTTTGGGGGTTGTGAGCATATTTTTCTTGCATATTTTTGTAGTAGCTAGAGCTGTCTAGTTTGATTTGTTTTTTAACTTTGTTACGGAGCTCTAGTTTTGTCTCAAAGTAGTGGGTTTTTATTTATATTGAATCCAGGCCTTGTCCCTTTGTTTCATTATAGGTTAATTATCCTTTCTTAGCCATCGGGCATAGTTAGTTTTTATTCTAATGGTTCTGTGGGGTGCATGATGATTTAAGATATTTAAGAAGGTTGTGTTAAAGTATTCAATGGCTTTGTCTAGAGATAGTTGTTTTTGGGGAGTCCAGTAGCAGCTTTTTAGTGCATTGATGAAGTCAGTAGCTATAAAGGTCTTTTTGTTTCGAATTACTCTAAGGAAAGGTTGGCTAATGGTTTGGGATCTATTCCTAATTAGATAGGCTGGATGATGGTCACTTAGGGTATCTGGAAGACAGCCAGATTGTTGTGCAAGAGTGGGGTCAGATACCAAGATCCACTCTAAGATGGACTGGCATTTGGATGTTTTGTCAGTTCTAGTGGGGGGTGGTTATAGTTTGGGTAAGTCTGTGGAGGTTAATAAAGGCAGAGGGATTATGACTGGAGCAGTTAAGCCAGTCAGTATTGAAGTCCCCTAATAGTATGGTTTCATGTGGTAGGGAGATGGAGATCCATTTAAGCAGGCTTTCCATTACAGTGATGTTATTGCCTGGTGAGATATAGCCACCTGCAATAATTGCGTGTTTGCTGGAATTTATTTTTAATTTGGCAAGGATTAGTTCTACATCTTTGACTTCTTGGGCATTATAATCTAGTTGTTCTATGGTGAGATGATTTTGGAATAATATTGCAGCACCTCTTCCCTTTTTCTCTAACCTGTCTCTTCGGATAATATTTTAACCAGGGACAGTAATCTCATTATTATGGTGGTGTGGTTTGAGCCATGTTTCAGTTAACACAGCAATATCTGGTTTGTATAGAGTAGTAGGGCATGAAGGTTCTGAATTTTGTTAAGTATACTTCTTGCTTTAATGGTTAAGAAGAGGAGAGCTGAGGTAGGTCTGTGGTATTGGGGATGTAGCTGATTTGAGTTTGGGTTGGCTGATGTTTTGGGTCCTGGATTGGGGTGTATGTCTCCACTACAAGTGAGTTTATGGAGTAGGTGTAGATAGAGTTTGATTAAGTTGTGAATTATTTTAGTTTCTCTTTGAGAAGAGTGGGGATTAGTTTTGATTGTCGGTTTATTGCATGAGTAAGAGAAGCCTTGGGAGGAGGTAAGGCCACATGGCGATATAGGGAAGTTTTTTAGTTTGATGGGATTGGCTATGGATACTGTTTCCCATGGGGATGTGGTGTGGTTATGAAGTTGAGTGTGGTAGGAGGACAGGATGGAAAACAGGAGTAGGGTGAAGATTATTAATGGATAGAATGATGTTTTTAGTAGTTGGGTTAGATGTGTGTAACTCATGTTATTTAGTTTCAGAAAGAAAGGGGTGTATGCAAGGATAATATCTAAAACTATATGATATCGGTGTTGTATTAAAGGTACACTATAAGAGGTGTGGTGGAGTTTGTTGTTGATGGGGGTAAGAGATTTGAAGGGATAGGTATTTGAGAGTGTAAGAATTGATAATGGGAGTTGTCTATACCTACAAGCTGAAGTGATGAGAGGGACTTAGGAGCTATTATAAGCTTACAGTAATGCTGGGTATACAGCTTCTGTAAAGTGCTGAAGCGTATGGCCAGTGCCAGAGTTATCTTTTGTGTGTTAGAGAGCAGCTGTATGGCCAGGAAGTACTGGTCGGGTAAGTGGTGTCCTCAAGATAAGAGGGGGTAACAGAGATAGTGAAATAATAAAATTATAAATCACAATTATAACAAATACCCAAAAATGGACTGCTTGTGACTAAATAACCTAACAAGAAAGATTAATATAATATCAAAAATATATCTATAAAATAAGATTCATGTGATATCAAAAATGTGTCTGAAAAATAACCTCAACCCAAATGTGCCATTTGCCAATCAAATAAAATGCGTAACTTATATACACTATATACTATGGCCCATAATGTAATCAAAAAAGAATATATAGAAACTGTGTAGAAAAATGGGACAATCAAATGCGTCAATCTCACTTACTGTTCATCCCTGGCATATATTGTATGAAAACATGCATATTACAGATGAATAATAAACACTAATACAAGGCTGATAGTTAACCAGCACAACTATTATGAATCACCAAATTCCAAAAAAAAAAATGTAACCTGATGAAATAATTGAACATCTATGTGAAATTCCCAAATATATATTTAAACATCAAAAGAAAAAAATATTTTGTATGAAAAACTTTCATATAGAGTAACAACAGCCATATAAAAAGATTTTAGCACCAAACAACCGGTTAACCATAATGCAAAAAATGATTAATAAACATATTTATAAATATGGTGAAAGAACCCTTTATACCTTTTGAAAGGTATAAAGAAGAAATATGGACATGGGAAAGAAAGAGAGATCTGATATGGTGCAATATGTAGGCAAAGGAGAAAGCTAAATTAATCAACACAAAAAAGGCAGCCCCAGAGAAAATCAAAGAGAAATACTGGCAAAGGCAACCAGATATGGAACATTTTACAATACATAAAAATAAGAAAACTGGGAAAAAATAACAGAAAAGAGGATTAGTAATGGAGAAGTTAAAGGAAATTAAAGCACAACTGCAAGTGGTCAAAACTTTTTCAGATGATATAAGAATGTCATTTGGTCTTGATAAATGTGCAAAAGCAACCTTTAAGGCAGGAAAGCACGAACAAAACAGTTTGGGGCAGAAATGTGATGTAAAAGAACTTGACAAGATGGAGTGTATAAACAGATGAAGGATCAACAATAAAACATGAACAAATCCAAATAAAACTAAGGAATATTTTACAAGACTTAAATATTGAAAACAGCTATGACATCTAGAAATAAAGCCCAAGCTATAAACCAATTTGCTCTTCCTGTCCTAACTTACAGTCTTGAAGTGATTTAATGGCTCCCAAATGGTGATGGGTGAAACAAGAAGGATTCTTCATGCTCATGAAATGATTTATAAAAATCAGTGCATACCAAGATTATATATTCCCTATTCTGTAGAGATATGGGCCTCCTTGAAAGTGATTACATGGGACTGGATACATATTTGCTGACCTCACAAGATCTAAATGTAGTGAAAGTTTTGAAACATAAGAGTAAGTCTAAGATGACTTCTTTTAGTTTAGCAGATGCATTTTGATGTCAAAAGGGAATGGAAATCAAACCAAAAGTAGATAAAAATCAGGCAGCAACTGAATGTGCCAAAAAAATAAAGAATTTAAGGTGAAGGATCAGATGAAAAGGCAAGAAATGTGGAAAATGCATAAATATAGTTCCAAGTATAGAAAACTCTTGGAACAACCTCATGTTGATCAGGATCGAATGCAAGAATGGTTAAGGACAGGTGAATTTAAACCAAAAGATGGAAGATTCATATTAGTGGCCCAAGATAGTGCACTATGTACACGTTGGTTTACAAAGTTCCCTGAACATGTGGGAGAAACGGACAAATGTAGGTTTTGTAAAACAGAATTGGAAACAGTTGCACATCATGTTGCTGGTTATGATGTACTGTTGGCAGAAAGACTGTATACTAAAAGACATAATAATGTGATAAGACTGTTGTATTGGGGATTGTGCAAACATAATATTGAAGCAGCTGAAAAACACTGGAAACATGAATCACAAAGCATTATAGAAAATGATGTTTATATCACACAAGATCACCTGAGATCACCCATTACCAACAGTTCAAAAAATAGATGCGAGAAAACCAGATATCCATGAAAAGAAGACAAAAGTAGCATTAATCAATGAAATTGCTACACCCAGTAACTATAGTGTCTTGTGTACAGAGAGACAAAAAGTAATAAAGCAGGCAGAAATGAGGGCAATCTGGAAGAAGGATACCCAGACAGTTGTAATAGTAGTAGGAGCTATGGGTCTTATAAAAAAAAAATTACAATCATACTTTGATATGTTACCAATACATGTAACTCTGTATGAATTGCAGGAGGAGTATTTTCTGGGTACATTGCGGGTGCTGTGAAGAGCACTTCTGGCTAACATCAAAGATTGAAACAATACTAATTTCATTAACTTTAATCATACTTTGGTCCATTCCTGTCATGGTATTAAAAATCCAAAAGACTTGGAGAAATTAAAAAAACAGATGTGGATCTCTCTGCATAGGCATGTGATAGGTTGTAAGAAACATTTCCATTGTTACTTCATTCTCGTATAACTATCTTTCAGTGCTTTAACCTCTGTACTATAATTATACCCTTACCTCCCCTTTCATAGTCAATTAGTTGATTTAGTCTTATTTCGTCATGCTTTGGCACCATCTTTCTGTTAAAAAAGTACTTATATAC
Source organism: Protopterus annectens (assembly GCF_019279795.1). NCBI lineage: Eukaryota > Metazoa > Chordata > Ceratodontiformes > Protopteridae > Protopterus > Protopterus annectens. Next base: position 753,078,763 of record NC_056728.1, on the reverse strand, counting down.
TTCTATATACTCTAATCTACATATTCCAGCTTTAATAACTTAAAATTGCTGTTTTTGCTGCTGTGATTCTTTACACTATGGCTGAGAAACCTTATGGTTTTAAAAAATGTGTAGCCTGCTGCCACAAGATACCACATCTAGATGCACACTCAAAATGTGTGCAGTACCTTGGGACCACTCACTTAGGTGAGCAGTTGCTAAATGCACTGCCTCTGGTAACTGAGTTGTTGAGAGAAAGAAGAAATGTATTTTTAGGGACTTCCTGCACCTGCAGGAGAATTGTGCTAGATTCAGATTGTTGAGGCTGGAGCTTCCCCTTCTTCTAAAATGGCTTTAGACAAATCTAAAGAGGATAAAGTCATGAGGCCTAAAGAAAAAAATAAGGAGCCGAGAAAGTGCTCTCCTGATCGGTCTTCATCAGCTCTTGCTTCTTCAGCTCTAGAGGCATGTGGACTCCTTTAGCAGTCTTGCACAAAGGGTGCTGATCTTGATGATGGGGAGGGCTCCCCAAATCTCCCCTTGAGAATGTTTAATTCGGGGAGATTCTTGAACTTATGAAACAGAAAGGTGGATAGTCCACTGACACCCCCTCCCAAGAGGAGTCTGTGTTCCTTGAGGCCTATAGATTTGGTTCAGGTACATTTTTTGGTAGATTTACCCACTGTCAAGATTGTAAATGTCATGTCTAAGTGGGCATAGAAGGATCTAGATGTGGCTGAACCAATTCCCCCTAAACCAGAAAAGTACTTAGTGTCTCTGAGATATCACAAGCATTGGAACATGGGTTCCAGATCTAGATTCATCAGAGTGATGGTTACCACCAAAATGAGCAAGCAGAAAAAAATGTCTTCTGTCCAACCACTTATCAGGGAGTCAAGGGCACTGGACAGATTCAAATTGTGGACTTATGCTTCAGCTACCTTTGCTATGCAGGCACTGAATTAGTTGGCACATGTCACAAGTTTTCAGAGGGATTTGAATAAAGAAATCTCTTTGTCTATAACAGCAGATGTCAAGAAAACCTTGGATTCTCAATTGGCCACTCTACAGTCCCTTTCCAATGTCTCAATTTCTAATGAAACTGAAAACACTTTGAGAGCAACAGGTAATGGCATTACTATAAGAAAACATGCCTGGATGCACGTGTGTGACTTTGAGAAGTACTTCAAGACATCCTTTATTAATGTCCCATTTGATAGCTCAACACTCTTTGGTCCTAAATTTAAAGAAATCGTGACCCAAAGTGAACTAGATGGAAAGGCCATCTCTGCTGTTGGAATATGGTTCTCTACCCCAGAGGTCTTGGTCTTTTTTTAGAAGCCAGAAAGGGGGTAAGAAACTATGGTTCTGGAAATCACAAGTGTACTGTCCTGACACTCCTGGAGCTAGACCCCCTCCTGAGGCAGTGGGGAGCTCTAATAATGAACACTGCTGATGCACAGATGTAGGCTACTAAACCAAGGCTTCAGAGGTCCTTTCACTTAGAGGCCTTATCAGCACTCCTGAAGTATTACCTGGCTGCTGTTCTCTGCAGGAACTTAGGGGGTGTTTATTCCTATGCCCCAAAGCCTGGGTGTTCATCATGAACAACAGATAGGTGCAGATGATGATAACCAGATGTTATTACATTCCCTTTTTGCATCACTCCCAATTCAAAAAAGGTACCAAATGTTGCAAACTCTCAAAGACAAGCAGCACTCAAAGAAATATAAAAGCTGCTAAAGTTGCAAGTTATCCAATAGGTCCCACCAGGCCAGCTAGGACCTGGAACTTACTCAAGATTTTTTTAATGTCAAAACAGACTGGGGACCTCAGGCCAATTATGTACCTCAGTCTCCTCAACCAATATGCCAAACAATCAAATTTTCGGATGGTCAGGGTTCATCCATTCTTACACTACTGAGAGTGAAGGACTGGATGTGCTGCATAAACATACAGGATGAATACTACCACATCAAGATGGACAGGTGATTCAGGTTTCTCTGCTTCTGGAGGGAGGTCATTCACTTTCAATTCAGACCACTGCCTTTTGGCCTCAAAACAGCCCCCAGGTGTTCACCAAATGCATGGCAGTGGTCGCAGCATACATTGGGCTGCAAGGGTTCCAGGTGTTCCTATTATCTGGATGACTGGTTCATTTCCTCTCCTACCAGGAATCTACTCCTGCAAGCAACAGAATCTTTGCTTCAACTTTCCTCAATGTTGGGCATCACAGTAAATCTGGACAAGTCCAAATTCCACCCTGTACAAGTGATAGAATTCACAGGCACATACTTAGACACAACTTAGCAGATAGCAAAATTTCCACAGAACAGGTTATCTACTCGGTTTACCTTTATATCGTCAATCCCAATATGGGCGAAATGACTTCTGCGAATACCGGAGTGCGAACGTCTCCAACGTCGAATTCCGAATAAGCGAACAACAAAACCTTGCCCCTTTTTGACCCATGGTAGCACTGGTGTGGAGGTGTGGAGGTGTGGCGTGGCCAGAAATCTTGAAATTCGACATATTTTCGACATTTAAAATTTTTCATGGTTTTGGTCCGCTTAAGTCGATTAAGTGGCCGGTCGACAAAATGTGATCGACGATATAAAGGTAAACCTGTCTACTCATCACAGTTATGCTCAAAACATGTCATCCCACAAGCCAAAGGATAGTTTTTTGTTTGCTGGGATTGATGGCTGTGTCCATCACTTTGGTACTTCTTGCCAGATACAAAATGACAGTACTTCTGTGGACCCTAGAACTGCAGTCATCCATCAGGCATCAACCAATGTCTTTCCAAGTATGTCTGATGAACATTTACAAGACTCAGGTTTGCTGGTGGCTCAAATCCCCTATGGTAATGCAGAGTCACCCATTTATCCCTCCCCAACCAAAAGCCAACCTGAACACGGTCGTTTCTCAGTTGGGTTGGGGGCACTACAGGGGAAAGCCACATGGTCCACCCTGTAAGGCCAGTCTCCATATCAACATTCTAGACATGGGGGCAGTTCTCCTAGTGTTGCAAGCCTTCCAGTACTCCCTACCTCAAGGACTGATATTTATCCAAATCAACAGCATGTCTGTAGTCTGGTACCTCCGCAAACTAGGGAAAGCCCATTCTTATCCATTATGCCAGGAAACCACAAGAGTTTTGAAATGGGTGATATCTTCCAATCACTTTGTTTTAGCAATGCACATTCTTGGGAAATCCAATGTTGTAGCAGACAGTTTGAGCAAATCTATCCTCCTGCCTCAGGAGTGGTCCCTCAATCTAAAGGTGGCAGACCAGATCTTCTACCTCTGGGGACAACCTTCTTGTAATTTGCTTCTCCCCACAACACCAAATGAAGCAGATTGTTTACTCTGATTGAGTTAAGGAAGAATGCTCTGATCCACATTGCCCCTCCCCCAGACTCCTTACACTGACTCCTCTCATTCCAAAATGTCTTCAGAAAGCATTAAAGAGGAAGATCACAATGATCCTCATTGCCCCCTTTTGGCCTTGACGAGTATAGTTCCCCTACCTGTGGCCTCATTTGAAACACCCTATGTGGGTGCTGGATTCCAGCCCAGATCTCATTTCTCAGCCATCCGGCTTGCCCCTCACAGATATTTGAGCTCTCAAATTAACCAGTTGATTTCTCCACTTCCAATGATGACTAGTCAGTCCATGCTCTCTCATCCCAGAGTACTTCTACTAGGAAGATTTACAAAAGTAAATGGAAAAGGGTCACTATCTGGGTTACTCAGAAATGTAGACTGTTTTTTGACACCCCTTCCAGCGGTCCTAGATTTTCTAGCCTTTTTTTAAATGGTGCCAGGTACTCTACTATCAAAGTCCAGTTGCAGCTATTTCAAGCTTTCACTTTGGGAAGAATCAATCCCCAGTTGTCTCGCAGGTTATCTAAAGCTTTTTTGTGGGGTACTTTACTTAGACCTCCTCTTAGACACCCTGCCCATCCTTGGCTCATTACTCTTTTACTTCAGCCTTTGACTAGACTATCATTTGAACCTGTAGCTAAGGTGGATCTCCAGGAATTGACATGGAAAATGTTATTCTTAGTGGTAGTTGCATCTGCTTGGAGGGTACAGAACTCCAGGATCTCTCTTGTAAACCTCTGTACATAATTTTTCATAAGGACACAGTTTCCTTATGAATCAGTCCTTCCTTTTCATCAGAGGCATCTGGTGAGACTTTAAATCAGCACATCAATATTCCAGTAGGAGAATACAGTGCTAGATTTGTTGGATGTTCGTAGACAGCTAAATGTTTAAATACACAGTACAAAAACATTCAGACAGTCTGATCAATGTTGTGTATCTTTCTCAGCAAACAAACTGGGTCATGGAGTTTCTAAAGTCACTTTATCAAGATAGTTGTGTGCTTGCACTACACAAGCATACAAAGAAAAAGTTTAGCTTTACCTAAACCCAACAAAGCTCACTCTACTATATCTGTGGCAACGTCAACTACTTTCTTTTTTAGAGCCTCTATCTTTGACATTTGTGCAGCTGCCACTTGTTATAATGCTCATACCTTCAGATCCCATTGAATTTACTCTCTAGAGTCCTCCATGAATCCACCCAAGCATTATATTAGTTGAGTACTCTGTCCCATCTACTGAGGAACAGATGGTTGAGACAACATCAGATACAAAAGTTATACACTTTCCTTAAAGATACATCTATGTTGTCTGTTTCCATCCTTCCTCAATTTTCTTCCCACCTATCCTCCTGCCTGATTATGGAATTATTTCTTTATTAAGATCTGACCTGACTAATCTTTTCTGAAAGCCCTTTAAGTGCACTTTTTAGCTCCAGATCAGTTTATGATGGTTCATACTACCTTTGGATGATATTTTCTAGTAGTATAATGAAGTTGTCTGTATTCTTGTGGAAATTTGATCTGAGGTAGTGTTGGAATTTGCTTTGAGTTATGAGTAAGGGTAGGATCCTGAACTTGGGACCAAAGTCTTGAGTGGGCAAAGACTGATCTGAGGTTGGATCTGAAGACCCATCCATTGAGGAAGGACAGAAGCAAACCACACAGATCTATCATTATGGTAAGTACATAAGTTTTATTTTTTTAGACAGCTGTAATTTTCCTAGCTCCTAACTTACAGACCTGTTTTTAAATTCCTTCTTCGATTAACTAGTTTTCATTCTGAGTTTTTTCTGTGTTTATCTGGGCTGTTAATCTTGCTACTTTTTCAGTCATCATCCTAGATCAATTCATGCCTCTCATAAATATTTCTAAATGGCCTTTCTTGCTCTTATACAAATCTTCCTCCATACCAGAATTCAGAAGTTCCTAAGTATTTCCAAGATTTTTTCTTGGTGTGTCATTTTTCTTCCATTTGGATCTCTATGTTTTGTCCTTTCTGTTGGCCAATCGTTTGGTCCAATAATCTGTGCTCTCGGGTTATTTTAAAAGTAAAATTGCCTGATTGCTGTTTCCTAGTCATTTCTGTGTATTATTGGCAGAATCCATGGAAAGGAGGGTGCTTACCTACATTAGATGTGCATCATTAATTCAGGGTTTATCTATGGGAAGGCTGCTTAAGATACAGAAGGTAAACTGGAGCTGATATCAGGGCAGTTCTCCTTGACTGGGTGTACTCTTGAAATATTCTCCCACTGCTTTCCACTTAACATTTGTCTTTAGTTTCTGTGGCTAGTGCATCAATGCCTCCTGTCAGTTTAGACATCACACACTGGACTGAGAGAACATAATTATTCCCTGCACCCATTATTTTTTTTTCTGCCCAAGTTTTGCATTTATTGTGGAATAATTCTCATGTTTATTGCTTAGAAAGTGCTACCCTTTAAAGTGTGTGGCTGACAGATCACAAGCTATGACTTGTAGCAGCACTCTCTACTGCCTAAGAGAGCATATTGTGAAACACAGCCTTCATTATTCTTGGAAGGAGTGGTGGATGAATGAAGCAAACTAGTAGACTAGATGGTAGAGAGAGAGAGAAAACAGACTCCTGAAGAGAGAGTGAGACAGTAAAGGGAATAAAGATTAGGGAAGTGAATAAAGAGATATTGCCTGCTTTTAAAGGGCAGCCTAGCTCTACAAAATATCTTCTCCTGCTGGCTGTTGAAATGGTTCTACATCTGGCCACCTGAAGCTGCAGGAGTCTGCCTCCATCCTGTATAATGGAAATTGAGAAGATAGTTAGCAATCTGCAGGAAGTTTTCCTATGTGATTCCACATGATTTAAGGCCAGTGCCAGAGTACTGCGAGAAGAGGATATGTAGGACAGGCATCTGTCATGACCTCTTGGGGGAGAGCCCATTTAAAAACAAGAATCTTAGATGTCCTCTGAGTTGACAGCTTTCACTTTACTAGAAGAGGTTTTAAGGCTTTCCCTGTACTCCAGTTTGGCAGTTAAGGGCCTGTTGAGAAGTAGACATTTGGCAGCCATGTAGAGGGGGGAATGTAGGTGTGTCAGCATCCTCCTCCTCCTCTGTGGTGATGTGTCCAAAAGTGATCTACCACTGTGTATTCAACCCGAAAAGCAAAAGGGATCTTAATGTTACAAGCCCTTATGGCATCTCCACCCTTTCTAATTTTGTACAAGGACAGGTACCCCGTATAACTTAATCTTTCTTTTATGTCTACTGTTGGCAATGAACTCTCTCCTAACCAGTCTAAACTAGCCTGCCTTCCTTCTCAATCCACAAAGTAAAAAAAGAATTTTACATTCATAAGATGTCCATAGACAACTCAGGTTTTATATTGACAAGGCTGAAAGTATCTGGAAATCTAACCATTTGTTTCCTTACAAGATAAAAAGTTGGGTTACCCTCTCTTGAAGCAAACCTACTCCAGGTAGATTTCCATGGCAATTTCCTTTTGTTTTTCCTTCTATGGGAAATACCAGACCAGTTTAAAACTCATTTCACCAGAGTGGTTGTGTCTCCAGGTGTTCTTTCAAGGGTCTTGACATAAGATCCGTATTGGAAGCAGTCACTTGTACTTCCATTCCCACCTTTACTAAGCACTATAAAATTGATGCCTTCTTTAGATCCAAGATTGGTTTCACCAGCTCTATCTTCAAAGGAATTCTGTATTCAAGTTCCATTATTCTTTCTCCCTGATGCAGTAAAAAATGTTGGGAGTCTTCCCATATGTAATTCACTGCAACAGTGATCAATGTAGGACATAGTACACTTGTATAACAACTTACCATGAGTACATTACTAAGTAGATCACTGTACATAGTTTCATAGGTAGATACTAGGCTATCTGCCCTAGGGCATTTATAAGCCTAGCCAGAGTGTATTTGGCTTCCGCCTCCCTATTAGATTAGCCTACTGTGCTTCTGTAAAGTAGGTCAAAGAAGGTACCCTTTTAAGATTAGTTTACTGTGCCTCTGTCTAGCAGGGACACAGGAGAGATCCCAGGGGTGAATTTGCGATTTCCCATCCACGTGTCCATATTTTGCTTGAAGAGGGTCAACGAGGGGCTATGTCTAAGATGAATTGGGATTCTATTCCAGAGTGAGGGGAGCCTCTGGGAAATGAATCTGTCCCTCCAGCATGTCCTATTTATTTTTGTGCTGAGGTTTAGTTCCCTGGAGCGTTTTGCAGTATAGACACCCTCTCTCCCTTTCTGTTTTTATATACATATATTTTTTTCTGACTGTGGTGGACCCCATATACATTTCCCCCTCTTCAACTTGCCATATGAGTATCCTATTTCATTCATCCGTCCATCTGATCTGACTGATTGGGACTGTAGCAGCTGATCCAGTCCAGCCATTTGCCAGTGCTCCTTTTCCTTGAGCTCCTGAAATTTACCCTCCCATGATACTCTTTGCCCTACTACCTTGCCCAAGATCTTGTTTGCTGTCATTGGGAATGGAATGATCCAAGTGCCACACAGCTAAGTGCTTTCTTGTTTATAATTTTAAGTTAGCCATCTCTGTTAAAACCCCATATTTCTTGTTGCTGTAGTTGAAAACTCTTACCCTTCTCCTAGGACTTATTGTTTCCCTTGTATTCAGTCTTAGCATAATGTTAGCATCAACTCCTCTCAATGCTTGGGCACCTGCCTAGCATCCTCTTTCTCTGTTATTGTTATTAACCTCTGTGGTTTCTGCCTGGTTTGCTGTAGACTCTGTTGTAGCTGGTTGCTGCATGTTATTCATTGTTGTTATTGGTACTGTTCTTTACTGGTTCTACAATGGATAAAAGCTGTAAAAAGTGTGTTAAATGCAGGCAGAAAATCCCACCCCACAACCTGCATGATTCTTGTGTTGTTTAGGTACTAAGCACTTCAGTGTTGATTGAGATTTGTCAAGGGTTCAGATCCAGAGCCCATGCTGATCACCACAACAAATTAGTGATAAAATGTGTCCTGCCTCCAGATGCACAGAATGGTGACAGAAAAGAGAAGAAAGGACAGGAGCAAAGATAAGGTTTTGAAAAAAAGGAAGGCACAGACTCTTAGCTGCTTCACAGATCTGAAAGTTCCTTGGTCATAGGAAAAAGACATATCTTCCCTTTCTACCATGTCTCCTTGTTTAATTTCTCCAAGTGATTTGGGTTTCTAATATCATGACTGGAATGGACCCACTTCTAAGTCAGGGTGTGGTAAAATCTCATGAAATAAGTATTGTTTTGATCTTTGTTAGCCAGAAGTGCTCTTCCCAGCACCAGCAGTGTGTCCAGAATTGACTCTTCTATTTCATGTGGTGTTACATATATTGGTAGTATATCTAAATACGACCATAAATTATTTAATCAGCTTATTGGTGCTACTATTAGAGCTGTCTCTGGGTATCTTCCTTCCACATTGCTCACATTTCTGCTTCCATATCCTGGTATTGTATGACTTTGTGTCACTCTCTCTGTACGTGAGACACTGTAATCATTGGGTGTAGCAGTTTCCGTGGTCAATGCTACTTTTGTCTTTTTTTCCTTAGACTACTATACTTGGTTCTCTCACATCTATTCTTTTAAACTGTTGGTAATAAATTAACCCATGCAATAAAAACTTCCTTATTCTCTACACTGCTTTCTGGTTCTTGTTTCCAAAGCTTCACAACTAGTTAAATATTATAGTGTTTGCAGAATCCCCAGTGCAATAGTCTTGCTACATTACTATGCCTTTCTGTGTACAAGCTCTCTGCCATAAGTGTATCACACCCACCAAGATGTGTGTCTCTCTTCTGTTTTTAGTTATTTTTTAAAACAGAACCTGTGTTTGTTTCTCCCACATGTTCAGTATATTTTGTGAACCATCATATATGTAATCCACCATCCTTGAGCGCCATTATTAAGCTTTCATCTTTTGGCAGTTCACAACTTTAACCATTCCTGTATCAAATCCCTATTGACATGAAGTTGTTCCAGGAGATCTCTGTACTCACGTCAATATTTATGCTTTTTCCACATTTCTTTCCTTCTCATATAATCCTTAAATTATTTAAATTATTTTGGCAAATTCAGTTGTTAACTGATTTTTGTCAACTTCTGATTTGATTTCCATTCCCGCTTAACACAGAAATGCTTCTGCTAAACTAAGCATGGAAGTCCTTTTAGACTTTTTTCGTCATATTTTAAAACTTTCAGTATGTTTGGATCTGGTGAGGTCAGCAGGTATATACATATGCAGCCCCAAGACTGCAGATCTGTACATGTCATCCGTTTCGAGGAGGTTCATACCTCCTCCAGAATGAGAAGTATATAATCTTTAGTATACACTCATTTATCGATATAAAAGTTAGTTACTCACCATAACTAGGTGTCTGTATTGTCCATTTTCATTCTTCATTAATGAATGTGTCTGATCTGACTCGGACGCATTTCTTCCAAACTCTTGAATCTGACTCTTGAGCTCTTCCCTTTACTCATAATGCCCCTTATTGCTACATTACCTCAGATAGAGTTTGCTGACACTATGGACCAATTTAGAATATAAATTATAAAAAAAAAATGAAACAGAATATGGTCTCATACAGGAACAGTGGTTCCAAAGACTTTATCAGATCACTCCCATATAAAAAGGGGGGAGGAAGAATGAAAATGGACAACACAGATGCATTGTTATGGTGAGTACATAACTTCTATATCTAATACTGTCATTTTCATTCATACCTTAATGAATAGGACAGAGTCCCAGCTACGATAACCCTGGAAGTATGTTCCGGAGTACTTCAGAACCAAAGGCAGCCCTGTTTCTGGAGATGATATCCAACTTGTAATCAGCAATAAAAGTAGGACCTTTGGACCAAGTGGCTACAGCACAAATATCTTCAATAGAAACTCTGCCCCAGATAGCAGATGTAGCCATAGATCTAGCAGTGTGAGCTTTAGCTTTAGGAGGTCTTGTCAATGGCAAAACTCGTAAAGAGTAAACCTAAGAAATACAATGTGCTAGCCATTTAGCTAAGGTGACTTTGGAGACTGCTTTTCCCAGTTTGTTATGGGCAAAGGAAGCAAACAGTGAGTTTTTCTAAAATCCTTTGTTCTGTGAAAATAAAAACAAAGCTGCCTTCTGTGAAAATAAAAACAAAGCTGCCTATGTACATCTAAAAAGGTGAAACATTATATATATATTCCCCTTTACTGGAAAAATTTGGAAAGAAGACAGGCAAATTGATTGTTTGGTTGATGTTTGTTTCAGAAGCAATTTTTGGTAGAAAAGCTGGATTAGTATGCAAGTTAACTATATCTTCAAGGAAAATCAAATAAGGTGGTTTTGAAGAGAGTGCTTGGGAATCAAATCAGAAGTTGACAACTAACTGAAGTAATTGCCACAAGAAAAAATGTCTTCCATGAGAGGAATTTGAGATCAGACTTGGCTGAAGGCTCAAAGGGAGGTTGAACCAAGCTCTGCAACATAAGTGTAAGATTACAAGATGTGGAGTAGGTTCTTTAATTGGAGGTCTAAACAAAAATGTACTTTTAAGGAATGCTTTACATAACCTGGATGAAGCTAAAGGGAAAGCATTATCTCCAGTGTGATAATTAGAGATGGCTGCTAGTTGAACTTTGATGGTGGAAAAACTAGCACCTCCCTGAAAAGTCAAAGCAAGAAAATCTAAAACAGCAGGACTGGGAGCAGTAAAGGGATCTAATTATTTCTGTTGTACCCAATAGGAAAATCTTTTCCATTTACTCTTGTATATTTTCCTAATCAGTTTCTGGGAGGATATTAAAACTTGGCAAACTGGTGAAGAAAGCCTGGACTGTCTAGCCATCACCAGAACTGGAGAAACCATGTGGTCAACTTGAGGCCTGGAATGTCCAGATGAGCCATCCCTGAGAGATGAGTTACCAGATCTGACTGGGGTCCAGCGTCCGAGGAGGACATAGAAGGTGAGACCACAGAAAGGGGACCAAACATTTCAACTGGAGTTTCCCCCTCTGTCCCTGAGAGAAACTTCCCCTCATGAGTCCTGAAAAGGACCTTGAGATTGTTAGAACCACATCTTTTTCCCACCATGTTAATTCCTGGAAAAGAATCTTTGCAGGGTAAAAAAACTGATTGCCATGGCAGACAAGGTCTTTCCATCTTGCTCAATATTTGAAGGTATTTCTTTAACAGTGGGCCCAAACAAAGATCATCAAAAAAATGCATTGATGAAAGAAGACTTGAAGGGCTCCACAAAATCACACAAATGCATTCAAACATGTCTTCTGATGGCTAGGCGACCCATGACAAACCTTCAGCTGTATGACAGATTAACGTCATGGATGCATTAGACATAGATTGAAGGATGGCCGGTTGCAAGGAAAAAACCTTCTGTTCCTCTGCCAATATGGTCCCAGAGCTAGAGTTAGAAAGCTCCTTAATCAAGTCCCTCTGTAGTCTAGTAAATTATGCTAAGTAGTTAAGTGACTGTAAGGCAAAAATCAGTGAAGGATAAACACAGTTTCTAAACCTGTCCAGCGCCTTACACTCTCTATTAGGAAGATGGACAGTGGAGATCTATTCAGCCAGCTCCTTTTTTGTGGCTGCCTCAACAATCATGGCATCTACAGGAATTTCCTTATTCCAAAAAAGCTAGCCTTTGGGTGGAGCTGGGATCTTGTCCAGATGATTTGGAATTGGTTCTACTGTATCTGGCTCCTTCCAAGTCCAGCAGGAGATGATGTAAAAGGTCATCACTGGGGGGGGGGGAGTTAACCCAAGATGTAGATGGGCCAGACATAAAGGCTTCTAAGAACATTGATTCCTCCTGAGAAGGGGCTTCGGAGGACCAATCACCTTTTTAGCGAAGGATTTCTAGAATGTCTTCAGAGGAGATGTCTTCTGGTAACGATCTGGGGGGCCCTTCCTCTTCATCAAAATCAATGTCTTTGGTGAGAGATTCCTGGGGGGATTCTAAGAGCCCCCTCTTGCACAATCTCTTCTGAGGAACCTCTTCAGTAGGATGATCTGGAGAGGTGTTGGAAAAATGGGAAATTCCTGAACTAGAACTACCTGGAAGCTCATAAGGGCTAGCATTCCCTGTGGAATAGGCAGATGAGGCTCAGAATCTGGATCTGAAAGGGGGATGGGATTAGAATCTGAGGAAGGGGACATTTCTTGGGATGAACTGTTCAAGGCACGTGGTCCCCAGAAGAGACCAATTTGCATATAAATGTCTTAGAGATGACAGTGGTCGTTGTAGCTTTGCATGCCTTTCAAAATTCTCTTCCCCTAGGGATAATTGCTATCCAAATGGAGAACATGAAGTGGTATGGTACATCAACAAATGGGGGAGCCAGGTCCTACCCCCTTTGCTGAGAAGCAATTAGAGTCTGGCAGTGGATGATCTCCTCCAACTGCTTTCTTATTTAAATGCACATACAATGGAAATCCAGCATTCTAGCTGACAAGCTCAGCAGGACTGTTCCATGCCTCACATGTGGTCTATCAACCATGCAGTGGCAGAAAGGATTTTCCCCAGTGGGTCCAACCTTATTGTGAACTCTTTGCCTTTCCCCTCAATAACAAGTGCGGCAGATTTTTCTCCTTAATTCTCACTCAGAGGGAGTCACTGAGAGACACTCTAGTCCATGTTTGGCCCTATGGTCTCCTGTACACTTATCCTCCCTTATCCCTAATGCTCAAATTTCTTCAGAAAGCAGTATGATTGAAGATAAAGATGATCTTCATTGCCCTCTTTTGGCTTTGGCAAGTTTAGTTCCCCTTTCTGTGGTCTCACCTTCTATGTCCTCCTGGACACTGGATCCCAGCACAAATCTGGTATCTCATCCCTCAGGGATAGCTCATTCAGACATTCCATTCCTCAAGTTGACCGCATGGTTTCTTCAGTTTCAGTGATGGCAAGACAGTCCAGGCTTTCTTCACCAGTTCACCAAATTTCAATGTCTTCCCAGAAACCTTTGAAGAGGAAAATATTCAAGAGTAAATGGACAAGATTTTCCTATTGGGCACAGCAGAGAGAATTAGATCCCTTTACTGCTCCCATTTCTGCTGTTTTAGATTTTCTTGCTTCGATTTTTCAAGGAGGTACTCATTTCTCCACCTTCAAAGTTCAACTAGCAGCCATCTCTATCACACTGGAGATGATACTTTTCCTCTAGCGTTCATCTAAGTTATGTAAAGCATTCCTTAAAGGTATCTTTTTGCTTAGACTTTTGATTAAAGGTCCTACTCCACCTTGGGATCTTACACTTATGTTGCAAGCTTGGTCCAACCTCCCTTTGAGCTTTCAGCCAAGTCTGATCACAAATTCCTCTTGTGGAAGACAGTCTTTCTTGTGGCTATTACTTCAGGTAGGCAAGTTTCTAAACTCCAAGCACTCTCTTCAATACTGCCTTATTTTATTTATTTATTTTACATTTGTTTACCAGGAGTGTCCAGTGGGCCGGAGTGAGACCATTTTCAACGGAGGCCTGGGGAGAGAAGCTCCAACTAGACATCTATTAAACAAATAATCAAAACATACATTTCTTTACAACAAATAAACAGAAAATCATTTTCTTTACAACAGGTTCAGATATACAGTTAGTTTACAGGATAATACAGCAGGTTCAGGCATACAGTTAGGTTAACAGAATGAGGCTATAGAATATAATATGGTTAAAGAAAATAAAAAATGCAGGCATTGTGTATTTCTGAAGTTATAGCAGTAATGACAGACTATGAAATAGTTACATAAATGAGTATAACAGTTTTGCAGACATAGCAGGGGAAAACACTTATAAGGGGTATGGTTATAATTTTGCTAATAGGGCAGTATGAAAGGGATCAGGTAATGTGGGGTGTGGAGCAGGAGCATTGCCACAGGGTAACTAGATGTGAATGGAGGCCATCTTTGAAGGTCCTAGCAGTACTGGTAGCTCTGAGTGATGTAGGGAGTGTTATGTTATGTACTAATCCATATTTTCTACCAAAAATAACCTCTGAAACAAACATCAACTAAGCAATCAATTTTCTAGGCTTCTTTCCAAATATTTCCAATAAAGGTGAATACATGCTTCACTTTTTGGATGTACATATGCACCTTTGTTTTTATCTTCTTGGAATGAAGGATTTTAGAACAACTGACCGTTTTCTTTGCCCTTAACAAATTGGGAAAACCAGTCTCCAAAGTTACCTTAGCTAAATGGCTAACAGATTTTATTTCTTATGTTTACTGTTTAAGAGGTTTGCTTTGACAAGATTTCCTAAAGCTTACTCTACTAGATCTATGGCTACATCATCTGCATTCTGGGCCAGAGCTTCTGTTCATGATATTTGTGCTGCAGCAACTTGGTCCAATGGTGAAACTTTTATTGCTCATTACACGTTGGATATCATCTCCAGAAACAGGGCTGCCTTTGGTTCTGCGGTACTCTGGAACATCTTTCCATTAGGGCCACCAAGAGTTATCATAGCTGGGAACTCTGTCCCAGTTGTTGAGAAATGAATGAAAATGACAACAGATACAAAAGCTATATACTCACCATAACTATACATCTGTGTTGTCCATTTACATTCTTCCTCAACTTACCTCCCCTCTTTCCCTCTCTTTTTTTATACGGGAGTGATTTGATAAAGATTTTGGAACCACTTGCCTGTTTGAGCCTGTATTCTGTTCCTTTCCTTTTTATAATTTATATTCTAAATTGGTACGTAGTGTTAGTAAACTCAGTCTGAGGTAATGCACCAGTAAGGGGCATTATGGGTAAGGGGAGGATCTTGAGAGTCGGATCCAAGAGTCTGGAAGAAATGGGGCTGAGTCAGATCCGAGACCCATTTGTTGAGAAAGAATGAAAATGGACAACACAGATGCATAGTTATGGTGAGTACATAACTTTTATTTTTCTGGGAGCCATATCGGAACCATAGCTTAATTTGTTAAGTAAACCGTTTAATGGGTTAGGGCAAGAAAAACCAGCAACAATGATAGAAAATTGAACTGTAAGTATCCCCCTTTGAATTTTTATCCCTGGGATAATTTGCCCTTTGTCATGGCTTAACTGCAAAGTGTTTTGCCACTGTTTCATGGTCACTGTAATGTAGTTGACTAATGGAGGATGTGTCTTGTATATCTGTAAGAATTCCTTTATTCATGATTGCGGGATGTTGTCCAATGCTTTAGTGTAATCTATCAATGCCATACTTAGCTTAATTTAATATTTGACTGGAAGAATGCTCATCCATCTGTAAAGACTAAATAAAACATTTTTTCTAAGAACTGCACCTGTTGCCTTATAACTGTGAAGAGGAGGGGTAGATAAGCCACCTACAGTCAGCTGTAGGTCAGATTTGCTTGTATCCCAATAGAAGTCTTATTCTTATGACATATCTTTAGATGCATCCTGCTTCATCTGCTGCTCTTCCATATCACAGCTCATTGGCCTATTCAACCAAGTTGCCATGGTTTCCTGATCCTTGACTTGCCATGTATGCAACTTCAACTAAACTTTTTGTACTGGTCTCCTACAGCATCATCATATTGCAAGGATTCAGATGCCTCCCTGTCCAGCTATTTATCTTTAATCTGGGAACTCATTGCATCATTATGTGACATTGCATGCCTTGGATTTTCTACACTAAATCCTTTACTTTGCAGATAATCCATAACTTCAGTTTCTGTTTAACTTATTCCGTTTTTCTACCTTCAGCTTTGTTTTCTTTTTGTTTGTTTTGTAATTTTTTTCTATGTCTAGGTGCTTTTGCATGTATTTCTCTTCAAATATCTTTGGTGCTGCTTTTTTTTTTTTTTTTTTGCATAAATATTCCACCATACCAGATCTCTTTTCTTTCCCATGTCCTTACTTCTTCAGATTCCTCCTGCTCCTCTTGCTGTTCCTTAATCTGGTGACTCATTGTTCCATCATTCTGTGAAATCACCTGTGCTGGATTTTCTGCTCTAAATTCTACACTTTGTAGATAATTAATAACTTCAGTTTCTATTTGTCAAACTTCTGCCTTACTTATACTCTGTACTATATTCCCCTTTGTTTTCTTAAAATTTGTATTGTGATTTTTTTCATATCCGGGTACCTTTGTCTGTATTCGTCTTGAAATATCTTTTGAGCTGCTTTTTTGTATTGATTAGTTTGGGTTTCTCTGTTGCATAAATATTGCACCTTGTCAGACCTTTCTCTTTCCCATGTCCATGTTTCTGTTTTTATACTTTTCAAAAGGCACTGGGTTTTGTTTATATTTTCACACTTCCTCTGTTGCTTCTTTTTCCAGGTGGCCCAAAATTCCTTTGTCAGTGTAATTTTTTTCTGTTGTATTGATGAGCACACATTTTTATTTGGAGCTCTTGACAGATGTTCTTTGTGTTTTACTGTTGCAGTCATCACATTTGGGTTATCCCTGCCAGGGTAGCCCTCGGCCAGCCTGAATATCAGAGACTTAGTATTTCTGCATCGGTTGCTGTCCCTTGAGGACTGATGTCAGGTCATCAGTAGTATAAAGTAAGGCAGCTGACACCGTTACATTAGTTTTTCTTGCCATGGAGCCCGAAGCAGAAGCAGTTTTCATGAGTGCCAGTCAGCCGCTACCTGAGTTTCATCTACTGAATTGAAGTTGAAGTCTTCTAAAGCTAAGTACCACATTGGGGATCCTTTTTTCTTGCACTAACCAATGTCAGAAAAAGTTAATAATTGTCTTGCCTGTAGAAAACAAATACCACAGCGAGACTTCCACTCTTACTGCATCACTTGTTTAGGCCCAGATCACAACATCCCTTGTTGTCGCTTCTGTCCTTTGTTCAATGCCAGAACTGTTCATCGTCAGGCCCTTATTGTGGCCAGATATTTTCGCTTACAGTCCTAGAATTCCAATATGGCTTTGGTAAGCTATCTGACAGCAGATCTTCTGAAAAAATTTAAAGATAAAGACAGAGACAGACTGCACAGGTCCAAACCTGCCGACACTTCCGTTAAGCTAGTCATCAGCTCTCCGGTCCTCAGTGAGGTGCTTTTGCATACCCTGATGCCCACTTCTGTTGATTTGCAAGCTGATAACGAGACTCTTTCAGAGTCCGGTATGCCACAAAACTGATTAAGGATCCTGCGGTCATCTCAACCTTGGATGGGTCCAGAGGCACTGAGCAGGTACCGTCTTCTGAGGAAGTCCTTCACACTACTGAATCTCACCACAAACCAACGTCTTCTTTCGCGACTACCATTTGTTCTAAAACTACTAAGTTTCTTAAGCCCAGGGTACGAACCACACCTAAGAAACCGACGACCCACTGTCAGCTGCTTGCTACCTTGCCTCAGTCTCATAAGCTTAAAATGGCGGAAGATGTTATCATGCTGATCAGGGGAAGCCAAGCTACCCCCTCCAAAAGGAAAAGAGATATCTCCCCTGTAGTTTTGTCTGAACACGAGTCAGATGAATCTGATGCATCTGAATATGAAGACTTGCAACCCCTCTCCACTTATGAGGATTCTGATGCAGAGGATTCCATTCCTTCAGCCTGTCCCCCAGAGGATTTTTCCTTTGGGGAAACCCTACATACCTTAAGGGAGCATTTCCAATGGGAGAGTCAGGACTACCCTCAGTCTAAAAAGAGACTCAGGGAATTCCTGCATCTTCCACAACACAGACCTTTGGTCATTCCCCCCAGTCCTCGATGTTGTGGAGGATCTTTTCCTTGAATACAGCATAACTCCTGATGCCCTTCATCTTGCTCCCAGAAAAGCAGACAGGTACTATAGAGTCCCTGACTCCCACAAATATCTTTTTAAAAATCCTACAGCTGACCCTGAGGTCATTTCTCAAGGGCCAAAAGGAATTAAAGCAACCTCTACTAAGAATCCCACCCCCTCAGGCAGGGATTCCCGAGCTTTGGACAGATGGGGTAAGAAATTATACACCTCAGCTGCTCTTGCTATCAGGCACTAAATTGTCAGTTCCATATGCTGAAGTTTCAGCAGTATACCTTGGAACTCCTTAAACAAAAAATGTCTTCCTTTCCTGCTTGGGCAGAATCTAAAGATTTACAAGAGTTAATGCATTCTGCAGGTCAAGTAACTAAACACACCTTGCATTGTGGTTTTGATGCCCAAGAAGCTTCTTGTAGGGCAGCAATCACTGGATCTGTCATTGGAAAGCATGCATGGCTTAAGGAACAGCCCCTGCCAGATCATGTCAAATCTAAATTGCTGGATGCCCCCTTGCACAAAGATAAATTATTTGGCACTAAAGCAGAAGAGATCTTAAAAAAGATGGAAGAAAAAGCAAAATCTATGCAAACAGTTAAGGATTTCTTACAGGTCCAGCCCCCTAGGTTCAGCAGGTATTGTCTCTCCAAACACTGGTCCTTTCCTGCTCCCAGTAAACCGGGCCAGCATGGACCCCCCCCCCCAGACAGCAGCCGCAGGGAATGCAGAGATCTAAGCAGTGGACTACCTCCACTTCAAAACCGGGGAGCTCTAAGCCCCACCCCCTTATGGTAAAAACTCACAATGACTCATCTCCTCCACCCCCTCCCTCTGCCCACATTCACTTACTCCTAGGAGGAAAACTCTCCTTTCACTCAAGCACCTGGGCAACCATTACCAAGGACCACTGGGTTCTGAACGTTGTGTCTCAGGGATACACATTTTCCTTCCACACCCTTCCAACCCCAAAATGGTTCCCAGATCTACCACCAAATGATTGGGCAGAGGCTCAAAAGCAAATCCTTTCCCTGCTCTCTATGAGGGCAATATAGCACGTTCCTGCAGAACAGATAGGCCAAGGTTTCTACTCCAGACTTTTTCTGGAGCCCAGAAAAGAGGGCACCTGGTGCCCCATCCTCAGTCTATCCATTCTCAACACCTTCCTGGTGATCCCAAAATTCAAAATGCTCACCCTCCAGCAGCTGCTACCCATGCTCTCCAAGGACGCTTTGCTAGCTACCCTAGATCTAAAAGAGGCCTACCTTCACATTCCTATCAGGAGAATCATGCAGGAAATATCTCCGCTTCAGGGCAGGATCTCAACACTTTGAGTTCTCTGTGCTTCCCTCTGGCTTATCTACTGCTCCCAGACTTTTCACAAAATGTCTGGCTCCGATCATTGCCTTTTCAAGACAAAGAAATATTCAGATTTACCCATTCTTAGACAACTACTTTATTCAGGCAGACAGCCAGGAGAAACTGCTCAAGCACCTGGCCTTTGTAAAGACCCTTATAACCTCTCTAGGGTACACAATCAACACAAAGAAATCCAAACAGGTGCCCACCCAAAGGATAATCTTCCTGGGAGCAAGGCTGGACACAGCTTTCCAGATGGCATACCTTACTCCAGAGAAACACATTTTCCTGACAGCCTACTTCTATCAACTAGCCACCTGGCCACAGCTAACTGCAAGGAAGATCCTGCAATCTCTGGGGTTCATGGTATCTTGCATACCACTCATCCCATATGCCAGACTGCATATGAGGAAACTTCAGTGGTACCTAAAGAGCTGTGGTGCCAACACTCTGAAGACCTGGAAACTTTTCTACCTATAATTCCTTGCCTCAGAAAACATTTTTTGGTGGGCAACAGCATGCTCCCACAACAAGGGAATAAATACCTTTCTCCCCACTCCCCGCCACCCAGACCCTCACCACAGATGCATCAGACTACGCTTGGGGTGCACACCTGGATGGCAGGTGCATACAGGGCCAATGGAGCCCACAGCAAATTCTTCTGCACATCAGTCAAAAAGAGATGATAGCTATGCAGCAGGCCTTGATAGCTTTCAAACCCCTTCTCTCTCCAGGGGCTCTCCTGATCAAAACAAACACCACCACCACTGTGATGTGGTACATCAACAAGCAGGGAGGGACTCACTCCTACCCTCTGTGCAGGCTGGCCATGAGCCTTTGGCACACAGCCTCTGCCATGCAACTATACCTGTTAGCACAATTCTACCAGGCTCTCTCAACTCTCTGGCAGACCAATTAAGCAGAAATCTTCTAGACCCACACAAGTGGCAACTCAACAGAAGTACCTTCACCCTAATAACTCAGAAATGGGGAACCCCGAAGGTCGACCTCTTTGCCTCCCACACCAACAAATTCTGCACCAGGGAGCATCACTGCATGGCTTGTAAAGTGGATGCCCTGTCCTTCCCCTGCGTCTGTCTATCGGTCTATGCTTTTCCTTCCCTACCTCTCATCCACAGGGTACTGCTCAAAATAAGGGAGGAAAAACCAAGGACCATTTTTATTGCTGCAGACTGGCCCTGTCAGCACTGATACCCCTTACTGTGCAGCCTGTCCTCGCTACCCCCATGGCATCTTCCTCAGAGTTCTTGCATCCCCAATTGCAGACACTCAGTTTGACAGCTTGAATTATTCCCTAACCCCAGACCCATCTGCCAACCTCAGTAAACAGGTTCTGGATGTTATCTGTGAGGCCAGATGTCCTAGCATCAGAAAGTCTTATGATGATAAATGGAAATGGTTCTGCACCTGGATCCAGGCTAAGGGAGCCAATATGGCACAGCCCTCCCTCCCTCCCTCCCTCCCTCTGATCCTGGATTACTTAGCTGACCTACTATACAGTGGCCTCTCTTTCTCTTCTATAAAAATTCATGCCTCTGCTATTTCTGCCCATTTTCCTACTGAACAGCCCCTTTTCTCACACCCTTTGATCAAACAGTTCCTAAGAGGGGCTAGCAACTTGAAGCCACCCAGAAAGGCACCATCACCAGCTTGGGACCTTAACTTTGTATTGGAAAAAGCTCACCCTGCCCCCTTTCAAACCAGCTTCTTCTGCAGAGCTAAAATTTCTCTCCTGGAAGACAGCATTCCTTCTGCTCATCACTACAGCCAGGAGAGTCTGTGAGCTGCAAGCACTCATGGCTGTGGAACCCTTCATCATCTTTCATGCAGACAGGGTATTCCTCAGAACTAACCCATCCTTCATGCCCAAGGTGGTGTCTAGCATGGCTCTCAACCAATCCATTCATTTGCCCACCTTTTTTCCTAATCCCCAGAACAAGGGGGAGCCACTGTCTAGATCTGCACAGGCAGCTCAGATTCCATCTAGACAGGACTAAATCCTTCAGAAAGACTGATCAATTGCTGGTTACCTTTGCTGCAGGGGCAGAAGGCAAAGCCATCTCCAAACAAACCATTGCACACTGCATCCATTTCTGCTACAAACAGCATGGAAAGCCTTCCCCCAAGGGGGTCAGGACACACTCCACTAGAGCAGCCTCCACCTCTACAGCTTTCCTCAGCAGAGTCCCCACCAGGGACATCCTGGAGGCTACCACCTGGACATCTGTTCACACTTTTGCCAAGCATTACCACCTCCCTCTCTTCTCCAAATCCAGGGCAGGGTCTGCCTCTGCAGTCTTGCAGGGCATCCTAGCCAGCCCCTAGTTTCATTGATTGCTTCCACCCTTTTTCTCAGCTTTGGGAATCAACCCAAGTGTCATGACTGCAACAGTGAAACACGAAGAACAAACTACAGTTGTGTACACTTACCATAAATGTAGATGTTCGAGTGTATTCACTGTTGCAGTCCTGGTTTCCCTTCCTCCAGCCCCCTTTTCTTCTCTTTCTTCTTTTATTACCATTCTAACCTGTTGTTCTCCTTTCCTTTCAAGGGACATATTGGTATTTATTTTCCACTGGTGGAGTTTCTTCCACAAACCCTGGCCTCCTACTTGGGGGCTCCTGACAAGTTAGGGCAAGAAAAACTGATGTAATGGCGTCGGCTGCCTTACTTTATACTACTGACGACCTGACATCAGTCCTCAAGCGACAGCAACTGACGAAGAAATACTAAGTCTCTGGTATTCAGGCCGGCTGAGGGCTACCCTGGCAGGGATAACCCAAATGTCATGACTTCATCAGTGAATACACTCTTGAACATCTACATTTATGGTAAGTCTACACAACTGTACTTTCTTCTTTCCTCTAATTTCTCACTTAATCTTTGAGTATCTTCCATCTGGAAATTGTGAGAGTCTTGCATAATAGTAGTAATATATACATTCTTTCTTTTACTCAATAGTCCATTCTTTTATCTTTTATATCTCTCTTCGGTCTGTCAGTTTTTGTGGACTACTACTGCCTTTTACCACAGGAGGCCATTCTCCACCATTGTGGAGCCATCATCACCTCCTTAGATACCATTGTTAGTACAGACAAGTCCCTTCCTTTAGTTACAATTAGGCATTCATCTGAAAGGGAGCTATAATGATTCATTCCATTGAGAACACCTTCATCAGGTTCTATAATTTCCTTTTTTTATGTCATTCAGCTGTATAACTGAAGCAGATTATGAGCTCATGGTGAGGGCCTTATAACTCAGATGGGGTTGGGCATCTCCATTTCCTGTGCCTCAAAGGTGGATCAGGTTGTCCCCCTTCACCATTACTAGATCTTTTCCCAGTGCCTGTCTTGGCACATGTGGTTTCAATTTCAGCATGCCTCCTGGATCCTGTGATATTGTAACTGTATGTGTCTACTGCTGCTGCTGCTGCTCAATACCTGGTCTTTCCAGCTCATGTGACTTTTGAACTATTGGTCTCAGTGTCCAACTCAGACCTGTCTGGTTCCTCAACAAGAGCAGATCGACCTTCAGCCCAAGCAACCAATGGATCAGAAGGGGATGGTTCTACTGTGGAATTAGACTCCCTGGTGCCTTCCGATTCTGGATTGTCATTCGAAGACATTCGAAGACATGGAGAGAATGATGACTTATCCATCAGGATGCACTACAGGGGTTCCTTTGGCACTGGCACCACCCTCAAATGCCCAGCTTTCTTTTTCTAAACTGTCATTTCATGGCTCCCAGGGGCAGAGCAGATCTGATGCACTCAAAGAAAAGGCCATGATGCTAACTTCAAGGGACTCAGACACGGACTTGGAGGATTGAGAGGGTTCACCATAATGCCTTCCTTGAAGACATCTTTTCTGAATTCTTTGACCTAATGAGGCAGAGGGGATCTTGGTCCACCTAGTCACTATCTCAGCGTGAAGTGATCTTTGAGACATGCAATTCTGCTCCCTCTACCTCTTGGGTAGTCCTTCTTGGAAGACAGTCGTATGCACTTGGTCGCTAGAAGAGTATGACAGGAACCAAACACTACATAACTCATACCCCAAAAGTTTAACAAAATATTACCCCCCCCCCCCACACATACACAAAGAGAGCAATACTAGTCAAAAGGTCCTCCTATAGACTTCCGTGCTGGTTGCAGCAGCCACCTAGAGGGAACTCTCTGGAGAGTCTTTTGCTGCCCATCCTCCTAATAAGAGAATCTAGGAGGATAGAATGGGAAAGCAAGTGTATTCTTTCAGGTACCTTTGCCTTAGGCGTGCTAAACTACTTAACTCATTCACATGATTTCTAAAGGGACCTAGCTCATCAGGCTATACATACTTTGAACAAACTAACTGAATTGGATTCTTGTAAACAGTTACAAACTACCCTGGGAATGATGATGAATATTATAAACCTTTCCATGCAGTTGCTCCATAATGCTGCAAATGGAGTGGTTAGAGTGACAAGCCACCAGTCTTACAATGCACCACCATACCTGGCTCAACTTATGTGACTTTGTGGACAATTTCAAATCTTCATTTGTCAACTCTTCCTTTGATGGCACCTCTTTGGTCCTACAGAGAAAGGCATGTCATGGTATGAAGAAAGAGACAAGACAGCTGTACTGAGGGTTAAATTTGAGAGCCCTCTGTGACTTTTTTAATATGAGTCAGAAGGGTTCCTAGTCCCCCCAGCATCAAGCCTTTGATTCTACCTTGGACAGAAATGGTCATGGCAGATGTGGTTCCTGTAATAAGCTGCGACCAAGGGGTTAATGTGGTCTGCAGAATAAGGGCTTTCACTTTCCCTTCTCAGAAAGCCAGAGCCAGAAACCCTAAAGTCTT
This sequence comes from Protopterus annectens, assembly GCF_019279795.1. Lineage (NCBI taxonomy): Eukaryota > Metazoa > Chordata > Ceratodontiformes > Protopteridae > Protopterus > Protopterus annectens. The sequence goes on along the minus strand of NC_056728.1, from coordinate 753,054,475 downwards.
GCCTGACTATCCATATGTTCTTCATGTTTCACTGTTGCAGTCACATTTGGGTTATCTGCTTGCAGTAGCCCTCAGTTGGCCTGATTAACAAAGTCTTGGGTCCTGCGTCGGTTGCTGTCTCTTCTTCCATGATGCCAGATCATCAAGGGTATAAAACATGCAGCCGACGCCATTACATCAGTCTTTCTTGCCGTGCGGTGCCCGAAGCAGAAGCAGGTTGCAAGTGCCAGTCAGCCGACTCCTGAAATTTTCATTTTCAAGTTTCAGAACCGAAGTCTTCAACTAAAAGTTAAGTACCCCATTGGGGAAACTACTTCTTGCTCTTAACCGATGTCAGTAAAAGTAAATAATTGCATTACTTGTGGAAAGCAAATACCTCATAAAGATTTTCATTCGTACTGTATTCCTTGCCTAGGCCCTGACCACGACATACCTCACTGTCGGTTTTGTGCCTTATTTAAACCATGAATAATCCATCGTCGGTATATTTACTCTTCTAAATGTTTTGGTGCTCGGTTCAATTATCCCGATATGTGTTCAGTCAGCCATCCGACTACCGACATTCTGAAAAAACGCAAAGATAAAGACAGAGACAGGCCACCTAGGTCCAAAGCTGCCGACAATGCTTCTCCTAAGCCAGTCGCCAGTTCGCCAGTACTCAGTGAGGCGCTTTAGCAGCCCCTGATACCCACTACTTCTGATTCACAAGCCTCTAACGAGATCCATTCGGAGTCCCGTATGCTGCGAGTATGCTTCAACTGTGGAACTTGCGGATGTCTCTACCTTGGATGGGTCTGGAGCCATTGTGCAGGCATCGGCTTCTGAGGGTGTATTCAGGCCTACTGACTTGTGGATTAAACCAATGCCATCATGTTCTTCAAGGCCTAAATCTTTAACCATGCCTAGAAAACTGACGCCCAGACTGCATGGTCGGCCTAAAAAACAAATGATAAGAATGGCTGAAGACCTTATTACTTTAATCAGGGGAAGCCAGCCTTCCCCCTTCAAGAGACCTAGGACTGAGTTTGTTTATGATACTTCTGACCAGGATTCTGAATTTTCTGTTTCCTCTGATGACCAGGACCTACCCTTATCTTACCTATAAGGATTCTGATGCCGAGGACTCTATTCCCTCTGCCCCACCAACCCCCCCCCCCCCCAGCAGAGGATTTCTCTTTTGGTGAAACCTTGCATACTCTTAGGGAGCATTTTTGTTGGGAAAGTCAGGATTTCTCTGATTCTAAAAAGAGATTTGAGGATTTCTTACTCCTGCTCCAGCACAGGCCTTTAGCCATACCTCCGGTACTAGACATAGCTGATGATACATTTGCAGAATCTAGCTTGGCCCCTGACTCTTGACCTCCTGCTCCCAAAAAAACTGATAGATATTGCATGGTCCCTGACTCTCACAAGTTCCTTTTTAAAAATCCTACTGCGGACCCTGAGACCATTTCACAGGTGCCCAAGGGCATTAAAGCTACTACTGCCAAAAATCCTACCCCCTCTGATAGAGACTCCAGGACGCTGGATAGATGGGGTAAGAAGGTATACACTTCTGTAACTCTGGCCATTAGGGCCTTAAACTGCAAGTTTCATATGTTAAAATATCAGCAGCATATTATTGGCTTGCTTAAACAGAAAATTATGTTGATTCCTGATTGTGCTGAAAATAAGGATTTTACAGGATTCACTGCATTCGGCTGAACATGTTGGAAAACATACTTTGCAGTGTAATTTTGATTCTCTAGAGGCATCTTGCAGGGCTGCTGTAACTGGGTCTGTGCTTAGAAGGCATGCTTGGCTTAAGGAGCAATCCCTACCTGATCATGTTAAAGCCAAATTACCGGATGCTCCCTTAAACCAGGGCCACCTGTTTGGCAACAAGGCAGAAGAAGTTCTTAAAAAGATGGAAGAAAAAGCTAAATCTATGCAAACTGTTAAAGATTGTTTACAAGTACAACCTCCTAGATTTAGTAGGCATTGGCCTTCCAAGAATTGGTTCTTTCCTGCCTCTTCCAGACCTTCTCAGTCCAAACCCAGATCCAGCAGAGCTCCCAGGCTGCAGTCCCAGGGTACGCACAGGACTAAGCAGTAGGGGGCCTCCACTTCCAAATCTGGGAGTAATAAAACTCCCCACTACAGTAAACTGTCTCAATGACTTCTTTTTTAAACCAACAAGCACTTATCAACTGACTACACCTTTGGGGGGGGAAAGATTGCTCTTCATGCAAAGAACTGGGAATTCATTACTCAGGACAAATGGGTTTTAAATATAGTGTCCCAGGGATACAGATTTCACTTCCACACGTTGCCAACACCAAGCAGGTGGCCAGATCTACCCCCAAATCAGTGGGCAGAGGCCCAAATGCAAGTACTCTCTCTCTTAAGCATGGAGGCTATTCAGTTGGTACCAGAAAAGGAAAAGGGACAAGGTTTCTACTCGAGACTTTTCTTGGTACCCAGAAAAGACAATTCATGGTGCCCTATCCTGGACCTGTCTACTGTAAGCACCTTTTGGTGACTCCAAAATTCAAGATGCTGACTCTTCACCATTTGCTTCCTATGCTAGGCAAAGATGCCTAGTTGGCAACACTAGATTTAAAAAAAGCATATCTGCACATCCCAATCAGGGAATCTTGCAGAAGATACCTATGCTTCAAAGCAGGCTACACGCACTATCAGTTCTCTGCACTGCCCTTTGGCTTATCTACTGCACCCAGGGTAATCTGCCTAGCTTCAGTTATTGCATTTTGCAGAAAAGAAATATTCAGATATACTCATACCTGGACGATTGTCTAATTCAGGCAGAAAGCCAGGACATACTTTTGAATCATCTGGCCTTAGTACAAAGGGTGTTAACTTGTCTGGGGTACACTATAAATGAAAAGAAATCAGACGTGGTACCCTGTCAACAAATTATATTCCTGGGATCAAGCTTGAATACAACTTCCCAGATGGCTTTCCTCATGCCAGAGAAGCAAATTCATTTGACAACCTACTTCAAACAAGTGACCACAAAAACCCTGCTATCTGCAAGGCAAATACTGCAAGCCTTGGGGTACATGGCCTCCTGCATTCTTCTAATTCCATATACAAGACTGCATATGAGGAAACTACAATGGTATCTAAAAAGCCTATGGTGTCAACATTCTCAGGATCTAGAAGCAATGATTCCTATCATACCTTGCCTACGCCTAGAGTTCCTTTGGTGGGCAGAGGCCTGCCACCAAAACAAAGGACTGCCATTCACACTACCCCCTGCCGCCCAAACCCTAACAACAGATGCATCAGACTATGCATGGGGGGCCCACCTGGCAGGGAAGTGCATTCAGGGCAAATGGAGCCCAAGTCAAATGCACTGCATATCAATCAAAAATAAATGTTAGCTGTACAGAATGCTTTGACAGCCTTCAAGGACCACGTTCTTCCAGGACAACTAATGGTAAAGACAGACAACACCACTGTTATATGGTACATAAACAAGCAGGGCGGTACACATTCTTACCCCCTCTGCAGACTAGCCATGGCATTGTGGAACACAGCCTTGAGCTACCAAGTGCATCTAAAAGCTCAATTCCTGTCAGGGAAATTAAATACACTGCAGACGGACTAAGCAGAAACCTCATGGACCCACACGAGCGGAAACTGGAACTAAGGATTTTCAACATGTTGACAAGCAAATGGGGGAGCCCAGATATAGACCTGTTTGCCTCCCCCCAGAACTATCAACTGGACAAATTTTACACAAGGACTTCCCACAAACAAGCTTGGAAAGTGGATGCTCTGTCCTTCAGCTGGAAACACCTGTCAGTTTATGCTTTTCCCCCTTTGCCTCTGCTCTCCAAAGTACTACGAAAGATCAAACAGGACAAACTATGGACAATTTTGATTGCACCAGACTGGCCACACCAACGCTGGTACCCCCTCTTGCACAGTGTGTCACAGCTGGCCCAGTGGCACCTGCCTCAGACTCCTTTCCTACTGTTTCAGCAGGAGAATCAGCTTCTGCACCCTCAGCTTCAAACAGTGAACCTAGCAGCCTGGCTAAGTACCTAATCTCTCCTTTCCCATCCCTCAGTAAACCAGTGATAGATATTATTTTAGAGGCAAGGAGGCCTACTACTAGAAAATCTTATGCTGAAAAGATTCTGTGCCTGGAAGCAGTCTCAAGGGATGAGTACAGCAGTGCCCAATTTACCTCAGATTTTACAATACTTAACTGAGATGCTTCACAAGGGATTGTCTTTTTCCTCCATCAAAATTCACACACCAGCCATTTCAGCTCATTATAACACAGAACCTCCCCTCTTCTCTCATCCACTGCTCAAGCAGTTCCTCAGAGGGGCCAAAAATTTAAGACCACCCAGGAGAGCTCCAACCCCAGCCTGGGACCTTAACTTTGTCTTGGAGAAACTCACTCTTCCTCCTTTTGAGCCAATTGCTACTGCAGATTTAAAATTTATTTCTTGGAAAAAGCTTCCCTTTTAGCAATCACTTCAGCAAGAAGGGTATCTGAATTACAGGTCCATATGGCAGTGGAGCCTTTCGTCATCTTTCATGCGGACAGGGTGTCCCTCAGAACCAATCCATCCTTCATGCCCAAGGTGGTATCCAGTGTGACTCTTAATCAGTCCATTCATTTGCCAACCTTCTTTCCTAATCCACAGAACAAAGGGGAAAGGATACTGCACTCCTTAGATGTGCACAGACAACTTAGATTCTACTTGGACAGGACTAAGCCTCAAAGGAAATCTGAACAACTGCTGGTGGCATTTGCTGCAGGGGCAGAGGGAAAGGCTATTTCAAAGCAAACCATTTCTAAATGGATAGGCCATTGCATTCATTTCTGCTATAAGCACCATGGAAAACCTATCCTACAGGGGATCCAACCCCACTCAACCAGGGCTGCATCTACCTCTACAGCCTTTTTCAGAGACGTCCCTACTAGGGACATCCTAGAAGCTGCTACCTGGAGTTCTGTACATACTTTCACCAAGCATTATCATTTGCCAATTTTCTCTAAATCCAGAGCTCGCTTTTCCACTGCAGTCTTGCAGGGCCTTCTAGCTGGTCCTAATACTATCTAAATTCCTCCTCCCAACCTTAGCTGGGAATGTACCCAAATGTGATGACTGCAACAGTGAAACACAAAGAACATAGTACAGTTGTGTACACTTGCCATAAATGTAGATGTTTGAGTGTATTCACTGTTGCAGTCCTGGTTACCCTCCCTCCAGCCCCCTAACTTCTTTTTGCTATACCTCTACTTTCCTTTACTGTGCTTAAAAGCTTTTTGGTCTATTTGCTTTTTTATTGGATGTATATCCTTGTATATTTATATATTTATTGCTTCCCATTAGGGGGACACCTGACATCTGGGGCAAGAAAAACTGATGTAATGGCGTCAGCTGCATATTTTATACCCCGACGACCTGGCGTCATGGTAGAAGAGACAGCAACTGATGCAGGACCCAAGACTTTGTTAATCAGGCCTACTGAGGGCTACTGCAAACAGATAACCCAAAAGTGATGACTGCAACAGTGAATACACTCTAACATCTACATTTATGGTAAGTGTACACAGCTGTACTTTTCTGGCTGTTAGTGAAATCTAACTCTCTACTCAGATATGTGGCTGGCCATCACACAAGGCAGGTGGGTGAGAGACAACAACCAGAGGCTAATCGATTCCATTTTCTCTCTTACTATCCCCCAAGGAGATATTGCTCCCAGGTGATTTACCATGCCAGTATGAAGTGACAGAGAGAGAAATTGCTCTCCTCCAAAAAAGAGCCATCCAAGTGCTTCCACAGATCAGACAGGGTCAGGAAGACTTTCAAGATTCCATTTAGTACCTAAAGAAAAACAAGGGCCTCAGGCTGGTCCTAGATATAAGTGGCCTAAATCAGGTTTTCAAAATGACCCCATTCAGAATGGTCACAGTGCAGGTGATCTTATGATGTGTAAAAGGACATTTGGATGTGCACTTCACATACATGCTGGATACTTACCTCCTGGATTCTTTTGCAATTTTTATGTGGTGTTATCTTCACTTCCAGCTAGAAGCTAGTCATTATCAATTCAGAGCATTGCCCTTTGGCCTTATCAGAGCCCCCATGTGGTCATCAACTGCACAGCAGTAGTCTCAATCAATCTGTGGCTCCAGTGGCTACATGTACTCCCCTGCCTGGAGAATTGACTCCTTGTTGCAATGAGTTTAGATTCCTTACTGTCAGCCAGAGACTACTTTTTACACCTCTGCCCATTTTTAGGTATGTCTGTTAGTGCTGAAAACTCATACCTCCAGCCTACACAGAACATAAACTTCATTGGTTGTAGCTAAAGTACAAAAAGTTGCATTGTCAGTTTTTCAAATGGAATAAAGTCAAACCATAAGATTAATTGTACTATTTCTACTGCATCAACAATCTCTTATGCATTAGTTCTGAATTTCCTAGGACTCAAAGCAGCTTCACATGCAGCGGTCATTGATGTCCACCTACACATTCTTCAGTGGTTGCTCTCCTCCCCAGTGGTCTCAACTATAAGATCCCTTGTCCTTACCAATCCATATAGCTCCAATTTGCAATAGACATTTTGAATTGGTGGCTTTGATGCCCTTTCATTTTTACCTCCCCCAGAAGTGGTAGTTACCATGCATTTTTTTCATCTCTGGGGTCAGAGGGCATTTCAAGGGAAGTACAGTCCAAGGTATAGGCAAAAGCAGAGGCCAACCTTTCAGATCAGTTTTCCAGTGATGAGAGTAGTCCCCTTGGTGTTTCAGAAATTCCAGGATCTGTATACAGACATCATGTTAGACGTTTGGTACATCAGCACCAGGAAGCAACCAAGTCCTATCCCCTTTGCAGAGAGACCATGAGTGTATGACAGTGGGCACTGAATTCACATTGATTTATGTTAGTGTATATTCTGGGGAAATCCAACTGTCTAGCAGACATGCTCAGTAGATCTAGTCTGATGCCTCATGAGTGATTCCTCAACCCTTTAGTGGCTCAAAAGATATTCAGCCATTGAGGCAAACCCTGTTGTATTCTTTTCACTACTTCAGCCAGTATGAAATGTAACAGCTAGTTTGCCCTATTGTCCCCAGTGGGGCAGTCACTGAGAGGCATTCTAGTCTGTCAGTGGCCCCCTGTTCTACATTATACAATCTTATCACTCCCCTTCATCTCCAGGTTTCTACAGAAAATTGTATGGTCCAAATGTACTCTGATCCTCATTTGTCCTGCTGTGGCCTAGACAAATCTAGTTTTTCCCTACTGAAGCCTCAACTGAAAGAGACTACCTGGCTCTTGGACCCACAACTTCATCTACTTTCTCATTCGTGGCCAGTCTCACCCGGACCTTCCCAAAATTCACTGCATGGTATCGCCAATTCCCATGATGGCCTAGGACCCTTCTTTATAACAGAAGTTAGTTTAGATCCTGTGTGCTTCCTAGAGATAGCCTACTCAAAAAGCATAAAAAAGCAAGTAGAACAGATTTTCCCTTCGGGCTTCCACATAGAACCTCGACCCCTTCTCTGTCCCAGTGTCATAAGTTTTACACTTCCTAGCTACCTAGTATGAACAAAGATCCGGCTTTTCCACAAGGAAATAGCCTCTTATTCTATCTGCCATTGCAGTCTTCAGAATCATTCCCTGGCATCTAGTAAACTTAATAAAGGCCTTCCTCAAATGGCTATTTATGCTATGCCATCCCATAAAGGACCTAAGGCCTTTAACAGATCTAAATTTCATTTTGGAGGCTTTGACAAAACCTCCATGTAAGCCAGTTTCTTCAATAGATTTAAATTTGTTTGTCCTAGAAAACTCTCTCCTTAGTTGCTATCACTTCCACAAAGAGACTATAGGAACTTTGCCTTGTCTGTGCTACCCTATCTAATTTTCCACAGAGATGGATTAGTTCTTAGAGAAACTCTTATCTTTTATCCCCAAGGTGTCCACTAAATCAAGCCATTTGTCAATATTTTCCCAAATCACACAAATCAAGGAGAATACCTTCTCCATACACTAGACTTTCACTGTCAACTCCATTTCTACTTGCAGAGAACCAAGTCCATAAGAAAGGATTTTCAGTTAATTTCCTTTACCCCAAATAAAGTGAGAAGGTTTCTAAGCAAACCCCGTCTAAATGGTTACCAGACTGTATATCAATTATTTGCACAAGGAAGAGTCTATCCCAGCTAGATCAAAAGCTCATTCCACCAACTCAGTCACTACATCTGCAACCTCTTTCAGAAATTCTACTTGGTCTACCTTGCATACCTTTGCCAAACATTGCAAACTGGCTGTTTGGGATTCTGACACCATCAGACAGCTTGGATGATTGGATGAAATAGGATAAAAAAGTTATGTACTTGCCATTACCTGGATCCTTTTCATCATAGTCCATCTAATTCAACATCCCCCCATCCATTCATCTTTTGTCTAGATCTAGAATTGTCATGCTTGATAAGGCAAGAGGCAAACCTCAATCTGAGGATAGGTAAGATGCAGAACACTTTGTCAGGGTAAAGTTCAGAAGCCCAAAGCAAGAACACTTTACATATGGCTGGATTGATTTGACTGGCAGCTCCAGTCTCCATTAGGTGTACCAGATGGACAAGATTGAAAAGGATCCATTGTTATGGTTAGTTCATAACTTTCATTTTCTCATGTTTTTTGGTCTCTTTTTGGTCTGAGGTAATGAATTCCTGAGGATTTCTACACATGTATGCCCCTTATGAACAGCTTCTCAGTCTGACAGTGGGGAGATATGTTGAATATACCAAACAAGATGAAGGCACCCAGGCTTTGGTATGGTGGGTGAATTTACAGTTTACTTGGTAGGATACATCCCGTATGTAATTTATAATGCAAACGTGATCTACTTAGACATTTGCTATTATGGTAAGATCTGATGTCTCTTCTATCTCTTTCTCAACTGATGGGTCTTTGGATCCGACCGCTGATCTGTCTTTGGCCACTCAAGACTTTGGATCCCAAACTCAGGCTCCATCCCTTACCCATAACCCCTGCATAGCCCAACATTATTTCAGGTCTCATTTGTCACTCCTATTAGACAGATGTAGAATATTTTAAGGCTGAACTGAATTGTTGGAGAATAGATGCCACTTTTGCTTTAGGAAGGGTAGGAATTTGGCTTCTTACTTTAATCATTATAAACATGGGCCTAGTCATAAGAAAGACTCTTTCCAAACCGCTCTCAGGGGATCCAGTAGTAGGGTGCTTTCCTTGTGATCATTCCATTTATTGTCCAAAGGTCATGAAGACTAAGTGCTTCAGTAGTAAAAACACTAGCCAGGTTTATAACATTCCTTTTTTTGCTAACTGCCAAACAGATTGGATGATTTACCTGTAATTGTTCAGCCTTCTACATTGGGCAAACCTCGCGGCTGGTTAAATTTAGAATTTCAGAGCACTTTTGTGATATAAAACATCAAAAGATTACTAATGCCCTTTATAAACATACTATAGTACATAAAAATGCTTTTTTCAATTTTACAATTATTGATAGAATTTTGGGCATTAGATCCAACAAGACAGGCTGGCGTGAGATGCTGAATACAAAAGAGAAAAAAATGGATCATTAAGCTAGGGGGTCTGTTTGCACCTGGATTAAATGAACACTTTCAATCAGTCACATGATTTTGTTGTCTTGTATTAGGGACTATATAAAGAGTTTTCTACACTGATGAAGGCTATGTGATTTATCAAGCCGAAACTGGTCTGTTTTTCTCCTATGTGTCTTTAGTATATAATATTAAATATGAGTTTCTTGCCGCAGTCTGCTGGTCCAATTTTTTGCTTTGGATTACGTTTGGTTTGGGACTTTGCAGTTGCCGTACATGCAGAGATTTTTTTTCATATTAGCCTAAAGAAAAAAAACAGGGAGCCGAGAAAGTGCTCTCCTGAATGTTCTTCATCTGCTCTTGCTTCTTCAGCTCTAGCACCAAAGTTTTCCAAGTCTTCAGATCCAGCATTTTTCACTGAACTAATCCTAATTTGATCAAAATCGCCTCCTCTCCTGGAGCCAGTCTCTCCTCAGCTCTGATCGCCCTTTCTTTGGGAAAGGACTAGCCACCGGTCATCAAGATATCCACTGCTTCTTCAATGTGGTCAGTCCAGTCAACTAGAAGCCTCTGTGAAGCAGATGTGGACTTTATTTTATTTTATTTAACATTTTTTACCGGGAAAGTCTGACTTGGAACAAAGCCAGTTTTCAGAGGAGGCCCGAGGAGAAATGTTCCAGATGCATGTCTTTGTAACTTGATAATGAGGAAATTCCTCAGGACTCAGATTAAGTTGGGTCTTCCCAGCTCCAGTCACTGCTTGACACAGAAATTATGTTTCTTCCCCTTAGACTGTAGTAGCTCCTACCCCAATCCTCTTGACAGATTCAGGAATGCAGATATGAGTGTTTCCCATAGCTTGACTGCATTAGTTCTGAAAATGTGGCTATATTCTACTCTGGTGCCATCTCTGACCTGAACTGCTCTATCCTCCTCATCAAAATGCTGGTGCTGGACTCAGGGAGATGGGTTTGACTCTGAGGTTTTCAGATCCAGCCCTTCATCTCAGAGTCACTGGAGTGGAGTTCTGGGGTTTATCTGGAGAGATGGCCTTGGCTCGCACCTGACAGGTTTTGAGATTTCCTTCAGCTTTGGAGTTTGAGACTAATGAAAGAGTTCTCTCCCAGTCAGATGAACAGACTCTTTCTTGCTCAGATCCACCTTCCAGCCAGAAAACACCCCGGATCCTGATCATTCTTATACAGTGCACCTGGGCAGCTGGGTCCCTCAAGTCTTGAGACAGTCTGTATAGGGGACTCGCAAATCTCTTCTGAGTCCTCTCTGGAACACCCCACCAGGGAGTCACCTCAAAAAAAGTGTAAGAGGAAGCATGTGGACTCCTTCGGCAGTCTTGCACAAAGGCCACTGATCTTAATGACGAGGAGGGTTTCCCAAATCCCCCCTTGAGGATGACTCTTTCAGGGAGATTCTTGAACATATGAGACAGAAAGGTGGATAGTCCACTGACACCCCCTCCAAAGAGGAGTCTGTGTTACTTAAGGCCTATAGGTTTGGCTCAGGTACATTTTTTGGTGCTCTACCCACTGTCAAGATTGTAAATGTCATGTCTAAGGGGACATGGAAGGAGCTAGACGTGGCAGAACCAATTCCCCATAAACCAGAAAAAGTACTTAGTCTCTCTGAGATATCGCAATCATTGGAACATGGGACCAGCTGTAGATTCCTCAGAGTGATGGTTACCACCAGAAAGAGCAAGCAGAAAAAAATATGTTCTGTCCATCCACCTACCAGGGAGTCAAGGGCACTGGACAGATTCAGATTGCGGACTTGTGCTTCAGCTACCTTTGCTCTGTGGGCACTGAATTTGTTGTCACACATCACAAGTTTTCAGAGGGATTTGACTAAAGAAATCTCTGTGTCTATAACTGCAGATGACAAGAAAATATTGGATTCTCAGTTGGTCACCCTACAGTTCCTTTCCAACTTCTCAATATTTCTAATTTCTAGTGAAACTGAAAGCACTTTGAGAGCAGCAGGTAATGGCATTACCATAAGAAAACATGCCTGGATGCACTTGTGTGACTTTGAGAAGCACTTCAAGACGTCCTTTATTACTGGCCCGTTTGATAGCTCAACAATCTTTGGTCCTAACTTTAAAGAAATTGTGACCCAAAGTGAACTAGATGGAAATCTGTTGCTGGAATATGGTTCTCTACCCCAGAGGTCTTGGTCTTTTTCTGGAAGCCATAAAGGGGGTAATAAACTATCATTCTGGAAATCACAAGTGTTCTGCCCTGACACTCCTGGAGATAGACCCCCACCTGAGGCAGGGAGGATCTGTAATAATGAACACTGCCCATGCACAGATGTAGGCTGCTAAACCAAGGCTTCAGAGGTCCTTTCACTTAGAGGCCTTATCAGCACTCCTGAAGGATTACCTGGCTGCTGTTCTCTGCAGGAACTTAGGCGGTGTTTATTCCTATACCCCAAAGCCTTGGTGTCCATCAGGAACAACAATTAGGTGCAGATGATAATAACCAGAGGTTATTACATTCCCTTTTGTGTCACTCCCGATTCAAAAAAGTTACCAAATGTTCCACACTCTCAAAGTCCAGCTGCAATCAAAGAAATACAAAAGCTGCTAAAGATGCGAGTTATCCAATAGGTCCCACCAGACCAGCTAGGATCTGGAACTCACTCAAGATTCTTTTTAATGCCAAAAAAGACTGAGATCCTCAGATCAATTGTGTACCTCAGTCTCCTCAACCAATAGTTCAAACAATCAAAGTTTTGGATGGTCAGGGTTCATCCATTCTTACACTACTGAGAGTGAAGGATTGGATGTGCCGCATAAACCTACAGGATGAGTACTGCCACATCAAGATGGACAGGTGATCCATGCTTCCCTGACTCCTCTCATTCCAAAATGTCTTCAGAAAACATTAGAGAGAAAGATCACAATGATCCTCATTGCCCCCTTTTGGCCTTGATGAGTATAGTTCCCCTACCTGTGGCCTCATTTGAAACACCCTCTATGGGTGCTGGATTCCATCCCAGATCTCATTTCTCACCCTTCCAACTTGCCTCTCATGGATATTTGAGCTCTCAAATTAACCAGTTGATTTCTCCACTTCCAATGATGACTAGTCAGTCCAGGCTCTCTCATTCCAGAGACCTTCTACTAGGAGGATTTACAAAATTAAATGGAAAATGTTCTGTATCTGGGCTACTCAAGGAAATTTAGACAGTTTTTTTGACTTCCCTTCCAGCGGTCCTAGATTTTCTAGCCTTTTTTTAATGGTGCCAGCTACTCTACTATCAAAGTCCAGTTGGCAGTTATTTCAAGCTTTCACTTTGGGAAGAATCAGTCCCCAGTTGTCTCTCGGGTTATCTAAAGCTTTTTTGTGGGGTACTTAGACCTCCTCTTAGACATCCTGCCCATCCTTGGCTCATTACTATTTTACTTCAGGCCCTGATTAGACTATTGTTTGAACCTATAGCTAAGGTGGATCTCCAGGAATTGACATGGAAAATGTTATTATTAGTGGTAATTGCATCTGCTAGGAGGGTACAGAACTCCAGGCTCTCTCTTATAAACCTCTGTACATCCTTTTTCATAAGGACACTTTCTATATTTATCAATCCTTCCTTTTCATCAAAGGTAGCTGCTGAGACTTTAAATCAGAACATCAATATTCCAGTTTCTTCCTGAAATTTTCCAGTAAAGGAAAATGCAATGCTACATTTCTTGTATGTTCGTAGACAGCATAATTTTTAAATCCACAGTACAAAAGCATTCAGATAGTCTGATCAATTTCATTTATCTTTCTCAGCAAACAAATTGGGTCATGGAGTTTCTAAAGTCACTTTATCAAGATGGTTGTCTGCTTGCACTATACAAGCATACAAAGAAAAAGGTTTAACCTTACCTAAACCCAACAAAGCTCACTCTACTATATCTGTGGCAACCTCAACTACTTTCTTTTCCAGAGCCTCTATCTTTGACATTTGTGCAGCTGCCACTTATTATAATGCTCATACCTTCAGATCCCATTATAAATTGAATTTACTCTCTAGAGGCAGGGACACCATTTGGTTCTTCTGTCTTCCATGAATCAACCCAAGCATTATATTAGCTGCGTACTCTATCCCATCTACTGAGGGAACAGATGGACGAGACAACATCAGATACAAAAGTTATGCACTTACCATAATGATAGATCTGTGTCTGCTTCCGTCCTTCCTCAATTTCCCTCCCACCTATCCCCCTGCCTAATTATGGAATTTATTATTTCTTTATTATGGCCTGACCCGACTAATCTTTTCTGAAAGCCCTTTAATTGCACTTTTTAGCTCCAGATCAGTTTATGATGGTTCATTTGGATGATATTTTCTAGTAGTGTTATGGAGTTGTCTGTATTCTTGTGCAAAATCGATTTGAGGTAGTGTTGGAATTTGCTTTGAGTTATGGGTAAGGGGAGGATCCTGACCTTGGGCTCCAATCTTGAGTGGTCAAAGACTGATCTGAGGTCAGATCTGAAGACCCATCCATTGAGGAAGGACAGAAGCAAAGCACACAGATCTATCATTATGGTAAGTACATGTTTTATTTTTTTTTAGACAGCTGTAATTTTCCTAGCTCCTAACTTACAGACCTGTTTTTAAATTCCTTCTATTAACTGGTTTTCATTCTGAATTTTTTTCTGTGTTTATCTGGGCTGTTAATCATGCTTTTTCAGTCATCATCCTAGATCAATTCATGTCTCTCATAAATATTTCTAAATGCCCTTTCTTGCTGTTATTCAAATCTTCCTCTATACCAGAATTCAGAAGTTCCTTAGTATTTCCAAGATTTTTCCTGGTGTGTCATTTTCTTCCCCTTGGATCCCTATGTTTTATCCTTTCTGTTGGCCGATCTTTTGGGCCAATTATCTGTGCTCTCGGGTTATTTTAATAGTAAAATTGCCTGATTGCTGTTTCCTAGTCATTTCTGTGTATTATTGGCAGAATCCATGGAAAGGAGGGTGCTTACCTACATTAGATGTGCATCATTAATTCAGGGTTTATCTATGGGAAGGCTGCTTAAGATACAGAAGGTGAACTTGATCTGATATCAGGGAAGTTCTCCTTGACTGGGTGTACTATTGAAATATTCCCCCACTGCCGTCCACTTAACTACATTTGTCTTTAGCTTCTGTGCCTAGTGCATCAGTGCTCCTGTCAGTTTAGACATCACACAACTGACCAAGACAGCATAATTATTCCCTGCACCCATTATTTTTTCTGCCCAAGTTTTGCGTTTATTGTGGAATAATTCTCATGTTTATTGCTTAGAAAGTGCTACCCATTAAAGTGTGTGGCTGACAGATCACAAGCTATGACTTGTAGCAGTACTCTCTACTGCCTAAGAGAGCATATTGTGAAACACAGCCTTCGTTATTCTTGGCAAGAGTGGTGGATGAATGAAGCAAACTAGTAGACTAGATGGTAGAGAGAGAGAGAAAACAGACTGTAGAGAGAGTGAGACAGAAAAGGGAATAAAGATAAGAGAAGTGAAGAAAAAGATATTGCCTGCTTTTAAAGGGCAGCCTAGCTCTACAAAATATCTTCTCCTGCTGGCTGTTGAAATGGTTCTACATCTGGCCACCTGAAGCTGCAGGAGTCTGCCTCCATCCTGTATAATGGAAATTGAGAAGATAGTTTAGCAATCTGCAGGAAGTTTTCCTATGTGATTCCACATGATTTAAGGCCAGTGCCAGAGTACTGCGAGAAGAGGATATGTAGGACAGGCATCTGTCATGACCTCTTGGGGGAGAGCCCATTTAAAAACAAGAATCTTAGATGTCCTCTGAGTTGGCAGCTTTCACTTTACTAGAAGAGGTTTTAAGGCTTTCCCTGTACTCCAGTTTGGCAGTTAAGGGCCTGTTGAGAAGTAGATATTTGGCAGCCATGTAGAGGGGGGGGGATGTAGGTGTGTCAGCATCCTCCTCCTCCTCCTCCTCTGTGGTGATGTGTCCAAAAGTGATCTACAACTGTGTATTCAACCCGAAAAACAGTTCCATGCCTACATTTGATCTCAGTGGCTGCATTTGGGCTGGAAACTTTTCATCAAGCCTATCCCCTTATAGGTCCAGCAGGGCTTAGCAGTTCCAGTTGAATAGGTGCCATCAGGGCCTTTCATTGCAGGTCAGTCCTTCAATGCAATTTGCTTGACATCAAATACAGCTGCTAGGACATGCCATCAATGATGAGCAGCCTTGGTGTGAATTCAGTAGGAAGTTGAACAAAATGTACATATTCCCAAAGGTATAATGGGTCTTGACTGGATAGAAATTATATTTCACATGAGCATGTGCATTTAATTGAAAGCTTTGACGCACTATTTCAGATCTTCCATCGATAGAAATACAGGGTAATGAAGTGAAAATGAGGCACTTGTGCTTTCCCACTTACCTGTTAAAAGAGAGGAATTTAAGGAATGGGTAGTGGAAATTAAGCAAAAGTTATTAGGAAGACAGAAATTTCTTCAAAAGGGATAGGTAGTGAGTGGGATAAAATGAAAATGGAGTTTAAAAACTGGGTAAAAATAAAAGGGAAAGAGATGGTAAAGAAGTAATTAGAATTATTGAGAGGGGATGAGAAAGGTTAAAGTATTGCAGATTAAATGGAATCTCACAGAACAAGAGGAGGAACAAAGTACAGTTGTGTGAATAAATGTACCATAAAAGTAGATGCTTGAAGGGCTGCTACTACAGTAGCCTAAGCTATGTGGGTTATAGCCTGCATAGTATATAATAGCTGGATAGCTGCCAAAGCCTTAGAGCACCTTCCATATGCCCAAACCATTAGTTAATTCCCTGAGAGGACATTGCCAAGAAAAGAGCGAATACATGTCCAGAACCAGGCATAAAAACATACAAAAATAAGGGAGAGGGAGGGAGACAGCAGCTACTGCAGCAGTAATCAACTAACTGCTATAATAAGTTTACTTACACAACTGTCCTGTGTTCATCACTATGATCTCTGCTGCAGTATCCTAAGCTATATGAGTAAATTACAACAGCTTAAAAGAACTGGGAGGTGGAACATAAGGGGTCCAGGAGCCCCTTGAGAATGGACCTACAATTTTTTATTTTTATCCTTTATAGAACAAGTTGGTTCCATTAGGTTAGTAGCCTCTTTTAATGGGAGACCTGAAGCATTATTTCTACCATTAAGGGAAATTTGGCCGGGGCGTTGTGAAACTTTCCCTATTCTTTTTTTGCCAGGGGACATGGGATCTTTTATAGGCACCTGAGCAACCACTGACTCAAGTAGATGGGACCTCGATTTACCATTTCATCTGTTTAGGAAAGTTATTTTTAAGCTAGGAGAGTATGCTTTAATGGTCTGCCATGAGACTTAATTGTAATTCAAAACCATTTTTTCTGTGGATAAACTGTGTTTATTTTACTTTTGAGACTGGCAAACTAAAGTGCTTTTTTACTGTGTTTTTGTATAAAAAAGTAACTCTTAAAGACTTAAAATTTTTTGCTGGCTTTTGCTGCTTGTTTTCCAGGGGAAAAAGCACTATTTCAGCTTAATCATGGAACAAAACTATTCATTCCACAGTCGGTCGTTCTTCCAGCCACAAAAAGAAAAAGTTAAGCAAACAGCTTTTACCACCACAGCATGCTAGCAATTTGCCTCAGCCACAAGTGATGACTCTGTTATGGGCAACGCTTGTTCCACAAACTACTACTCTTTTACCCCAGATCCCCTTGGATCAGCACAGCCACTGTGGACTTGAGGTTAGCATCATTCTCTGCCACTGTTGAGTGGCAAGAGAGAGCCACTCTCGTCAGTGCTGGGAATTGGAATGGAGAAGTCTTCCTTGTTTAGTCAGAATGTTGTGTCCATTCCTGCTGAAGCTGCTGCTGCTTTTAATAACACTGTTGGCCATATTTTTCCTCCTAAAAAGAACCCAAAAGTAGACCTATATCTACTCCTCAAATTTCCTTAGGTCTAGTTTACTGGGTCTGTCTCAGGCTCAGAGTTTAATTCAGGCTATTGGTCCTTCTTAATGAAGTGGTCTCTGGTGAAACAAAAAAAAAAAGGATACTTCTTTTCTCAAAGAGATTCAAAATTCTGAATCAAGTCAGAAAGATGAAGGGACAGATACAGGGCTTTCTCCTCAGATTGCTCACCCAATATTTCTGCCAACGTACTCTGTATGGAATTTTTCAAGTCTGCCAACTCATTACACTCCCAAAACAAATGTTCCCAGTTATCTCTTTCTTCCCCATCACACCTCCAATATTTTCTGCTATTCCTAACACTCAGGACTTTGTTGCATATTTGGAAGCCATACATCTGCCCTCCCATTGTTGTCTTGTAAATTGCTTTTCCTGTCTCTCTTTCCAGTCTTTTCTACCCTTCTCTGATTGATTCTTTCATGCAATATTTATATTTTCTACTAATTATGCCTTTTAAACAGCAACTTCCACTCTAGATTTAAGTAAACCTCTACCAGAGCAGTTTTTTTCACTTAAAATCCCCTATCCCTTTCTCTTTGCCTTTACTCTAATATCAGTTACCAGTAGGGAAGGCAGTCTCTACCTTTTGCATTCAGGTGTCTTTTTGGCATCATCACACTCTATTATCTTTCACTGTCTAGTTGTTTGCTTCTTACCTTGGTTCCTTTGCCAGTTTACTGTAATAAATTCCATCCCCTCTTGCCTGATGTTCTTCGTGTTTCCCTGTTGCAGTCATCAGATGTGGGTTATCCTGCCAGGGGTAGCCCTCAGTCGGCCCGAATACCAGAGGCTTAGTATTTCTGCATCAGTTGCTGTCACTCTAGGACTGATGTCAGGTCATCAGTGGTATAAAAGCAGGCAGCTGGCACCATTACATCAGTCTTTCTTGCTGAGAAGCACAAAGCAGAAGTAGTTCGCATGAGTTCCAGTTGGCGGCTACCTGAGTTTTCATTTTCGAATTGAAGTTGAAGTCTTCTAAAGCTAAGTACCCCATTGGGGATCCTTTTTTCTTGCTCTAAGCGAGGTTAGAAAAAGTTAACAATTGTGTCGCCTGTGGAAAGCAAATACCACACCAAGACTTCCATTCTTACTGCATCACCTGTTTAGGCCCAGACCATGATGTCCCTTGCTGTCGCTTTTCTGTTTTGTTCAACGCCAGAAGTATACGTTGTCGGGCCCTTATTGTAACTAGATATTTTCAATCTCAGTTCTTGAATTCCAGTATGGCTTCGGTAAGCCATTTGACTACCGATCTTCCGAAAAAACGTAAGGATAAAGACAGACACAGACCGCACAAGTCCAAAACTGCCAACAACGCTTCCTCTAAGCTAGTTGTCAGTTCTCCAGTCCTCAGTGACATGCTTTTGCAGCCCCTAATGCCCGTTTCTATGGATTTGCAGGCCGCTACCGAGACCCTTTTGGAGTCCAGTATGCCGCAAGACTCTTTTTCGACAAAGGATCCTGCGGATGTCTCTACTTTGGATGGGTCCAGAGCCGCTGAGCGGGCACCGGCTTCCTAGGAAGTGCTTCGCTCTACCGATACTTGACACAGACTGATGACTTCTTTTGCATCTTTAGTTCTTTCTAAAACTACAGAGATTCTAAGGCCCAGGGTACGAACTACGCCCAAAAAACCAACGACCCAAGCTCAGGCACCTGCTTCCTTGCCTCAATCTCAAATGCTTAAGATGGCGGAAGACCTTATTATGCTTATTAGGGGAAGCCAGGCTATCCTTTCCAAAAGAAAAAGAGACTTGTCCCCAGTAGATTTATCTGAACAGGAGTTCGATGACTCTGATGCTTCTGAGTATGAAGATATGCAACATGTCTCTGCTTATGAGGATTCTGATGTAGAGGATTCCATTCCTTCTGCCTCTCCACCTAAGGATTTTTCTTTGGGGAAACTATTCATACTTTAAGGGAGCATTTCCAATGGGATTGTCAAGACTATCTTCAGTCAAAAAAGAGACTCGGAATTCTTAGATTTACCACAGCACAGACTTTTGCCCATTCCTCCTGTCCTGGATGTTGTGGATGATGTTTTTATGGTATCCAATTTGATTCCTGACACCCTTCCTCCTGCTCCCAGGAAACCTGACAGGTACTACAGAGTCCCTGACTCTCACAAATTCCTTTTCAAAAGTTCTACTGCTGACCCAGAGGTAATTTCTCAAGGACCTAAAGGAATTAAAGCAACCTCAGCTAAGAATCCCACCCCCTCTAACAGGGATTCCCGAGCTTTAGACAGATGGGGAAAAAAAGTATACACCTCTGCTACTCTTGCTAGTAGAGCATTAAATTGTCAGTTCCACATGATGAAATATCAGCAGCATACCATGGAACTCCTCAAACAAAAAATATCTTCCTTTCATGCTTGTGCAGAAAATAATTACAAAAGCTAAAGCATTCTGCAAGTCAAGTTACTAAGCACACCTTGCAATGTGGCTTTTACGCCCTAGAAGCATCTTGCAGGGCAGCAGTTACTAGTTCTGTCCTTAGAAGGCATGCTTGGCTTAAAGAACAGACCTTGCCAGACCATGTCAAATCTAAAGTATTGGACGCACCATTGAACAAAGACAATTTATTTGGCACCAAGGCAGAAGAGGTCTTAAAAAAAGATGAAGAAAAAGCTAAATCAATGCAGACAGTTAAATACTTCTTACAGGTCCAGCCTCTGGTGTTCAGTAGGCATTGCCCCTTTAAGCACTGGTCCATTCCTGCCCCTCCAGGCCAGCCCAGGCCAGTCCCAAGGGAAGCAGACCCCCCAGACAGCAATGCAGAGATCTAAGCAATGGAGTTCCTCCTCTTCAAAAACAGGGAGTGCCAAGCTACCCCCCCCCATATGGTAAGAACTCACAATGACTTTACACCTCCACCCCTTACCTCTGCCCACCTGCTTGTGCCCCTAGGAGGAAAACTCTCCTTCCATGCAAGCAACTGGGCCTCTATTACCAATGACTGATGGGTCCTCAACATAGTGTCCCAGGGATACAAATTTTATTTGCACACCCTGCCAACCCCAAAAGGGTTCCCAGATCTTCCTCCAAACCAGTGGGCAGAGACCAAAAAGCAAGTCCTTTCCCTGCTCTCCATGTGGGCAATACAGCATGTTCCTGAAGAACAGATAGGCCAAGGTTTCTATTTCAGACTCTTCCAGGTACCGAGAAAAGAGAGGACCTGGCACCCAATCCTCGATCTATCCATTCTAAACACCTTTCTGGTGATACCAAAATTCAAAATGCTCACCCTCCAGCAGCTTCTTCCTATGCTTTCCAAGGTTGGTTGGCCACCCTAGACCTAAAGGAGTCCTACCTACACATCCCAATTGGGGAATCTTGCAGGAAATATCTACGTTTCAGGGCAGGATCTATGCACTTTCAGTTCTTTGCACTTCCCTTTGGCTTATCCACTGCTCCTAGAGTTTTCACAAAATGCTGGCTCCAGCCATTGCTTTTTGCAGACAAAGAAATATTCAAATTTACCCCTACTTAGACGATTGCCTGATTCAGGCAGACAGGAGAAGCTGTTAAGTACCTGACCTTTGTAAAGGACTTACTGACCTCCTTGGGGTATACTATCAACGAAAATAAATCAAAACTAGTACCCACACAAAAAATTGTATTGCTGGGAGCAAGCTTGGACACAGCATCCCAGATGGCATTCCTTACTCCAGAAAAACAAGCCTACCTGACAGGCTCTCAACTAGCCACCAGAACCCATTTATCCGCAAGGAAAATCCTGCAAGCTCTAGGGTTCATGGCTTCCTGCATTCTACTCAATCCATATACCAGACTGCATATCAGGAAACTTCAGTGGTACCTAAAAAGCCTTTGGTGTCAACACTCTCAAGACCTGGAAACTATCATACCTATGATACCTTGTCTAAGGAAAGATTTTCTTTGGTGGGCAGCAGCATTCAACCACAACAAGGGACTTCCCTTCTCACAAACCCATGCCTCCCTGATTCTCAACACAGACACATCAGACTATGCCTGGGGTGCACACCTGGACAGCAGGTGCATTCAGGGCCATTGGAGCCCAAATCAAATACATCTGCACATCAACCAAAAAGTGATGCTAGCTGTTCAGCATGCCCTGACAGCTTTCAGACCCCTACTCTCCCCGGGGTCTCTACAGATCAAAACAGACACCACCACAGTGATGTGGCACATCAACAAGCACCCTTTATCCTCTCTGCAGGCTTGCCATGACCCCTTGGCACATGGCCTCAGCCATGCAACTACACCTGCTAGCACAATACTTGCCAGGCTCCCTAAACACTCTGACAGACAACTTAAGCAGAAACCTGCTAGACCCACATGAGTGGCAGCTAGACCACATAACCTTCACCCTTGTAACCCAGAAATGGGGCACCCTGAAGGTGGACCTCTTTGCCTCCCACTCCAATCATCAGCTCAGCAAATTCTGCACCATGGAACCCCACAGCAAGGCCTGGAAAGTGGATGCAGTATCCTTCCAGTGGGTAAACCTCTCAGTCTATGCATTTCCCCCTCTACCACTCATTTTAAGGGTACTGCTCAAAATAAGGAAGGAAAAACTGAGGGCAGTCCTGATTGCCCCAGACTGGCCACACCAGCACTGGTACCCACTGCTGTGCAGCCTGTCACCCCTGCCAGCATGGCACCATTCTCAGATCCCAACACTCCTGACCCAGAGGAATGGAGAATTCATGCAGCCCCAGTTGCAGACCCTCAACCTGACAGCCCGACTTATTCCCTGACCTCTCCTCAAGCTGCCAGCCTAAGCAAACAAGTTCTAGATGTTATACATGAGGCCAGACACCCTAGCACTAGAAAGTCTTATGCTGACAAGTGGAAAAGGTTTTGCACCTGGATCCAGGCTAAGGGAGCCGGAACAGCATAGCCCTCCCTACCTCTCATCCTGGATTACCTAGCAGACCTACTACACAGGGGTCTATCCTTCTCTTCTATTAAAATTCATGCCTCTGCCATCTCTGCTCATTACAGCACAGAGCCACCTCTCATCTCACACCCTCTTATCAAACAGTTCCTAAGAGGGGCTAACAACTTAAGGCCACCCAGAAGAGCTCCTACCCCAGCTTGGGACCTTAACTTTGTGTTGGAAAAACTTACACTACCCCCATTTGAACCTGCAGCTTCAACAGAGTTAAAATTCCTCTTTTGGAAGACAGCCTTGCTTCTGGCCATCACTTCAGCTAGAAGAGTATCAGAGCTACAAGCACTCATGGCTGCAGAGCCCTTCATCAATTTCCATGCTGACAGGGTCTTCCTCAGGACTAACCCATCCTTCATGCCTAAGGTGGTGTCCAATGTGGCTCTCAACCAATCCATTCATTTGCTCACCTTTTTCCCTAACCCATAAAACAAGAGGGAAAGGATTCTGCACTCTCTAGATGTGCACAGATAGCACAGATTCTATCTGGACAGGACTAAATATTTTAGAAAAACTGATCAATTGCTAGTAAGCTTCACAGCAGAGGCAGAAGGCAAGACCATATCCAAACAAAGTCTCCAAATGGATAGCACACTGCATCTATTTCTGCTACAAACAGCACAGGAAATCACCCCCAAATGGGGTCAGGACACATTCCACCAGGGTAACCTCCACCTCTGCAGCTTTTCTCAGAGGTGTCCCCACCAGGGGCATCCTGGAGGCTGCAACATGGACATCTGTTCATACCTTCACCAAGCATTAACACCTGCCTATCTTCTCTAAATCCAGGGCAGGCTTTGCCACCGCAGTCTTGCAGGGCATCCTAGCCAGCACCCAGTCTTCTTGACTACCTCCACCCTTTTCTTCAGCTTTGGGAATCAACCCAAATGTGATGATTGCAACAGTGAAACACGAAGAACATAGTACAGTTGTGTACACTTACCATAGATGTAGATGTTCAAGTGTATTCACTGTTACAGTCCTGGTCCCCCCTCTATCCCCCTTCTCCCCCCCCCTCTCCTTACAGGGAATTTTTGGTATTTATACAAAAAACGCTAAAGCCGCCACTCGTTGAAACACACTATTTATTTTAAATGCTCAAAATAAAACACATTTTTCGTCTAAACCAGATGGTTAGACTTCTTCAGAATTACAAACAAAGAGTGTCAGTTATAATTCAAACACTAAATTTATAAACTCCATTCTAAAATCCCCCACCAAAAATTCACGGCATCAGTGTATCTCAAAGGTGTATATCACCAGCAACAATGACATAATATATTCCACTCATTAATCCTAATGCCTTGATGTAATGCTTATAAACTGTGTCAGCACTACTGCAGCAGCCCTAATATTTCCACTTTAAAATCCTATACCTTAATAAAAACTACAAGTGAGTCATGAAAAAACATTTTGTATACTCTGTTAAAATTTCCCCTTATAATGTACTAATTGTGTCTTTCATTAGTACATTCACTTCATTTATAGTGACTTATCAAAGTTACTTTAATAAAAAACATTATTCCAAATAATTTAAAATAATGCAAACCTTGTTTAAAATTATATTAAGCACTATGTTGAAATATAACTTAAAAACACAACAATATTATTGAGCAAAATTACAGCAAGTCAAGCAATCGTGAATCGATACATAACATAATCAACCAAATAGATATAGATAATATACCCCATGTGTTTTATAAATCCACTAAATTTCTTGATATTAACTAATTATTGAATATAATAAATTCCAAATAGAATTTGATAAAAAATAAAAAAAATGTATATAAAACTATGTAAAACATGTCTACTTGTTGAATTACATCATACCTAATGTAATAGTGCCTATTAAATGAAAAGCACTTCAACCAGCACCTAAATCATTATGGTATCTTGGCATTTACTTTCTACTGGTGATGTTCTTCCACCATAACCTAGCTCACTATTTGGGGGCTCCTGACAGGGCAAGAAAAACTGATATAATGGCATCGGCTACCTGTTTTTATACCACTGACGACCTGACATCAGTCCAGGAGCAACAGCAACTGACGCAAAAATACTAAGCCTCTGGTATTCGGTCCGATTGAGGGCTACCCCTGGCAGGATAACCCAAATGTGATGATTGCAACAGTGAATACACTCGAACATCTACATTTATGGTAAGTGTAAACAACTGCACTTTTTCTCTACCCTGCCTGCAGTTATCCCTATTGGCAAATTATCCTTTCATCATTCTCATGGTGGCTTAGTTCTTAGAATACTTTCTGCTACTTTATGAATATAATACTTTGTTTTTTTTAATAAACATCTTAATTAAATTATTATATATGACATAGGCAGTCTTACATTTATGTAAATGAAAAACAAAATGACATCACTTTAGTTGCAAACATTATACATCACAGATACGACTGAAGCAACTGTAGTTGCAAACATTATACATCACTTATAATCTATCCAGTCACTGTCAGTTAAGCATTAAATGGCTCATTCAAATCCTGCCTCTTAAACCTCATTCCTTCTCTGTATATATTGTTCCCACAATTCCCATTTTTTCCTATGTAGTTTGCTCCTTCTGTTTTCTAAAGATCCCAATTTTAGTTGTTTTATCTCTGTTACTATATTTGCTACTTCTAGTAAAGCTAAGTCTCCATTTTCTAGTAATTGCTTTTTTGGCAGCCATCAGAATTAGATTCAGCAGGGATTTACTATGTCTAGGCAGTTCCGATTCTGTATCATAGCTCAAAAAATCATTTCCTCAGTTAATCCAGTCCACTCACCCATCATCTCCAACAGATCAGTCTGCAGGGAATCCCTAAAGTCTACCAGCTCATTACACCTCCAAAAAATATGTTCCAGCCACCTGTTTCTTGCCCGTCACACCTCCAACATTTGCTATCCACCTGAGGAAAAATTCTTTTGAGTCTACTTGAGGTATAAAAATATCTGTGTAAACACTTCCAGGCAAAGATCCTAAATCTTCTAGACTGTGTCGCATATTTGGGAGATGTGCATATACCCCCCCCCATTGTCTCTTTGTGAATTGCTTATCCAATCTCTCTTCCCAATCCTTTCTAAGCTCCTCTAATTGATTCTTTTAATTATCATGCAGTATTTTATATGCTTTACTAATTATTCTTTTTGTAATGGCAGCTTATGTTCTAGAGTCTATTAAAAACTGTATCATTGCTGATCTTTCATTTAGGAGTCCCCTATTTCTTTCTCTTTGCCTATAGTCTGATATCAGTCCTTGATAAAGAAAGCAATCTCTAAACTGCAGTCCAAATAAATTCTTGGCTTTGCCCTTTCTAGTTATTTGCTCCGAATACCTTGGTTCCTTTGCCAGTTTTCTCCAATAAATTCCAGCTCCCTCTTGCCTATTATCTGTATCCCTGACCACAGTCATCCCTATTGGTAGCATCTCTTTTCCCCATTCTTGTGCTGGATTAGTTCTTAGAATACTCCCTGCTATTTTATGAATATAATACTCTGTATGATTTTTGTTGCTATCCTAAAGAGTTAGCATCCGAAATCCCAACCTCTTCTTATTTCATGAGCTTCCTCCCTGTCTCATAATCATTCCTTTCCAGTTTGAATTATAGTTTTCTGATTGTGCTACGTGTAAGAGCCTTAACTGTGTTGATCTAAAATATCCCCACAAATTAGGTAATCTTAGTCCGCCTTGTTCTATTGGAAGATTCAGCTTATCCCACTTGACCCTTGCTGTCTTCTCTTCCCAGATAAAATCCTTCAGTTTTTTTTTTAATTGTTATCCACAGCTTCTCCTCTGGTTGATGAAAATATGCCTGACCTGTGTAGAAGACTAAAGTGACTAAAACATTTTAATTGCTTGTATCTTAGTATCCATATCCATATAACAAAGCTTCCAGTTTTTCAATTATGTATTATCTTCTGTTTACTCTCTTCCCACATATCCTTAGCTGTCACAACAGAGTCATATCTAATTCATATTTTTAAATACTTAATTGTATTATCTCCCCATAAATATGGATATTGTTCGACCATTTCGTGTGTGTGTACATAATCTACTGCTGTTGCCTTTGTTTTAGTTTAATTTGGTATCCAAAGAAGATTTAAAACTGTTTTAAAATGTTCCACAACACTGTAATGTCCCTTTCTGGTTTTGTCATGTATAAAATAATATCATCTGCAACTAGAGCCAGCTTTTCCTGACTACCATACCAATTATATCCTTGAATTTCTGAGTCTGTTATTTTCTTTGCCAAAGGTTATGAATGTAATGCAAACAACAAAGAGTAAAGCGGGCAATCCTGCCTGGTTCCTCTACTTAAGCAGATGTTATCAGCGAGGACCCCACCCACTTTAATTTTCACCTCTGATCCCTCATATATTCTCCTAATCAACCTTATAGTTGTATCAGGGAAAGCAAATGCTTCCATTGCCTTGCTCATGAAGTCCCAGTCTACTCTGTCAAATGCTTTCTCTGCATCAAGACCCACCAGAAAAAGTGGTATTTTCTTACATTCTGCTTCCCTCTTGGATCATCTTTGTTTTGTTAATATTGTCGAATGTTTGTCTCCCCTCCACAAAACCACACTGATGCATATCTGTCTGTTTTGGTATCACTTCTGCCATTATTTTATATTATAGACATATACACTTTATAATCATGGTTTAATATATGGACCTGTATAAATCTGGATCTGAAGTATCTTTATCCTCTTTAGGTATTACCATTACCACTGCCTTCTTCCAGGATGCTGGTACTTCTCCTCTCCTCTTCTTAAAATACTGTTAAACAAAACCTTCCAGATCTTTATCAGTTTTTTCCATCCTAACTTCCAAACTTCCACAGGAATATCATCTATTCTTGGTGACTTTGCTGTAGATTGGTTATACATAGCCATTTTTATCTCATGTCTTCCTATCCTAACTGTTAGTAATTGAGCCTCATCTACCTCTAACCTTGGCATATTTCATTCTTCAAAAACATTTCTATTTGTACCTTTTCTTGATTTCCATATTTCTCTGCTTTATACAAACTTTCATAAAATTTCCAAAATATTTCTAATACATCTACAGGATCTCTTGTTATCTTCCTTGTTATAGGGTCCCTAAGCATGGTGACAGCCCTTTCCACTTTCTGTTGCCTGAGTCATTGCACTAAAAGTTTTTGTTCTCTAGAATTATTATCAAAAAACAGTTGCTTAACAGCAGTCTTACTTAACTCTTGTATATTATCAAGGTAATCCCTTTTTTCTGTACCATCCTGCAGTTGCTTCTTTTCTTGTTCTGAGAGATTCCCCCTATTTTGCAATAGTTTAACATTTGTCAATCCGTCTAAGTAATTTTTTACTTCTTAACCATATCTCCCTTTCCTTTATTTCCACTCTAGTTTTAAACTCCACTTTAATTTTATTCCACTCCCTAGCTATATTTTCAGAAGAAAATTCTATCTTCTGTAGTAGCTCCAAAACCTGTTCCTTAAGTTCCTCTCTTTTCAACCAGTAGGTGGGAAAGTGCCAGTGTCTCATTTTTATTTCATTACCTTGCTTTTTTATTTTAGTTATTATTGTATTATTGACGTCTTCTTTGTGGACACATGCGTGAATGGGCGTATCTTCGTTGAAGGTTGTGCATCAGGGCTGGCAACTCGGCACGTAAAAATCTACTGTCAATCATTAGCGGACCGGAGTTCCGCTGTGGCAACCCCTAACCGGGAAAAGCCGAAAGACACAACAACAGCAGCAACAACATTGGCGCATGATCTGAAATAGTTATTGGGTGCATTTCAAGACCTTCAGTTAAATGCACATGTTCCTGTGAGATGTAAAATCTGTCTAGCCTAGCCCGGTTTTTGTATCTTGGTGAATAAAAATGTAAATTCACTCCGAACTCCTAGTACTGAATTCACATCTTCCACGCCAAACATTTTCATAACTTTCTTTAAAAATCTACTCTCCTTTGTTATAGTTTTCCTTCTAGGACCCCTAGACTCATCTTCACTGTTGCAAACCATTTTCCAATCTCTACTTATAAGTAATATTCCATGGTGAAAGCTGATTATTTCTCCCAGAATTTTCTTAAGCTCCATTATAGCGGTTTTAGGTGCAATGTAAATGCATGCCAGTGTAATCCTCCTCCCTAGCCAGTAGCCCCTTAGTACTATGTATCTCCCATTATTATCTTTTCTTTCCTCTTCTGTCACTATTGGAATTCCTCTTGCAATTAATGTAAGTACTTGTCTTTTCCTTTGCCCCAGATATTCTGCTGAATAGCCATCCTGAAAACCTTTCTTTATCAAATTTACATGTTCAGTTCTGTCCAGGTGTGTCTCCTGTAGCATAGCTATTTGCACTCTACATTTTTTAATATAGTTCACTACTCTTTCTTTTTTGTATTTATCTGTAAGACCATTCAGATTGAAAGGCATTATAGAAAGCATCATTTTCTTATATAGTTATTACTATTACCTTTTATGTATAACTGATTTTTTGTTAAATGTCTTGTTCCAACTTTTATGTTATATCCATATACTATTCGGCAGGTTGGTCTTTTACACTCTTGCATCTTGTTATATCCATTTGTGCCTATGCCACATCTTACATAACATTTTGTTTTTTTGAAGACCCTCAAACAGAACAAACACCCCCCCCAAAAAAAAAAAAACTTAAAACCTTTTAACTTAATAATAACACACAAAACTATGTACATCTTTAAATATTGAAGTTTTTGCTTCTTAATAAGAACAAAAGTTCTAAGTTGACAGCAACACAGAATGGCTAGAGTTAACCAAAAAGAAAGGTTAGTCACGATAAGACACATGGTGCAGCCTGTGCTATTAGTAAGTGCTATTTGAATTTGTCAGCAGCTGAGAAAACACTTTCTCCAAGACATTTCCCTTTATCAAATTGTCTTCTAGTGAAATGCAAACCAGACAAAAAAACTGCTATGGGTACCTTGTTTACCAGAAAAAAACTTATAATATTCAATATTCTTTTTCATTTGCATGCTTTGTAATAAACTTGTTACTGGATATTGTCTAGGGTCTTAACCTAGTCATTTTCCTATGCAGGCATGGGAAAAAATCACACTGATTTTTCTTTTGTCATACTCTCTTAACTATCCCATTTCTCTCTCCCCCTCCACTCCTCCTCCTCTTTTTTCATTGTAGTGCCTAGATTTCTTGTAACTGAACAAAGAAAAAGAGAGAAGAAGTGAGAAAAGGAAAAAAAAACTAAAGCAACTGTTTATATTAGTATCCCCATTGCATTAAAAAACTGAGAAAACTTTACTTCGTCTGTTTGGTTTTGTATTAACTTTAAAGTTCTCACAGCTGGGAAAACCCCTGATTGTTTTCAGAGAACATTATGTAATAGCCAATTTCTGTGTTCTTTTTTTTTCTTTTCCCTCAGCCAGTCCCCTTCCACCAGACTGTCTCCAGTTTCCCTTTATCAGATTGTCTCCATAGAGACATGAAGACCAGCAGCAGAATTGCTACTTAGTATACTTGCATTTGCTGGAAAAAAAGCCTCATAATATTCAATAGGCTTTTTCATTTACTTGCTCTCTCTCAAAAAGTTATCAATCTAAGTTCCTTAAGCCAGTCATTTCTCCATGCAAAAATAAAAAAAAGCACATTAATTTTAACTTTGCCATGCCTTTTTAACTGGGCTGCTTGTTTCATTGCATTGCCTATATTTCTCAAAACTGTGTAAGAAGAGAGAGAAGAGGGGAGAAAAAGAAAGACACCACCTGTTTATAAATCCCCATTACAGTTAAAAATGACATGCAAAGAACACCTTGCACCACAAATACAGTAATATTAAGAAAATAGTGTTTTCTTTTCTTACAGTTAGCTTTCTCACCTCTTTTCCCCTCCCAAAGCATTTTTCTGAACATTAATGACATGAAGTAGGGCATATACTTTAGAGTCCCCAACAAATCCAACAAATTTTGAAAAAGTCCAATATTTCGAGAATTTCTTGTTCTATCATATTTCATAAATATAATTATTGTATTGTAATCCCACATTGTTACTGGTTTTATTACTGATCTTCTCCATCGCCCAAATCCTGCCTCTGCTTCATTTCCAACATACTCTCAATTCTTCTAGTTAACTCTCGTGCTCCCTTCCTTCTCTCCAACACTTTCCTTTGAAATATTGGAAAAGGTTTCACATGTACAGTCGCTCTTTGATCTTTATTACCAGAGGAACAAGAAGCAGAATCTCCTTCTGTTTCACAGCTGACTTTTTGTTGGACAAACTTTTGTATTTCCTCCTTAGCATGCACTTCATCAACAATGATTTTGTCCCTCCAGAGAAGACTACTTTAAAGACAGCTGGATACAGCAGTTTGAATCTCACACCTAGATCTTGACATTCTCTGAATAGTAGAATGGATTTACTTCTCTTTTGTCTGGTGTACAATGAGTAATCATTCTCCACAAACACTCTGCTGTCTCCCACTTTTAGTATTTTGTCCTTCTGCCGCAGTTTTGTCAGAATCATCTCCTTCCGCTGCTAGGATTGCATCTTTACTATTAAAGGTCTAGTTTACTTTCTTATAGCTAGGTTTGGAGCATACACATGATGTGCTCTTTCAACTAACAAGTCCTGCTGTGGAATACCAGTCCAGTTGCTTATTTGTGCTTTCATAAATTAATGCAGTCTGTTCCTTCCAGCTTCTCTGGTATTGCTGAAAATATCAGGTTTTCCCTACATGCTCTGTCCTCTAAGTCTATTATTTTTTGCAACAACTCTTCCTGAGCAGTCTCATATTCAGCCAACATTTTCTTTATTTCAACCTCTGATTTTTGCAGCTTTATCATCTCATCTGAATATCGTTTTAAAGCTTCTTCCATTTTTTCCAGCTTTTTGTTGTTTGTGTTGATATACTCCCTTAGTGTTTCATTTATTTTACCAGGTCCATATGCAGTTGTCTTATATCTTCCTGTAGGTTATTGGAAGTCATGTTGTAAGGTTGCATTGCTTTTTGCTGAACAGCTGCAGAACTGTCCCCAGTCAGTGTTTCTGCCTCATGTTTTGTAGCTGATTTTTTTCCCAGTTCTTCTGTATTTCTTTATTCCTGGCATTCAGGCAGTGCACTTACTAGCCAGTTACTGGAATTTACCCATAAACACAAGTCTACTGGCCTTCTCTGCTGAGTTTCTCTTTTCAAACTGGGAAAGCTAGAAACAGGCTGTTACTCAGTGTGCAGCCATCTTGGAAGTCCAATACTTTGTGTGGCTGCTATTCTCCCTAAGGACCTGCATCCAAAATCCCACTCACACTTTCTTTTTTGAACCCCACCCCTGCTTCATCATTGACCCTTTCCATTTTGAATTATAACCTTCTGTATCTGAGCCTTAACTGCATAGCTCTAAAATATCCCTTCAAAGCAGGTAATCCTAAACCACCTTGTTCCATTGGAAAGATAAACATATCCCACTTAACTATTGCCCTCTTTCCCTCCTAGATAAATTCTTTCAGCTCTTTACTATTGTCCACAACTTCTCATCCAGTTGATAAAATTATGCATGATCCATATATAAAATTAAAGGAACTAAAAACATTTTCACTGCTTGTCTTTCTAGCCATATCCCTAAACAATAGTTTCCAGCTTCTGTTTGTTTTTTTCAGTCTCTTCCCACATACCCTTAGCTGCTGTAACAGAATCCTTTTTAAGTCATACTTTTAAATATTTTATCTCATCATGTCCCCGTATATATGAGTATTGCTGAACCAGTTCATGTGTGGGTACATAATTTACAGCTATAGCTTTTGTTTTACCTTCATTAATTTTATATCATGGAATGACTTGAAACTGTTTCAAAATGTTCCTCAACACTGAGAGGTCCTATTCTGAACTAATCAGGTATAGAATATTATCTGCAAATAAAGACAACTTTTCTTAATTTTACAATACCAATTATATCCTTGCATTTCTGAATCTTTTAGTTTATTTGCCAATGGCTCTAAATATAAAGCAAATAACAAAGGGGAAAGAGGACACCCCTGCCTTCTTCCTCTTTTATAACCAAATGTATCAGAGAAGAACCCTTCCACTTTAAGTCTTATCTCAGATCCTTCATTAATCTTTCTAATTAACCTTATTGTATTAGGGCATCCAAATGCTTCCATTGCCCTACTCATAAAATCCCAGCTTAATCTATCAAATGCTTTCTCTGTATCAAGACTCTTTAGCAACACTGGTATTTTCTTACATTCTGCTTCCCTCTGGATACTCATTGTTTGATTAATGTTAAATGTTTAACTCACCTCCAGAAAACCTCATTGAGCCATATACATACATACATACATATATATATGTTTGTGTGTGTGTGTGTGTGTGTGTATGTATATATGTATATATATATATATACATATATATATATATATATATACATGTATATCTATATATATATATATATATATATATATATATATATATATATATATATATTTATAGCCAATGTTTAAAATTGAAGTGCATGTATATGAAGCTGGGTCTTATGGGTCTTTATTTATTATTACAGTCAGCACAGTTATCCTCCAAGAGGTTGTTGCTTCCACTCCTTTTAAAATACTGTTAAATAAAATCTTTTAGATCTTTATCACTTTCCTCCCTCCTAAGTTCAAAACTTCCACAGGAATACCATCTGTTCCTTGAGACTTTTCAGTGGCTTGATTATGCACCCCAATTTTAATCTCATCTCCTCCTATCTTAACTGTTAGTTTTTGAGCCTCATGAACCTCTAACCATGGCATAATTTAAGTCTTTCATAAATATTTAAGTTTCTGCTCTTTCTTTATTTCACATTTCTCTGCTTTATACAATTTTTCATAACATTTCCAAAATACTTCTACAGGATATCTGGTTATTTTTATTGTTATAGGCTCCCTAAGTTTGGTGACAGCTCTTTCTACTTTCTGTTGCCTACATCATTGTGCTAAATGTTTTTCTGATGTTATTATAAAAAATTGTTGATTAGCACCAGTCATGCTAAACTTATGCATATTATCTGCATACTCCCTTATTTTGTCCTTATCACTCTACATTTGTGAAATTACCCTTATTCTGAAACACTTTAACCTTTGTCAGCCCCTCTAAGTAATTCATGTTACTTTATACTCATATCTCTTGCTTGGGGTATATAAATATCTATGCAAACACATCCAAGCAAAAATCTGAAATTTTCTGTTCTTAGTTGCATTTTAGGAGCCATACAGTTGTCTTCTCATTGTTTCCTTGTGAATTGCTTATCCAGTCTATCTTCCCTAGTTTTTCTATCCTCTTACTGATTCCTATAGTTGTCATGCAGTGTGCTGTATGCCCTACTAATTGCCTCTTTGTAACAGCAGCTTCTGTTCTAGATTCAACTAAGAACTCTAAGAGTAGGTCATTCACTTAGGATTCCTGTATTCCTTTGTCTCTGCCTATACTGTGATGTTATTCCCTGATAGGGAAGGCATTCTCTGGCTCACAGTCCAAATGTCTTCTTGGACTCTTCCCATTCTATTACCTTTCTCTCTCTAGTTATTTGTTCCCAATACTTTGGTTTATTTGCCAGTTTTATCCAATAAATTCCAGTCCCCTCTTGCCTATTCTGTGTACCCCTAATTGCAGTCACCCCTATTGGCAGAATTTCCTTTCTCCATTTTCCTTTTGACTTAGTTCTTATAATACTTTCTGCTACTGTATGAATATAATCTGTGTTGTTGCTGTTATTCTCCTTAAGGATATGCATCCAAAATCCCACTCTATCCTTATTTCTTGAATTTCCCCTGTGCTTTATCATCATCCCTTTCCACTTTGAATCATAATAAGAGTTTTTGCTGAAATATAAATGCATGCCAGCATACTCCTCCTCCACCCTTGCCAATAACCCTTTGCTACCACCAGTCTATCATTATTGTCTTTTCCCTGTTGTAGCACTATTGGAGCCCCTCTAACAATTAATATAATTACTCCTCTTTTCTTTTGCCCTTGATGTTCTACTGAAATCTTTTGTCAAATTCACATGCTCATTTCTTTCCAAATGTGTCTCCTGCAGTATTATTATTTGCACTCTCATTTCTTAATATAATTCAGTGCTCTTTCCTTTTGTCTTTACCTGTAAGGCCATTTATGTTCCAAGATAATATAGATAGCATTACTGTTATGATAAAAAAAATGTTGTTCCCATCTATTATACAAGTCTTTTTTTGTGTGTATTTCCAACTTTTGTGTAACATGCACACACTTTTGTTTGTCAGGCTGATCTTCTATACAGTTTATTTATGTATTTATTTTACATTTGTTGACCAGGGAAGTATGGCTGGGCAGAAAGGCCTTTTTTCAGTGGCGGCCTAGGAAGAAAAGCTCCAGTACAATGCAGTACAAATACAATCTTTTAAGTTATACAATATCAACAATGTCGGACAGAATACAATGAAAATAAATTTTATTCATTGTTTTAATTTCATTAAAAGAAAAGATCTTGGCAATGTGACATAGGTTCAAATGGAGATGAGGAAAAACAGTTGTTTCTTCTCATCTCTATTTGCTGGTATGTCACATTTTCAAGACCTTTTGTTTTAATGAAGCCCCTTCAAACAAACAATAAATAAATGCAAACACCCCATCCCCTATTAACTTAGAACACACACAAAGCTATGTACATCTTCAAAAATTAAGTTTAACCCTCCAGATAGAAACAAGTTTCCCAAATCATCAGCTATAATCACAATCATTACCTAGCCTAAATGTTAAGGCTACCCATGCTACTGTCTGTTTCCACTTACCCTAACTGCTATTTGTTCTTTTCTTATCTCTGTTCCCCTCCCAAATGTTAAAAACAACTTCTATGCTTTCAGAAAACATTAATGTTTAGCCCTATGAAAAAAATGTACTATCTTCAAATTAAACTAAATTGTACACTGTTGTATTAAATATATTAAAGTATTAACGCTATCTCTTATTCATTTATCATAATTTCAAACTTTATTTTTCACTGAACTGCTTGCCATTGTACCTTTAAATTTTGCATTTCCTTCAGCAAAGAATGATCAGAACTCTATTAATTGCTTGCACATGCAGACAACTCACCTCCATGTAATAGTAGTCAGCAATGAATCTTTGTAAAGTTCAGTCAGAACAGAATGTATAGCTGCCTACAGCTGTCTTCATCTGCAGACTTCTTGACCCCCACTGAATATTTATTAATAGAAAAAAAAACAAGCTAATGTCTTTGCAGATTTAAGAAACTATAGCTGCCTACAGCTGTCTTCATCTGCAGACTTCTTGACCCCACTGAACATTTATTAATAGAAAAAAAGCTAATATATTTGCAAATTTTCATTATTCTGTCTTATTTTTCAAGCCTATTTGCGTACAAAAAAAGTATTTATAGCTTAAGAGAAGAGCATCAATCTTGACATTTACCCTTGCAAAAATAAAAAATACCTTAATTTTACATATAATCAGTACATGTTTACACCCCACTCCAGCAGCCCAAGATCTCAGCATATTAACATTAAACTTGCTTTTGTCCAGCCTTTTTTCCTAATGTTATACTGTAAAGCCTATATTTCTTACAACTACAAAATGTACTTGTGTACTGTAATGTCGTTAACATGCAAAACGATCACTAAAGATACTCTCCTCACATTTAAAATACCCCTGACTACACACCACAAAACTGCTTTACATGCAGTTTATATCATGAAATGTTTTATACAAATACTAATAAGAACATTTGTTTTACTTACAAATATTTTTTAAACATTAATGATGTAAAGTGTGATATAGAGAAAAGTATTAAAAGTGTGATATAGAAAAAAGTATTAAAAATTGGAAACAGCTGAGTGTTTGTGGGGCTTGGGAGGTTGGTCTAATGGTTAAGGTGTTTGCTTTGCAAACACAAAGTGCAGGGTTTGAGCCTCACAAGAAATAATTGGCTAGGCTTAAAATGTCTCACAAGGGCAATTAGCCTAGTACGAATCTATGATGAATTAATGCTCTATGATGAAGTAATGCTTAATAGTCTATCTGCAAGTTTAACAAAGTCATCAAAAGTCCAGTCTTTCTCAGCCACTTTTTCTTGCAAAGCCATATTTCATAAATCTGATTGATACTTTATAGTTTCCCATTTATTCAGTAATTTCAGTGCTGCTGATATTCCTGTTCTTCTCCCAGCCTCAGACTCTGGTTGAAGTCCGAGGTACTCCTGATTTTTCTAGCCACCTCCTGTGCTTTTTTTCTGTCTCAAGCATTTTCCTTTGAAACTTTGGAAAAAGTTTCATTAGGAAAGGCTCTCTATTGACAAGCTTTATTGTCAGAAAATTGAGAAGCAGAGCCCCCTTCTATTTGCTGCTTCACTTTTTGTCGATTAAACTTTATTTCCTCTTTAGCCTGTTTTGTATCAAAAATGTCTTTGATCGTCCAGAAAAAAATATTCTGAAGGGAAGTGGATACAGCTTGAATGTCACACTTGCCTCTGGACATTCCCTGATTGCAGTGATAAATTTGTTTCTCTTCTCCCTGGTGTACAGTGAAGAATCATTTTCCAGACTCAACTGTTTCCAGTTTTTAATACTTTTCTCTTCCATCATCGTTTTGTCAAGCTCAAATCTTTCTGCTGGCATGATTGCATGTTTACTAATATGGGTCTTGGCTGCTTTCTCTTGACCAGGTTTGCAGCATACATTCAATATGTCATTTTAGCTAAAAAAATCCTTCTGTGAAATACCAGTCCATTTGCTTAGTTAAACTTTCGTAAAATGAATGCAGCCTGTTCTTTCCAGTTTCTCTGGTACAACAGAAAATCTTAAGCTTTCTCTATGTATTCTGTCTTCTAACTCTTACCAGTTTTTGAAACAGCCCCTCTTGAGAAGTTTCATACTCAGCCAGCCTTTTCTTCATTTCAACCTTTTTTATTAGTTAATCTGAATAGTTAGTTAAAGCTTCTTCTATTTTCCCCCAGCCATTTGAATTGATATACTCCATTTATTTTAATCACCTTTGAATCTATTTAATTTATTTTTTCATCTAAATTACTGGAATGCCATCTATTTGACCAAAGCTGAAGCTGCAGGATT
Organism: Protopterus annectens; assembly: GCF_019279795.1. Lineage (NCBI taxonomy): Eukaryota > Metazoa > Chordata > Ceratodontiformes > Protopteridae > Protopterus > Protopterus annectens. The sequence continues at coordinate 753,016,905 of NC_056728.1, read as the reverse complement.
CTTTCCAGCCAGTGTTTTTTCTTCACCTTGTATGGTTGATTTTCTTTCAGGTTGTCAAAAAGTGCTAACTTGTTAATATAAGAAAAAAAAGTACAGGTTTATGTTCAGGATGTTTGCTGCAACTGCTGCTAGCCCAGTTTTGGGTTGTTTACTTGTCAGTGACTTGGCATAATGAAGAATTCTCAGTGTGAATGTACAACTATGAAATAATTCAGAAAATGAGAGTGATGCTCTACTTACCAGTTTGAACATATCTTCTTTGAAAACAGACTGTAACAGTAGTGGATGACATTTGAGTTTGCCCACTTCGATTCTCTTTTCCTGGCCAGAATTTATCCACATAATAGTCATGCAGGTCTCAGGATGGTGTTGGGTCTCCTTTTATGCTCCACATCATTCCACGTTCTTTTAATTTTTCATAATTTAAAAATGTTGTATAACCCCTTGATGCAACAGAAGTGAAAAAAACGGTGGTGTAGTTATTTCAGTCTTGCTTTTGTTTTTCTTTTCTTTCAATGTTCATCATTATTGGTTCCTTCCTTGGTACACAGGAAGTATTTTTTGAAAGGTAATAGAATAAATGCAGGCAATATAGCACCTAAAGACTCTTAGAACCAGTGCGTCTTTTGCATAGGCCTGGACCATAATATAGAGGATCGTGACCTCTGCAGTAAATTGAGGCTGACAATTAAGAGGCGTAAGGCTATGGATTTGATTTTTAATACAGAAACACCTTGGATACTTCAAAAATAAAGTAATACTTTATTTCATTATTCTTTTATATAATTCTAAAGATACCATGGCTCCTGGGTCACTCCGATGTAATAATCATTAGAGGTGTACTAGTCTGCTAAGAAGCTGAAGAAAAATATAGTAATATGAATATGTGTTTCCTCCACTTAGTACAGACTGCCACACTTGACTGCATGATTCTATCTCAGTTAAGGGCAAGAAAGTCCATCCCAAGTAAGATATCCTAAAATGAGCAAACTCTTCTTTGCCATATCCCAGCTGAAATTTAGAAATATAGTGGTAATATTTAAAAGGACAATAGAGCTCAAATATACACTGAGTTTGGCTGCTAGGAATTGAAAGACGAGGCTGTTATGGGTCGTTCAACTCCATCCAGATAGTTCCTTCAGAAACATATTGCTGATCTTCTTACCATTTTAAAGCTGAGTTGGGTTGGTTCAAGAAAAAACAGAGAGTCAAGATAGAGCTTGGGGGAAAAACTTGTGAATAGTGGGGTCCCAAAATGAATGGAAGCATGTAATTCCTGTCAATTGATACAACAGCACCTTGCCAGGTGGAGCACCTGGACTCAGCCATTAGACTGTAAAGAGCTCAGATGGTCTTCTAACCTGGTACTACACATGCTAGGTTTGAGGCAGACACAATGAAAGAGTTGTACTGGCACTCTAACAAAATTTGTAAGGTTCAGGACAGCAAGAGAGCTCAGTTCAAAGAGGTTATAAAAATGTAAATCTAGGAAGCTGCCATTTTGATTAATTTTCTCAACCTATCTAAAAGCCTGACTGCCATGTAGCATTAGAAACATTTGCAGATCCCCAGTATGCTGCAAATCATACTAGGGATCAAAGCAAGAGTGACCATCCAAGCATCCAGGGTTCAAGATTGACAGACAACGGTATACTAAATACAGAAAAAAGGTTAAATGTTCTTTCAGATCTGTCAAGGAGGGGCAGTAAAAGTCAATACAGAATCAACCAGTACCTAACCAGGCAGTAAACCTGGCCAGGTGCTAGTTAACATACCACGGGAACTGAAGGGTAGTGTTTCTGAACTCTCGGCTATTGGGAAGGGGCCTCTCTCTCTCTCATGGTTATTCCCATTTTTTAACAATACATAAGATGCTCATCATCTTGGGCTGTGTAAGTACAGAGATTATGATATAGCCAGATATCATCAAGATGTGTGTTCACATGGTCTCCATAAGTAGGAATTTTCATACTTATGTTCATTTTTTCCACAAGATGACTCCAGCCATCATCACCCTCACCTTCCTTTTTCCCATTTTCTACATGGGGTCGGGATGTAATATCAACAGTCAACCTGTCTGTTCAGTGCCACTCTCTTACCTTCTTTGGCACTCATACATGTCTGTCACATGTCCTGTCTCACACAATCCATCCACTTCTTTGCTGGATACCCTCATTTCCATTTGCCTTCTTCCTGTCTGTCCTAAATCTTCTTCACCAGGTTGTCTTCTGCAGGTGCCTGAACTACCATAATTGGTTCTCTTAGACCTTTTCTTGCATTTGGAGCTACTTTGGCTTCTGCTGTTGTCCTTACTTCTTCAGCTTTCCCACAATGTGAATCCTACCACCCTTCTCAGGCACTTCATCTCCATCACCTCTAGCTTCTTGAAATCCCTTTGGTATTCTTCTGTCATACACCATCCCGGACACTCTATGCCAATTGGCTGCAGTGCATCTCATTCTAGCTTTGACCTCCTCATTCAGACTTTCCTTTTCCTCAATCACCCCTTCCAGTTATCTGAAACTGTTAACCTGTTCTGCTATTTTCCCTTCTATCTTAATTCTCAGCCTCTTCTGATTTCCCCCATTTGTTGCCAGTACAGCTGTCATATTTGTACTCAGTTTCATCCCATCTGCCTTTAGTTTTGCATTCCATTCTCCTGCCCTTTGCTGAAGTTCTTGCTCAAAGTCTGCCTGTAATGCCACATCATCTGCATACAGTAAATGTTGAGCTTTCCCTCTGACCTGTTCACTAGTGTAATCCATCATGAGTATGAACAGCGGTGGGCTCAAATCTGAACCCTAATGTACATCCACTCCTACTGGGAACCCCTGTGTCCCCTGTGTGAGATTCAACACTGTTTATACTTGAGTTATTGGGTTCTTGTGCTTAACCTGCACTACTTCTATCAATGTTTCTGGTACTAAGAACCACTGTAGGACTTTCCAAATCAACTTTCTTGGGACCTTGTCATATGCTTCCTTGAAGTCTAGGAATGGCCAGTTGGACTCTTTCCTCAGTCAATGATTGCAGAGTCATCCCCAGTAAAAATGTCAGTCCACAGTATAAACCCCTGGTTGCCACAATCATCTGCAGTGAGCAGAGATGGTACTACAGTCAACAGAGACTAGGCTGAAGACATGGAAGTTGACTGGAGAAAGAAAGCACAACATTTCAAGGAATGAGTCAGGGCTCTTGTACCTCAGGGAGAAGAAGAAATAGATGTAGTTGAAGAAGAATGGCAGTGACTTAAAACAACATGTATGAGGACTGTAGAACAGCTAAGCAGTCAAGCCAGGTATAGAAATAAGGTACATAAGGAAAGCCACACTGATTTGTGCAGATACTTGTGTTAACATGTATTTATAAAGTTGCTTGTGTTAAAAATATATCAACAGTAGGTCCTGCTGGATAGAAAAGAGATATACATATATGTCAGACAGTATTAGTATAACTGAGTAAATTTATATGTTTTAACGAGAATTCTGGAAGGGAAGAGGTTAATTTCAGTCCAGCTAATTTTGAAAAATAGGTTGAAAATGAAATGGGTTGGTTTGGGTCTGACTGCAGCCAGAGACAAAAATGTCTGGGAAAACCAGGACTAGGAATCTTTCTGTATTATCCTTGGGGGTAAACTAATTTCTACCCTGGAAGGGTGGATGTTTTTGAAATTGTTTTATAGCTTTCAGATGTTGCAACAGATCTTAAGAAAGCTCTGGGTGTGTATTGTACTAGAGGCAGGTGACCAGATGTGATGTCATTCTATAACTAGCACTGAAATTATTTTTTAGATATTAGTGAGAGATAAAACAGAACTCTTGCAACAGCACTTTGTTTTTTGGAACCTGATAGGAAAGTTCTCTCACAGATATCTCACACAACTATACACCTCATCTTGCTTTGCTGTAGTAAGCAGCTCAACACTCATCTTTTTGCCTTGCTGTAGTAAGTGACTTAGCTAGAGAACAGTAATTCTTTAGTCAGTCAGGAAAATATAGTGAAATTATATAATATTGTTTTTCTGCATCTGTATGAAATCTATCCAAGTGTGTTATTTTTTCATATCTCCTGTGATTAAAACTTTGATGTTTATTGCAACTAGCCATTCTCATATTTCTATGTTATTTTTTATTAAGTATTCTATACCTTTCATTGTGTCTGGTCTTTTAGAGAATATGTTTAACATCTTAAGAGTACTTATGCTTATTTTAGTGACACTTTGGCTGCTCCTGAAAGCCTTGCTGCATTGGTCAAACTCTACCATTTGTATTAGTATTAATTTTACTCTGTATAATTGGGTACCCTTGTTAGAGCCTTAGAGTAGCTGACTGGTGTCAGTGTAATTTATAGTCTGGGCAGAGGGAGCATAGCTGGTAAATCAGTGTCAGCCTTTCCCAGGTGTGTGTGTGTGTGTGTATGAAAATCAAATATCCAAGTGTGTGTGTCAGCTACTTAGAACAGGGGCACAGAGCTCCAAAGTGGTCTGTGTGGGGTCTTATTTGGAGCCTGGTGAGACAGAGAGTGTCCAGCCCCAGGTCTGAAGTGTGCTTCCTGTGTGCTCTTAAGGGAAATTGTGCTTGGTGCAGGGAGATGCATCTGAAAATACTGTTTGTATCCATTTTTGTTCCTAATAGCCATCTCTCACCAATGTCAGTAGTGAGGATTGAGGCTCCCTGATAACTGGCCTGGAGTAGGGACTGTTATATTAGTGACAGCTGGGTGGGATATTAAAAAAACTTCAGTATCCTGTGTGCCACTAAAGGTGTGTGTACTCTCAGCAGCCACAAGCAAAACATACAGAGTTTCATTTTCACAACAGTTTTATTTTTGTTAGTTTAGTCTAGTCAGAGAAAGCAGGCACAAATGTCAGCAGAGGATTATGGCAAGCTGACATGGGCAAGGTGTGTGAAGCCAAAGGGGTGGTGCATGCCAATCTGACTAATGAGAAAATGATTTCAGCCTTAATCACAGCTGCAGCACAGCCCAGCAAATAGGAAGACAACCAGTCTGGTGATGGGAATGTGCAGCCTTCAGAAAAAGGACAGTTCACCTTTTCCTCAGAGGACTTAAAAACCCATCTGGAGTTAATGAGACTTGAACTGGATGCCAAACTTTTGGAATTAGAATCAGCAAAGAGACTGCAGCATTTGGAGGTCAAAAAGAATGAAAGACTTCCGCATTTGGTGGCCGAAGAAAAGGGGAAACAGCACCAACATGACAGGGAGATGCTGAGTCTTCATCAGGGTCATGGAGGTAATGGGGAAGGGAATACCTGAACCCCAGAAGGAATAAAGGTCAGTAAATTTCTTCCACAATTTACACAGGATGTTAATTTTGATAGTTTTATTCATATATTTGAAAAAGTATGTAAACAGTATAATGCTGACCAAGGGATCTGGATATGGTTCCTGACCGCCTTACTTCATAGTAAAGCTGTAACTGCTGTTTCTAAATTATCTGACACTGATTGTTTAAACTATGATAAAGTTAAACAATGTTTATTGGAGTGTTTTAAGTTAACACCTGAAGCTTACGGAAAAAAAGTTTTGTGACAATAGATACAAGGCAGATGAAAGTGTATGTGATTATATTGTTGAGCTAAGCACTTATTTTCATAGTGGGTGAGTGGGTGTCAGGTCACCACTTTTGAAATAATGGCAGAACTTTTGGTGTGGGAACAAGCCCTTAGCAGTTTGCCTGAGAACATGAGAATCTGGTTGGCAGACTGGGAGTGTAACACAGCTGATGAGTTGGGGAGAAAACAAGATCTCTACTTAGCAAGCAGAGCATCACTGCACAAGAAAGGGACACCCAGTGCTGCACATGGGTATAAGGGAACCCACAGTGGGCAGCCTAAACCAGCCCAACAGAGTCCACCAGTAACAGAGGAAGCCAGTAGGTCAGGTACGCAGTTGGGATCGAGGGTTAGATGCTTTAAATGTAACCAGAGGGGATGTGTAACATACAAATGTTCACTGAAGTAAGGTGAGAAACAAAAGGTCAGGGACCCAGAAAGTGGTAATAACAGCATGCCAGTGTAAGTTTGATAACAGCTTGCCAGTGATAAGTTGTCTGGAGACAACTGTTGTACAAAACTATCACCAGAGCTTGTATCCTATCTTAGTGGATAGAAGAAAGGCTTCAGCTAAGAGAGAGACAGCCTCTGACATAACCATTGTGAAGACTGCAGTGGTTAAAGAGGAGCAGTACTTGCTTGGGCAATAACCTCCAATCAGAGCTTTAGAAGGGGTCCCATTCCAAATACCTTTGGCCAGGGTTCACCTTGACTGGGAAGGTGGAAAAGGAAGCAGGCAGGTAGGTGTGTTTGAGGATATCCCTGCACAGATGTCTTGGTAGGGAATGATTTTGATAATGTAGTAACTCGTGTGCATGGAGTTACATGCAGTCAGGCATGAAGACAGGCATGTGGGTCTAGTAGCCTGAGGGAGACCCAGACAGACCCCACACCTGAAGCTGGGGATGGTGATGTGGCTATTTCAGGGAGGGAGCTACCCTGTAGCACTAAGCCTGAAAGTGAGCCACAGCTGCTGGTAGCTACTGATGTCCCCATGGACAGGGTGACTGCAGGCACAGAGGTGAGTGGTAGTCCCAGGCTGACAGTAAAGCACCACTTTCAGAAGATACCAGGCTTCCTGTGGAAAGTCAGCTGGGAAGGGTCACAAAGGTAGAGTTGAAACAGACTCATCTTTTTGATCCTACCTTACAAAGCTTGAGGGAGGTACCTAAGGAGGCACCTGATTCTCAAGGAAAAGAGGAGTTTATATACTAGAACAAAGGGTTACTGTATAGAGAGTGGACTCCTGAGGGAGGGCTAGAGGGTGAGGTAATACAGTTGGTAATGACCAGAGCCTACCATCTGGCACTTCTCGCCATAGCCCATGACATTCCTTTTGGAGGTGATATGGACATAAAGCCTACCAAGAGACATAGTATGTAGAACTTTTATTGGCCTGGGATTGGAAGGGATATAATGGGGTACCGCAGGACCTGTGACCAGTACCAAAAAGTGGACAACATAGGTGACAAGGTCAAAGCTCCTTTGATGCCTTTGCCTGTGATTGAAGAGACATTTCAGAGGGTATCTATATCTATGGAAAGACTCTCCCAGATTCTGCTACAGTTTGCTGTGAGGGAAAGGTTAGTTTGCTTTTTATTTGTTGTGTTTTGTATTACTTTATTGCCTTTTTCTATTTTGTATACTGTGATTTGTTTTCTTTACACTGTGTTTTACTTGTATTCTGCTTTTAACTGCATACCAAAACTTGAAAAGACACCACAGCTCTGTATCTTGTGAGTCAGACAGAAATTAGAAGAGGTCAATTAAGGAGTCACACATAAGTTACAATAGGTCAGCTAAGGTTAATCATCTGTGAACTGAGGGGGGTGGAGCTAGAAACTAAACCTTCTATTTAAGGGGTAAAATAAAACATTTCTGAGCCTTACTGGCAAGGCTCACATAGGTTCTGCTACAGTTTGCTGAGAGGGAAAGGTTAGTTTGCTTTTTATTTGTTGTGTTTTGTGTTACTTTATTGCCTTTTTCTATTTTGTATACTGTGATTTGTTTTCTTTACACTGTGTTTTAATTGTATTCTGCTTTTAACTGCATACTAAAACTTGAAAAGAGACCACAACTCTGTCTCTTGTGAGTCAGACAGAAATTTTTTCCCACCTTCTCACCTGGTTACTGTTGTGTTCTTAAACACCACTGTCTTTCTAGTTGCCTGCCCCTTATGTTAATTTGACCATATATCTCATTTCCACTCTGCTTTTACTGGCTGGTGTAAGTAAGCACAAAATTATCATTTTGTGAAATCACTCCCCTTCAACTATTTAAATTTATTGGCCATCCTACTGTATTCCATAGTACCAGAATACAAAAGTGACCACCCCTTTCAATCTATCGTGCTGTTTTAAAAATAGTGACTCTCCACTAAAACTTAACTTTTATTCAGGTAAAATGTAAGTTAACTTCTTTCACATCTACTTCTCTGATGCCCACTGCAGTGTTTAGGATAAACCATTTTTTTCATCTTACCTTTAAGCATCTATTGCAATACCACCAGTTATTGTAGAGTCCACATTCTGCCCCTCAGTAGTCATCTTGGGATTAGTGCTTCTGTTTTCTCCTGGTGAGGGAAGGAGTGCAGTTAAATTATTTCCTGGAGACTGCTGATCAGGAGAAAGCTTATAGGTTCACAGGTTAGCACTAGACTAACTGCCCTTGCAAGCCATTTTAAGCCTAGCCAATTATCCCTTGTGAGATTCAAACCCTGCACTTTGTGTTTGTAAGGCAGACACCTTAACCATTAGGCCACCCTCCTAACCGAAGTAATAACTGCTTTATAGGTGACAGCTTAGAATCAGTGCTTATATTCTGATATTGCTGAGTGTAGAAGCAGACTGCATTGATTCCTGACTCTTTCTGGTAGGACATTGAGTGCCCGTGCTTAACATACCTGATTGATCTGGTTGCTATTTGAGGCATGTATCAGAAAAAGGCTACAAGCCTGCAGACCCTTGCATCATCTGGGACAAGACATTGGATCTCCAAACAGGCCGTGGCCTGCTTCTCTTCTTGGGATTGGTGCTAAAACTAACTAGTCTTTTAGTTTTAGAACTGTTTTCTTGTGCTCAGCACTTGCTCAGAACTCATTGTAAGCACTAAATAAACTACAAATTGCTACATCAGTCCACTTTCCTCACTTGTCAAGAGGAAAACAGTTCTTAGTACATAAATTAATAAGCACCTATCCAGGCATGTCCAAGGGTCAGCTCTTGGTGTTTTCTCCTGTCCACCTGATGAATTTGGGCATCTTGAGGCAATGTAGCAATTGCCTCATGTACAGTGACAACCCTCACCTCCTAGCATCCAACACTACAACCTGTGAGAGATGCACTTAAATAGCCAAACTGGAAGCCAAGCTGTCTCCAGCCAAGACTGGACTAGACAGTCAAGAGGAGAAAGTTAACACCTGCACCACACTCAACACATAGTCCTTCAAAACCCACACATAGAAACACAAAGCACACACCCACACTCAAGGAGGCTCTCAATAAAAATCTGCCCAAGCAACAGAGACCTACAAAGCTGAAACACAGAACCCCCCCCCCCAAACACTACCCAAATGACACACTGCCCACAAAATCAGTGTACCACTCAATCTCAGCCCATAAGGCAAAACAACGTACCCAACACACTAGTCATAGGTGACTCTATAGTTAGGCATACTGATGTCCCACTCACCAGGCTAAACAAGGAGAAAGTTACTGTCAGCTGCCAGGATCTGCCACATAACACACACATGTCACTCTACAACAAGTACAAATACGACTCTGTCATTGTCCATGTTGGTGTGAATGACCCGAGATGTACCTCCCTGGACTACATAAAAAGAGACATGGAGGAGCTCTTCGATCTTGTAGCCCAGACAGATATGACCCTAGCCCTGAGTAGCATCCTGCCATTGCTCAGAATGATACCACAGTACAAGGACAAAATGATTGACTTCAACAATTGGCTAAGCTTCTGGTGTCATTCAAAGGGAATCCAGTATCTGTCTGCCTGGGATGACATGGTCGACAGACCAAGATGCTTTGCCAGAGATGGCCTGCACCTGTCACCCCTAGGATTCTTGATACTGGCTAAGGTTCTTGCAACCCCTATAGTGTCTTTTTTAGGCAAGGTTCACATGCTAAATTCACCACCCTAGCAGGTACAAGCAAGCAGACTCTGAGGATAATGCTACTCAATTCTAGAAGTCTAAACCTAATAATGCACTCACTCGAGGCACTCCTTAAAATGGAAAACACTGAGATCTGTGCGGTGACAGAGACCTGGTTCAACAGAGAGCACCCCTGCATTACCAGGCTATAATTCATACCACACCTTTCGGCCACCTAACCTGGACTGAAACACTAAAGGCAGAGGCATGCCCATATTCATTAAGGATATCCACACCTCCAGGCTAGTTGCTCAACATAATGCATTTGAAATTATCCAAGTGCAACTAACACTGGGCAAGACTGTAATCCAGGTTGTAGCTTGTTACAGCTCCCCCACCATGCCCCAGGATTCCCACTCTTCATTTCTTAAGATACTGGAAAATATTAAGGTACAACCCAATACCTTAATTATGGGCAATTTCAACTACCCCCACCATCAAATGGGAAAACTACTCCTGTACCAACTCATTCGCTCAACGTTTTCTGGAATTCATAAATTCCATTGCCTTGGATTAGTTTGTCCACACACCCACCAGGCAGCAATATCCTGGACCTGGTCATTACCAATATGGATAACTGATGTTCCATGCCAGAGGTCAACTCCTTGTTGGTCAGATCCGACCACAAGCTAATCACCCTAGACATCCATATCCCACCCCCCTCCCATTAAGGAAACCACCGTCAAAAACTACTCCAAAGCCAACTTCATGCTTCTTAAGACAGAAGTGGCAAACTTCACGACACCCATGCAGATGGAAAATAGAGGTACGACTGCTGAGTCTTACACAAATGCACTGTATAAGCACATACATGAGTGCATGGATCATGCCATCCCCAACTGAACCAAGACACTATCCTCCAAAAAAAGGAAGCCAATCTGGTGGTCCTCTACCATAAACAAACTCTACAACAGAAGGAAGAAGCTGTTGTAAAAAGGAGTAAAATCCCAAGATTGGAGGAACTCCCTGGTCAGCCTCAGCAAGAAGCTGAGATCCCTCATAAAATCCTCCAAAGCCAGTTATGAAAATAAAATCTCCACTGATTCTAAAGACAACCACAATGCATTCTACAGCAATGTCAAGAATCTTAATGGCAATACTCAGATCTGCTCTGAGCTACAGCACAGTGGCACTAAATGTACAGAACCAACCGATATTGCCAACATCCTGGCAGATAGGTTCAGTGCTACCTTTACCCCCTCTCACCCTCCAAAGGGCCCATCTTAATACAGGAAGAATGCAAAGCCCCTGTAATCATGGATGAACAAGTAAAGACTGCACTCTCCAAAGCCAAGAACACAGCATCCATGGGACCACACAACATACCAGGCTGCATACTGCACGAACTACAGAATGAACTGGCACCCCACCTAAGTACCATGTCCAATCATAGACTCTCCTCAGGCTATGTGCCTACTGAATGGCGCACAGCAATGGTTATCCCACTCCACAAAGGGGGTGCCACCACAGACCCTGGAAACTACTGCCCCATTAGCCTGACAAGCCTGTTCTGCAAGGCCATGGAATGTATCATCTTGGAGTTTATAAACAAAGACACAGGTAACCTCCAAACCCTGGACCCCAGTCAGTTTGGGTTTGTGAAATGTAGATCATGTCTATTAACCCTGATTGACTTCTTTGAAGCAGTCACTACATCCATAGATGAGGGCAAAGTAGTGCACACAGCCTATCTTGACCTCACCAAGGCTTTCAATACCACCCCCCCACTCTGGAATTACAGATAAGCTCATTAAACTGGGCATAAATCCCTATGTCACAAGATGGCTGGCCAACTGGCTCACTGACAGAACCAACACAGTAAAAGTAGTTGACTCCAAGTTCAAATTCAGACCAGTGATGAGTGGAGTACCCCAGGGTTCAGTCCTGGGTCCTCTTCTGTTCGGCATCTACTTCTGCATAGCAGAAGAATAGCAGGCCAACATAGAAGGTCTTTGGCTAACAAAGTTCGCAGATGACTGCAAACTGGGAGCCATAATAGAATCACCTAATGATGTAGACATTCTGCAAAAGGTCCTCACAGAGACAGATGCTTGGTGTCAAAGTCATGGCCTCAAGCTCAATGCCAAGAAGTGCACTGTCATCCCCTTTGGGAAAAACTCAGTACCCATGAACTACCACATAGGCAGTAGCTCACTAAACACTGAAAGTGTGATGAGACCTCGGGACACAGGTGGACAGTAGTCTCTCCTTTGATAACCACATCGCCACAGTAGTCAGGAAATCCTTCTACGTGGCACATCTCATCACAAAAGGGTTCTTCACTAGAAAAAAGGAGGTCATTGTTCCTCTCTACTCATCTCTCATCAGACCCATTATAGAGTACACTGCCCCATTTGGCATGTATCTCACAAGACACCTACAACAATTGGATAGACCACAGAAATACCTCACTAAGAGGATTACTGGCCTCATCTCTGCCTACCATACAAAGCTATGTCAAACCCAGAGCTGTTGGACATGCTACACTTAAAGAAATCCCAATCTATCTGAACCACATGCTCCAGGGATGTAAACCTTGTCACCACAATAAACAGAACATGCTGGAGGGATATATTCTTGTACCAGAGACTTCCCATACTCTGGAACAAACTACCCATTCATGTCAAGCAAAGCTCCTCATTGGTCCTCTTTAAGAAAAACCTTGACGACTTGATGGGAAATAGAAAATTCACCCTGGGGATCACTTCTGTGGCACTGCTTGATAGGGGCACAGGAAAATAATTTTCTTGGGTAGTGAAAGCAAGGGAACCTTTTTGGCTAGGCTTATGTAGGCCCCAGGGACGATAGCCTAGTACCTACCTATGAACCTATATTGTAGGGCCTCTGAGCACCCAAAGTTCCTCAGGGAAGAAGTATATCCTGATGGTAGTAGATTATGCTACTAGATACCCTGAGGCAGTGACTCTGTCCTACATCCAGGCAGAGAAGGTGGCAAATTCTTTGTTAGAGATTTTCAGAAGGGTAGCTTTCCTGAGAGAAATGCTGACTGACAGAGGTGCCAGTTTCATGTCAGTCCTGCTGGCTTGTTTGTGGGAGCACTGTGGGGTGAAGCACCTAAAGACAATACCCTACAACCCCCAGACTAACGTCTACACTAAAGACCATGTACAGCCATTTGCAGACCAGTTTAAGAAAGAGTGGGACAAATATATGCCCCTTCTGCTGTTTTCATACAGAAAGGTACCCCAGGAATCCACTGTTTTTTTCACCCTTTAAGTTGCTGTATGGGCATAGGGTGAGGGAGCCTTTAGATTTGATTTATGATGAGTAGGAGGGTAAGAGTGAATCCCACAAGGAGTCTGTTGTGGTGTATGTCCAAAAACTCAGGACAAGGCTTAGAGAGCTCATGGGCTTGGACCAGGAGAACCTGGCAGGAACTCAACATTAGAAAACGGCCTGGTATGTCAGGAATGCTTGAGCCTTAGAGTATGCTGTCAGACAGCAGGTTATGTTGCTCATTCCTGTCAGACACAATAAGCTGTAGGCATTCCAAGAGCTTAAAGGGGCTTTGGGAGGATCCCCTTTGTGGGCCAGTCCAGATTACATCAAAGAATTTGTTATGCAGATGGATGCTTCATACCATGGGGTGGGGGCTGTACTCAGCCAGGTTTCCTCAGAGGGAAAAGAGCACCCAGTTGTATATCTCAGCCATTGACTCCAATCCAGGGAGAAATGTTATGCAGCTGTAAAAAAAGAGAATGTTTATCATAGTATGGGCACTGTAGAAACTTTTGCCATATCTGTATGGAAGGAAATTTACTGTGATTACAGACCACAATTTTTAACATGGCTACATCATGGCAGCCAGTAAAATTCCAAGTTATTAAGGTGGAACCTAGTTTTGCAGGCATATGACATGACAGTGCAGCACCATAGTGAGGTCAGCAATACCAGTGCAGATTGGCTCTCAAAACAGATTATAAGTTAATGTGCTCCCAGAGAGGCCCATTTATCTCAAGTGACATTTTTCTAGGGTCACTTGAAAAAGTAGCTTGAGTCTTCAAAGGGGGGAGAGATGTAATGACATGAGGTAACACCATCTGTGTCAGGGAGAGTAGGGCAGTGCATGTGTAACTTATGCCAACATAGCTAGCTGGAGTTTTGTAAAGAATTTTATGTCATTTGACTATTACACTGATTTGTACATATGCTTGTCTTAAAAATGTATTTGTAAAGTTGCTTGTGTTAAAAATGCATCAATAGTGGGCCCTACTGGACAGAACTGTACATGTATGTCAGTCAATATTATTATAACTGATTAAATATATATATTTTAACAGAGAATTCTTGAAGGGAAGGAGTTAATCTCAGTCCAGCTAATTTTGAAATATAGATTGAAAATTACATGGTTTAGGCCATAAAGATTTTATCTTACAGGTCTGATTGTAGCCAAAGGCAAAAATGTCTGGGAAAACCAGGACTAGGAATTTTACTGTATTGTCCTTGGGGTGAAATAATTGCTACCTTGGAATGGTGGAATTTTTTGAAATTGTTTTATAGCTTTCCGATGCTGCAACAGATCTTAGCAAAGCTCTGGGTTTGTATTGTACCAGGGTCAGGTGACTAGATGTGATGTCATTCTATAACCAGCACTGAAATAATTTTTTTAGATATCAGAGAGATATGACGGAACACTCACAGCAGCACTTTGTTTTTAGGAACCTGACAGGAAAGATCTCTCACAGATATCTCATACATCCACACACCTCATCTTGTCTTGCTCTACTAAGCAGCTCAACACTTATCATCTTGCCTTGCTGTAGTAAGTAACTTAAATAGAGGACAGCAATTCTTTAGTCAGTCAGGAAAATATAGTGAGATTAGTTAAGTATTGTTTTTCTGCATCTGTGTGAATCTATCCAACTGTGTTATTTTTTCATATCTCCTGTGATTGAAGCTTTGATGTTTATTGCAACTAGATATTCAGCTATTCTCATATTTTCTATGTTATTATTTATTATTAAGTATTCTATACCTTTCATTGTGCTGGTCTTTTAGAGAATACTTTTAACATCTTAAGAGTATTTATGCTTTTTTAGTGACACTGTGGCTACTTCTGAAAGCCTTGCTGCATTGATCAAACGCTACCATTTGTATTAGTATTAATTTTACTCAGTATAATTGACTAGCCTTGTAAGAGCCTTGGAGTAGTTGACTGGTGGCAGCATAATTACCTTATAGACTGGGCAGAAGGGGAACAGCTGGTAAATCTGTGCCAGCCTTTCCTGTGTGTGTGTGTCTGTCTGTGTGTGTGTCTGTCTGTGTGTGTCAAATATCCAAGCATGTGTGTCAGCTACTTGGAACAGGGGTACAGAGCTCCAACGTGGTCAGTGTGGGGTCTTGTTTTGTGCCTGGAGTGGGGGGGAGAGAGAAAGAGTCCAACCCCAGGTCTGGAGTGTGGTCCCTGTATGCTCTTAAGGGAAATTGTGCTTGGTGCAGGGAGCTACATCCGAAAATACTATGTGTATCCATTTTTGTTCCTAGTGGCTGTCAGTGGTGAGGATTAAGGCTCCTTGATTACTGGCCCAGAGTAGGGACTGTTACAGTCACCATTAAGCTGTTTGCCAGAGAGGTCTATAATGACTTCTCCTTTATTCCTGTTGCCCCACCGATCTAGACCCAGTCCTCATATCCTGTTCTGTCTGCATTGGACTCATGTAACTCTGTAGGTTCTCTCTTCATTAATTACTATAAATGAGTATTTGCATACACATGCCCAGGTTCCTTTATGTGATGGCATCAGTAAATCAGATTACGTTTTTAATTGAAGTAGATCTGCCATTTTCAGGTTCAGAAGCATTTTATTCAAATGACTGTGTCCATCCACATTTTTGGATAGTTATAACGTGATTTTATTTTACTTATATATTTATATGTAAAATGAATATGTATATCATCTTTGGATGTTGCATTTTCGATTGAAGCTGGATATTTTCTTTGCATGGTTATATACTATTATTAATAGAGAGTGTACTCAGTAAGGTAGATGACTGGTGGTATTCAGCTGTAAATTAATGCCTGATGTGTTTTCATGGACATTTTTTAATTTATAAGCAATACTTATTTTTATTGTCACTGAATGCCTTTGAGTGAAAGGTTGATTTCATGTAGACAAGTCAAGAATTCAGTATTCTTCTTGATGCATATTGAGGTTGCTTACGCTGTTTATGCATTGTGTCATACAGTTGCTACCTTGGGCTGTTTGTAAAGGATTTCTGATTACAAATCAGAGTCTGTTACCTTATTGTGTAAATGTATCATGGCGGAAAATGGTCCAGTGTGTTTGCATTGCTCAGTTAACAAATAGCAATATAATTTAATAGTGAATTATGCAGATTATTGAGCTGGGGCAGCCTAGGAGAACTTTCACTTATCAAGACAATGACATCAAGCAGTAACACTAAAGGCAAGGGACTGCTTCCTGATTAGATCAGAGTATTGAAATGTGAGAGAATTACCCACTCCCTGGAAGCAGTTGTTATAAATTGCTCTATACATTTATTTAACCTATTTGACAATTCTTTATGATTTTAAGGTTTTGTCCTGTTTAATACTTAACTTGCTCTATAAAAAGAGTTTGCACTAATTTAATTATGCATGCATCCAGAAGAGGTGCATTTAAGTCAGGGACACTGGGAATCTTTATCCAGGGAGATGAGGACATGTAGAGGATAATAACTTTTAGGAGTCCACTACATGAAGATGCTGTTGAGTGTAACTCTGGTAAGGATATTAAAATTGTAGCATTCTGGTGCCAGTAGTAGATAAAATTAATATCATGGCATATTAATGGGTGGAATAGCCCAGTTAAAAGAAACAGATGTATATTAAAAGATTAAAACTAGATACAGTGGCATTTCAGGATACCCATTTGGACCCAAGGGAGAACACCAGATTTCTGAAAGATGATGATCATTTGATCACTGCTGCAGTAGCCTTAGTTATTTATATGGGTTATATTCTGCACAGCATAGCATAGTTACTCAGCTTCCCAAGCTTAAGGGCAACTTCCATGCACCCAGACCACTCACAGCTTGAGCAGAGGTAGATAAAATCATCAGTCTGGGTACCAAGCCATTCAGAGTTTTCCTGCCACTAAGGAGCATGCCTCTTGCAGGCGTTCATGGACCAACAGTCTGCTAGCATTTCTTCATTTCTGGGCAGATAAGTTCCCCTCAGGGAAGAAACCTTCCAAAAGTTATTTTAGGGCTAAAACACTCCTTTTTGTCTAAAACTACTTTATGCTAGTAATTGCATTTTTGTTCGACGTCAACTTTTATGTCCATTAGGAGACTATGATTGTAATATTACTTTTAGTGTAAACTTTGTTATTTTAACATTTATTTTCATTTTTTGTGAGAAAACTTTCATAAATTGGGTTCAGAGGCTGGGGTAAGTGATATGTGGTGCTTGTCACAGTGTTTTGATGTGAAAATTCACCTTTTTATACTTACCTTTTTATTGACTGCTGCTTGTCAGTTTTACCTGGACTTCTGGCTTCACCATGGAACAATTTGAAAGTTCCATGGTTCTTCATTCCTCTGGTCACAAAAGATGAAAATTTCCAGACAACCTTTTCCCTTTCAGCAAGCTACTACTTTGCCTCAACCACAGATGGATGACTTTGCAGTGGTCATACCTGGTACTCCTGGCTACTCATTTTCCTTGATTTAGTTTAGTGTAGTCCCTGCAGCCAACTGGGGGTTAGATATGTCTTCTGTGACTATTAAAGTGCCTTTGGTCATCATGGGAGAATCACTCTTGTCACTCTCAGAGAAAAGATTAGGAAATGTTTCGGTGCCAAACTGGACTGAGATGCCTATTCCCCTGGGCTGATGTACTGAACTGCAGTCTGTGTGATTCTGTGGAGATTCCTGTTAAAGAGAAGCCGAAAGTTAAGCATTTATCTTCTGCTGTCTGTTGCTTAGCTCTTCTCATTCTGAATTTACTTGTAAGAGAAAAAGGATTTCTTCATTTTCTGAAGATAGAACAAGGAAATGATTGTGAGGGAACTTTTTCCTCCTCAGATAACTGATTCTGATTGTCCCTTGTAAGAATTTTCTTTTTCTGAAGCCATATCTGGTATGAACCATTTGTTTCACTGAGAAAATAATGACGTCCCAGTTTCTTTGAGAACATAATATCATTTATTACAAGTAGAATGTCTACAACCTACTCCTGTTCCTCCTGCTCTTCCGCCTTTGGAGGACATATTTTTATTACAGACTGTAACTGAAGTGTTCTCAAGACTCAGCTGATCATCCAGCATATCAGCTACTGGATCTGTTATGGGAAGGTTTGCATGGTTATGGTCTCAAAATTTACCTCAGGATATTAAATCTGAAATTTTGAACTCTCCCCTAGATAGTGAGGTTGTGTTTGGACCATCTGCTGCTGTGGTGCTGAAGACGTGTGATGAAAGAGGGAAGCTCATTCAAGGGTTGACTCAGATTTTTCAGCCCCTCTTCTCCAAATTTGTTAAAGGTCTCATCCTTAACTCAGGATCTTTTTTATATAAAGTAAAATAAGCAGACATTAAAAATAAAACATTGATGAGGAGGCTACAAAAAGAAGTTGGAGCCTCCCAGAAACCAGCACAGTCCAATAAGTTTGAATAAGTATTCTCAAATGATACCTCTACCTTCCTATCCTGCCAAGCCTTTAAATCTCCTTCAAAATCTCTGTCTCTCCATTTCTGTATGGCAACAGATAATATTAGACAAATAGATTCTGGGAGTGATCCATCAAGGGTACAAATAACAAAGGGAGTCCCTCCCTCTTTTTCCAGGGGATTCATTCTCTTCCACCATGTCAGACTCTTTTTTCCTTCTGTCATTAAACATTTGCTGAATCAAGGGGTCAACATGCATGTTTCTGCTTCAGATAGGGAAAGGTTTTTATTCAAAAAATGTTTCTAAATCCAGAGAGAGAGATCTCATGGAGACCAATCCTATATCTTTCCTGTTTTGATCAGTTTGTGAAAGTTCCAAAGTTCAAAATGCTATACCTTCACAACCTTTAACTACTTAGTCTACCTTTCAGTTTTTTGGTAACTTTAGATTTAAAGGTTGTTTATAATCATGCTCCTATAACCTCAGATTTCAAACTTTTTTTTAATGATTTTCTGTCTGGATTACACTATCACTTTTCTTCATTCCCCTTTGTGTAATTCACTGATGCAAGGGTGTTCACAAAATGTCACACTCCAGTGTCAGCCTATTGCAGACAGCAAGGTATTCACATTTCCCTTATTTAGAGACTGCGGTGGTGGTGATGCGGTAGCGTTGTCACCTCATAGCAAGACGTTGTCCCGTTCGATTCTCAGCTAGAGCATCTTCTGTGTGGAGGCATACGTAAATGGGGTGTGCCTTCGTTGAAGGTTGTGCGTCAGGGCTGGTAACCTGGTACGTAAAAATCCACTACCAATCATTAGCGGACTGGAGTTCCGCTGTGGCGACCCCTAACCGGGAAAAGCTGAAAGACACAAAAAAAGACAACTAATCTTTGTAGAGTCTTTTTTTAATTGTAAGGAATCTCTCACTTGGTAAGAGACCTCCTTCACAGTCTGGGTTTTCAGTAGAACATTTAAAAGTCTTGATTGACTCCTTCTCACAGGATTTTATTCCTGGGGTGTCTCCTGAATATTTCAGTTCCAAGAGCTTTTCTTACACTGGCAAAAATAGATCTATATCTAGAACTATTCCAGAGTTTTTCACTCTGTCCAGGATTGCAACAAGACAATTCTACAGGATACTAGGATTCATGGCATCTCTAATTCTCATGATTCTTCTGGCCAGACTCCACATGAGAAGGATTCAGTGGTATCTAAAATTTGTATGGTCTCAACATCAACACTCCCTGACATTTCAGATTGCAGTTTTGTAATAAGGGAACTGCTTTGGTGGAAAGACCAGTTTTATCTGAATCCAAGTCTCCTTTTCTCCCTTCCAGGTCCAGTACAGTCTGTAACAACAGCTGTCTCATACTCTGCATGGGTAGCTGTATCTTTGAAAGTAAAAGTACAGGGTATTTGGAACAATAAAGACAGACCCAAACACACAAACATAACGGAGACATTAGCAGTTATAAATGCACTCAACTTTCTCAATCATCTTTGGTCCCCAGGACCGCTACAAGTGATTACAGACAACATCACAGTGATGTGTTATATAAACTGTGGAAGTTCCACATCTTGATCTATGTGCAGATTAGCTGTGGTAGCCTGGAATGTAGCTATTTAAGCACAATCTCACTCCACAGGCATCTTGCATTCTTTCAGAATAAAGCATTATGACAGGCAAGCTGAACAGGACCAGGGCAGACAATCCCAAATGGAAACTGAAATCAGAGGGTCTTCCAGTATTTGATCCAGCTGTGGGGAACACTTTAGACAGATATATCCACTGCCTCCATTGACAACAAACAACTAGCAAAAATCGGCTTGGTGGCTCCTTGCAAGCACACCTGTAAAACAGACGCATTCTCATTTCTTTGGATGGGAATATGTTGCATGCCTTTCCACTGATATTTAGGGTCATTCTATATTTAAAGGATGTTTATTATCATTCTCCTATAACCTCAGATTTGCATACTTTTTTTAAAGGTTTTCTGTGTCTGGATTCCATTCAATCATTTTACTTCATGTCCCTTTGTGTAATTCACTGATCCAAGGGTGTTCACAAAGTGTCACACTCCAGTGATAGCCTATTGCAGACAGAAAGGCTCTCCAAGGATCATTGTGGTAATTCCCTTCTTCCCACACAGCAGTGGTTCTCCTTTCTTTTGGAAATGTTCAGGGGCAATTCCTACAAGCTTGCTCACAGATTGGAGCTACATATACAAGACAGTGATTGAATCACCCCAACTTGAAACAACTTCAGCTGCCAACCTATTTTCAGAGGACAAGGAGAAGGTATTGGGATTCATGTTGAGTCATTTCTGTAAATGAACAAAAATAAGAAAACCGTTTGCCAAAACCACTTTTGACAAACAATTCAATTTTGTTTTTGCAGGAGGGCAAGCCCCCCAGCATCTCCTCATGTGGGGGTGGAGGGGCATACCCCAGACTTATATATATCAAGTCTGAGGTCATACGATAGTGGAGGAAAAAGCAAACTCCATTGTCATTGTACATAATTTTGTCGAACAACACTTGCTGTTTTAGCATTCGCTGAAATTACATTCAGTGACACAATGTACTCCCCAGGTATTGAAGGAGGCAAACAAAACTACCACCAGAAAGTTATATATTGGCAAATGGAAAATATTTTCTTGTTGGTGCCATGTTAAGAACCAAGACCCCTTTAAGGCTAGCATTTATCTTGTTTTACAGCATGTGTGTGAGTTATTATATTCTGTTTTTTCTTACTCCTCCATCAAGGTTACTTTGTCGGCCATTTCAGCATTTCTACCAATGGATCACCCTCTTTCAATGCAATCCCATAGGTTCATAGGTTGGTACTAGGCTATCAGCCCTAGGGCCTATACAAGCCTAGCCATAACAATTCCCTGGCTATTTCTTCCCACATTATTTACTTTCCTGGACCCCTGTCTAGCAGGGCGACTGATGTGATTCCCTGGGGTGAATTTCCTTTCTCCCATCCAATCGTCAAGGTTCCTCTTGAAGAGGTCCAAAGAGGCACTCTGCTTGACATGTATGGGCAATCTATTCCAGAGTCTGAGGAGTCTCTGGGTCAGGAACCTATCCCTCCAACATGTTTTGTTTATTGTGATGACAAGGTTTAGATCCCTGGAGCGTGTAGCTCTGAGGGATTGGGATTTCTTTAAGTGTAGCATGTCCAACAGCTCTGGGTTTGACATGGCCTTGTATGTTAAGCAGAGATCGCCTCTGAGTAGACGATATGCGACAGAGTATAGCTGGAGTTTTTTAAGGCGGTCAGCGTGGGGCATCTGCTTTAGGCCTGTGATTTTTTTAGTGAGGTATTTCTGAGGCCTTTCCAGTTGTTGCAGATGTCTTGAGAGGTACATACCAAATGGGGCATTGTATTCTATAATGGGTCTAATGAGGGATGAGTATAGTGGGACAATGACCTCCTTTTTACTGGATGAAAAGCCCTTCATGATGAGGTGTGCCACATAGAAGGATTTCCTGACTGTTGTGGCGATGTGGTTATCGAAGGTGAGACCACTGTCCACCTGTGTCCCTAAGTCTCTTATCACACTTTCTGTGTTTAGTGTACTGCCACCTATATGGTAATTCATGGATACATGTTTTTTCCCAAAGGGGATAACAATACATTTCTTGGCATTGAGCTTGAGCCCATGGCTCTGGCACCAAGCATCTGTTTCTGTAAGGCCCTTTTGTAGAGTATCCACATCATTTGGGGATTCAATAATGGCTCCCAGTTTGCAGTCATCTGCAAACTTTGTTAGCCAGAGTCCCTTAGTGTTGACCTGTACTTCAGAGAAGTAGATGCCAAACAAGAGCGGCCCCAGGACTGAACCCTGAGGTACTCCACTTGTCACTTGTCTGGAGCTGGATTTGGAGTCTGCTACTTTTACAGTGTGCGTTCTATCAGTAAGCCATTTAGCAACCCATTGGGTGACATAGGGATTTATGCCCAACTTAGTAAGTTTATCTATGATTCCAGAGTGGGGGATGGTGTCAAAGGCCTTGGCAAGGTCTAGATAGGCTGTGTGGACCACCTTACCCTTGTCCATGGCTCTGGAGACTGATTCAAAGAAGTCAATCAGGTTCAGGAGACAAGATCGGCCCTTCACAAACCCAAACTAGGTGGGGTCCAGTGTTTGAAGGTTGCCAATGTCTTTGTTTATAAGTTCCATGATAATACGCTCCATGGCCTTGCAGATAAGGCTTGTCAGACTGATGGGACGGTAGTTTCCGGGATCCAAGGTGGATCCCCCCTTGTGGATTGGGATAACTGTAGCTCTGCGCCACTCAGTGGGAATGAAACCTGAGGTGAGGCTATAATTAAACATGACACTTAGGTGAGGTGCCAGTTCATATTGTAGTTCATGTAGTACACAGCCCGGGATGTCATCTGGTCCCATGGATGCTGTATTCTTGGCTTTAGAGAGTGCGTTTTGTACCTGTGTGGCCGTTATTACTGGAATTTGGCAATCTTCCGGTATTGAGATGGGCCATTTAGGGGGTGAGAGTGGGTTGAAGTTGGCACTGAATCGATCTGCCAGGATATTGGCAATATCCTTCAGATCAGTATATTTAATGCCATTCTGTTTTAGCTCAGAGCAGATCTGAGCATTGCCATTTAGATTCTTGACATAATTATAGAATGCTTTCTGGTTGTCTTTGGAATCTTTGGCAATTTTATTTTCGTAACTAGCTTTGGAGGATTTTATGAGGCATCTCAGTTTCTTACTGAGGCTAGTAAGGGAGTTTTTTGCATCCTGGGATTTTCCTCTTTTCTGCAAAAGTTTCTTCCTTTTGTTGTAAAGTTTGTTTATGGCAGGGGACCACCAGATTGGCTTCCTTTTTTGGATGAGAGCATTTTGGTTCTATTTGGGATGGCACGATTCATGCATGAGTGGATGTGCTCGTACAGTGCCATAGTGTAGGATTCAGCAGTTGAACTTTCAGTTCCCGTCTGCATGGGTGTCATGAAGTTTGTCACTTCTGACTTGAGTAGCATGAAGTTGGCTTTGGAGAAGTTTTTATGGTGGTTTCTTTACTGGGGGGTGGGGGTGGGATGTGGATGTTAAGGGTGATTAGCTTATGGTCAGACCTGACTAACGAGGGGGTGACCATAGGTATGGAGCATTGATTTCCCATGTTGGTAATGACCAGGTCTAGGATATTGGAGCCACTGGTGGGACTATGGATTAGTTGATCCAGGGCGTTGGAATTTATGAATTCCAAGAACTGTTGCGCAAAGGTGTTGGGACATGAGTAGTTTTCCCAGTTAATGGCAGGGTAGTTAAAATCATCCAGTATTAGGGTGTTTGGTTCTATCTTAATATTTTCCAGTATGTTTAGAAAGGTGTAGTGAGAATCTTGGGGTATGGTGGGGGATCTGTAGCAAGCTACAATTTGGATTGCAGTCTTACCTAGTGTTAGTTGCACTTGGAGAATTTCAGACACATTGTGTTGGCCAACTAGCCTGGTGGTGTGAATATCCTTGGTGAATATTGACACTCCTCCACCTTTAGTGTTTCGGTCCTGGTTTGGTGGCGAAAAGTGTGGTAAGAGTTGTAGCCTGGTATTGCAGGGGTGCTCTCTGGAGCCTTGAACCAGGTCTCAGTTACTGCACAGATATCGATGTTCTCCATTTTTAGGAGTGCCTCAAGAGAGTGCATTTTGAGGTTTAGACTTCTAGCATTGAGTAGCATTACCTTCAGATTTTGCATGCTTGTACCTGTTATGGTGGTGGTTTTGTCCTTTGAAGTTTGCCTAAAAAGGCACTATAGGGGTGGCAAGAGCCTTAGCCAGTAACCTGAATCCCAGGGGCGACAGGTGCAGACCATCTCTGGCAAAGCATCGTGGTCTGTCAATCATGTCATCCCAGGCAGACAGATACTGGATCCCCTTTGAATGACACCATAAGCTTAGCCAATTGTTGAAGTCAATCATTTTATCCTTATATTGTGGTATCATTCTGGGTGAAGGCAGGATGCTACTCAGGGCTAGTGTCATACCTGCCTGGGCCACATGATCCGAGAGCTCTTCCATGTCTCTTTTCATGTAGTCCAGGGAGGTATGTCTCAAGTCATTCACTCCAACATGGACAATGACAGAGTCATATTTGTACTTGTTGTGGAGTGACTTGAGTGCATGCATTATGTGGCAGATCCTGGCACCCGACAGGCAGCTGACTGTAATTTTCTCCTTATTCAACCTGGTGAGAGGGACATCAGTGTGCCGGACTATAGAGTCACCTATGACTAAAGTGTTAGGTACATTGTCTTGCCTTAGGGGCTGTTGCTGGGTGGCACACTGGTGTTGTGAACTATGTGACACATTGGTTGTGATTGGTGTTTGTTTGCGTTTCAGCTTCAGAGGTCTTTGTTGCTTGGGCAGGTTACAGTTAAGGGCCTCTGCATATGTGGATTTAGTGTTGCTATATGTGGGTGTTGGTGGTGCGGGTTTAGAAGGGCTATGTGTTGCTTGAGGTGTAGTGTGGGTGTTAACCTTCTCCTCTTGACTGTTTAGCACAATCTTGGGTGGAGAGAGCTTTGCTTCCATTTTGGCTATGTAAGTGCATATCTCACAGGTTGTAGTGTTGGGTGGTAGGAGGAGAGGGTTGTCTGTGTACATGAGGCAATTGCTGCATTGCCCCAGTATGCCCAGATTCACCAGGTGGACAGGAGAAATCACTGGAAGCTGACCCTTGGACATGCCTGGTTTGGGGCTTTTTTTTTTCTTTGTAAAGTATAGGAGCTGTTTCCTTAGCAAGGTACTTTGCAATTATAGGCTGTTTAGTGCCTACTATTAATTTCTCCTTGTTAACAAGGAGAGTTCAGTGTTTGTATGAGTTTAAGGCTTCCTAGTGCTTTCCAGCAGGTATTAGAGAAAGTGCTAGTCACAGGGATGCTTAAAGGTAAGATTGAAAAGAATGCACTCTGCAGTGTGCACTAGAGAAGTTAGATGTGAAAGTAGGTAACTTGAGTTTTACCTGTTTAAAAAGTTAAGGTTTAGTGGAGAGTTACTATTTTTAAAACAGCAAGATGGATTGAAAAGGGTGGTCATCTTTTGTATTTTGGTACTATGAAATACTGTAGGATGGCAAGATTTTTTATAAGGGTTCTGCATACCCATCCACCTAGAAAACAGGTGGCTTCTCCTTGGGTTCTTAATTTTGTTTGGGAAGAATTAACTATTGTTGTGTTTGAACCAGCTTATCAGGCTGAGTTGAGGTTCATAACATGGAAAATAGTTTTTCTGAGTGCTCTGACTTCTGCAAGAGTGTCTCATTTGTAGATTCTCATGGTAGGTCAGCCTCATCTCACTTTTTACAAAGATAAGTTTTCTTTGAGAATTAATCCTTTTTCTATGTCTAAAGTGGTATCCAACTTTGCTTTAAACCATGCTATTGATCTCATTGTCTTCTTTCCAGAAACTAAAAATGAGGGAGAAAGGTTTCTTCATAGTCTAACTCAGATATTGTCTAAAACCTTCATAAATTCTGGTCATTTATTCATTTCATGTGAAGGTAAAAGAGGACAACCTGAGTCAAAGCAAACTATTTCCAAATGGTTTTTCCAAGCTCTCTCCTCTGGTTATTCCCACCACAACATGTCAGTTCTAAGCATGATCAAGGCACATCTGACTGGGGCCTAGACTTTTTTAGTTTTTTGGAACAGAGTAGACTCTAAAGGTATTCTAGGGACAGCAACTTGGTCCTCCATAGAAACTTTTACAAAACATTATAAACTAGATTCCCTTTCCAAGTGTAGAACAAGCTTTTCTTGGATCATTCTCAAGGGGGCTTTTAGAGTCTAATCCTTCCTCCTCCTGAAAATGATAAATATGATATTCTACTCATATAGCTAAGGTTATTACAGTTATCAGATGATGAGCATAGTTTAGCTGTGTCGAACTCAAACCACGGAACAAACCAATGAACACAAAAACCTCTAAGGAAACAGTCCTGCAGCGATAAATTCAGTGAATCTATCGCTGCAGGACTGTTTCCTTAGAGGTTTTTGTGTTCAATAGTTTAGCTGTGTAAGTAAGCTTGCCATAGCAGTTGGTTTGAATAATCACTGATGCAGAAACCACTCCCTCCCACCACCACCCTTATTTTTTGTATGATTTTTATTTGCCTGGATGATGACATTGATTTTTTTTTTACCAAGCAATGGCTTTTGTCAGAGCTCTAGCCTCACTCTTTCAGTTAGCATGAAAGCTCTGAATGGGCCAGTGCCTAAACCATTGACATTCTCCTTCTTTGCTCGATCTCTCAACGGTCTTGGCAGATGAAAGGTGCCTTTAACTTTAGAAGCTGGCTGACTGTTATATCCTATACAGGATATAACACATATAGCTAAAGCTACCACAGCAGTGATAATTCAGACATTTACTGTTGTGGGTGCATTAACCTACACAACTGCAATTTGCTGGGATCGGGGGATGCCTGCATCATTTCACCACTCTAAATAAAGGGTTGTTATTTTGTTGGTCTAATTGTTCCTCATTTGTGTTAGAGGATTCAAAATTGAATTTTCAAAGTAAATGCATAGGTTTTCAAAGGTTACAAAGAGTGAGATGCTCCTTTTTCCGTGCACATCTCACTCCCAGGTTTAATCAGCATGAACATGCAAGAATGGCAGCATTACTGACTTTTTAACATGTTTCAGTATTTATGGGTGACTGGAATAATTAAACTGACTGGTGTTAAAGGGAGTCTTAGGCAATCGAAGATTGTAAGGGTGATAAATGTGTTCCTAAATATCGCCTTTACTTTGCTTATGTACTACATTGTAAGAAGACTTCAGTTTTACCTTATACTCCAGCAGATTTAATTCAGTCTGTAAAACAGATACAATTCTTAATATAGCCAATAATGCACTTGTTAGGTGAATCTGTGCTGGCAATTTCCAGCTACTTTATATTACTGCTGACTCTCCTTAGAGGATTGCTGCAGGTTAAAGCAGAAAGAGAAAGACAGCAGTTGAACAGAGACATTGAGAGATTCCTGGATAAAAGAATTGAAAGAGACTAGGAGTGACTTGTTCTTTCAAGATTTCCCCCAGTTATCAAAAAATCATTTGGTGTGAGACTTAGAAAATTTCAAAAAGTTGTGCAAACATCTCAGCAGATTAGGACTGGGACATTAAAAAGCATAATCCTGCAGACATTTTAAATGTTTTTATATCTGTTACTCTAAGTCATACATGGCTGGGGAGTGGGGAATTCTCTAGAAGAATAGGATCTAGGATTTCTTGAAAAGGAGTCCCATTCCTTAACCTGCTTTATACAGTAGGAAGAGGTCTGCTAAAGCCAATGACTTCTGAGTAATTATAAAAAGAAAAACCTGGAGACAGGCTAGGGAAAGATGCTAGGCTGGATGGCCTCCCTCCTAGACTTTTGTTTGACTGCTACAAGTAGTGTATGCCACACAGTGCTGAAGCATGTTAACTCTGTTGTGAGGGATGGGTTCCCAATCAATTTTGGAGAGATGCATTTACATTTATGATCTATGAAGAAGGAAAGTGTCCTGTTCTGTCATCCTCATGTAGGCTCATTTTAATCCTTAAGCATGATTGCAAACTGTGGCTCTTTTGGCCCCTAGTTTGGGGAAGCTGTTGCTGCTAGATCATTGTTGCTTTGAGGAAAGGTATCATACCTTTGGTTGAGTAATAGGAACAGCATTGTTAATGCATGAAACACATGTGAATGACAGGTTGGCATTAGTGAGCTTAGATTCTAAAAAAAGCATTTGACTGAGTTGAGTGGCCATACCTTAGGTATTACTGAAATTTCGTTTTCATGTGGGTCTGGTGGGTCTTAATGTTGAGCTATATCAAGGTTCATAGTCTAAGTTGAAAACTCATATAGGGCTCTCTAGGCCTTTCCATCTGTCCCAGCAGCACCAGTCTCCCACTGCTCTTTGTTATGTATGAAATGCTGACAATGTCTGTCTAAAACTTGGGATATGGGGTTTTCAGAGTGGCCAAAACCAGATGATGATCTCCTTATAGGTTCATAGGTAGGTACTAGGCTATTGGCCCAAGGGCCTACATAAGCCTAGCCAGCAAGGTACCATAGCTTATGCCACCCAAGAAAGTTATTTTCCTGTGCCACTGTCCAGCCGAGACACAGAAGTGATCCCCGGGGTATATTTCCTATTTCCCATCCACTCATCAAGATTTTTCTTGAAGAGTGCTAATGAAGAACTTTGCTTGACATAGATGGGTAGCTTGCTCCAGAGTATAGGAAGTCTCTGGGACAGGAATCTATCCCTCCAGTGTGTCCTGTTTATTGTGGTGACAAGGTTTAGGTCCCTAGAATGTGTAGCTTGGAGGGATTGGGATTTCTTTAGGTGTAGCATGTCCAACAGCTCTGGGTTTGACATAGCTTTTTATGTTAGGCAGAGATCACCTTGGTGTAGGTGATATTCTACGGAGTAAAGCTGGAGTTTTTTGAGGCGGTCAGTGTAGGGCATTTGTTTGAGGCCAGTAAACCTCTTTGTGAGGTACTTCTGTGGCCTTTCCAGCTGCTGCAGATGTCTTGTGAGGTACATTCCAAAAGGGGCATTGTACTCTATAATGGGTCTAATGAGTGACGAGTAGAGGGGAACAATGACCTCTTTTTTTCTGGATGAGAATGCTTTTATGATGAGGTGTGCCACGTAGAAGGACTTCCTGACTTCTGTGGCGATGTGACTATCAAAGGAGAGACTACTGTCCACCTGGGTCCCAAGGTCTCTTTTCACGCATTCGGTGTTTAGTAGATTGCTGCCAATGTGGTAGTTCATGGGTACAGAGTTTTTGCCAAAGTGGATGACACTGCACTTTTTGGCATTGAGCTTGAGGCCATGGTTCTGACACCAGGCATCTGTCTCGGTGAGGCCCTTCTGTAGGATGTCCACATCATTTGGGGACTTGACTATGGCTCCTAATTTGCAGTCATCTGCGAACTTCATCAGCCAGAGGCCTTCTGTGTTAGCCTGTACTTCAGAGAAGTAGATACCAAACAGGAAAGGTCCCAGGACGGAACCCTGTGGCACTCCACTTGTCACTGGTCTGAGGTCAGATTCGGAGTCTGCAACTTTTACAGTGTGGGTTCTGTCAGTGAGCCAGTTGGCAACCCATCTTGTGATGTAGGGATTTATACCTAGTTTAGTGAGTTTAGCTATAATTCCAGAATGTGCAGATAATGTCCTGTTTATTTGGCAGTTCCATAGTGATCATGTTTAGGCTTTTGCAGGAATTTGTTCTCAGGTTTTAAGATTCACGGGGTTAAGATGAGAACAATTGCTCTTTATTGCTCCTAGTTAAATACTGAGACGGTAACTATTCATAGGGACAGTCTAATTTATTAAGTGTTTAGGAGCCTATTTTGGACATCTTGCTTTTTCAGACATGAAAACCTGTATGGATTTATAAAGATGAATAAAAAGGACGTGAAGCACTGGAAAAGAAAACAGTGTTTTAAGTGCTGTTTTTTTGTGCTTTCACTTCTGCTTTATTCTTTTCTCTCCCTTTTAGAACTTTACTTGAATCTGTGGAAAGTATAATGGTGGATACAATAAAGGAGGCTCCAAATCATAAGTAACAAGGTAAAATGTGGTCTTAAGGAAAGAAAAAAGGAGGACTAAGTGTACCTGATCCTTATAGCTGAGGGAACACAGGGGTGGGGACAGTCTAGAAGGAGCTTATAATGTTAAAGTTAGCACAGCACAAGAGGAAAGAAAAGCTTGGCCTTTAGCTATATTGGAACCTAGGTGTTAAGTTCCATATATTTCTGCAGTTAGTACTGTCCTCCCTGAGAAATGTGTTTGAAAAAACAAAAATCTACCCTGTGTGATTGCAGTAGTTCCTACTGAGTCCACCCAGATAGAGATAAGTAGGGAAGGGGCCATTCATAGTCTGAATCCAAAGATTTCAGGGTTTTTTTTGGGAATACTTAAGGCAGATGGATTCGTGGATAGAATGGAAATTAGATAAAGGGCTTTTGTCCTCACCCAGTGAACTAAAAATGTATGGCCTTCTAATTATTTCTCATACTGAATTAATGAAATTTCTGCTGAATGCTATACAAGAATCTCAAATAACGAAACGTTTAATCAGTGGAGTATACAGGTGTACTAGTGTAGGGACATTAACCATTTACTTTGGCTAAATATTTCTTTTTTATCAATGTATGCAATGAAATTTAGAAGATTTAGGGTCTTTGCACAGGTATTTTTACATGCCAGCCTGGATTCAGCATGTCCACCTTTGAATCGAATATTCGTTGGAAATGTGGTGAGTCATCAAGATGGAGTGGTGCATGTGTTCTGCAGGTTTCTAGTGTTGCAAATTTTGAGAGTGCCAGTACAGGATATGTTAGAGGTGAATTTCTGCTCTCATATACATTTAATTACTTTTTTGTTAGGCTTTGATGAGAAGTAGGGCCTGTAGAAAAGCCAAGAAAAGTTGGAGTTCCTCCTTTTGACAGACAGTATTTGAGATGACAATCACAAATAGTGATAATGTTGCCATTGTTAAAACAGTCAAGTTAGTTATGGTTGAGTTAGAAAAGAAAGGACAAATCTCTTTCAGAGAATGTGGCAGAAGTGCTTGAGGACATTTTTACTATGGCATAAGAAAGGATATATCATGCTCTATCAGCTAAATTTTGATAAATATGTGGAGGAATCAGTGGGAAAAAAAAATAGGTCTTTTAGTTTGTTGAGTCAAGTGGTCTCCAATAGATATCTATTTTTTCTTTATTATTGGTTCTGCTATTGAATTTACATTGGAAATCTTGATATTTATGTTACTGCATGCTTCATAACTGTTACTATTCTTACGTTCCATGGATTTTGGGGTAGACAAGATCAATGCATAATTTTGTTTTGTAATTTATATGTTTGATTGATATTGTGAATACACTACTCTTTTTCTTTTATCTTTGGAATGTTGTCTTTTATATCTGGAGTTCATTAAAATGATGCTTATGAAAAAGAAAATACTCGATTGAAGAAGGGTATACAAAAAAGAACAGCATCTGTTAAGAGCAGGAAACAAACCTATTTTGTGCAGGATCCAGATGTCTTCACAATTATCAGCCAGCACTTTCAGACACTTCACCAACTCCCAGACACAGGGAAATGTAAGTTTCTTTGATACCATGGAGGCATATAACAGCATAGATGCCTTCAGCTTACACTTGGAAGTGAACACATTTCCTGATACTG
Source organism: Protopterus annectens (assembly GCF_019279795.1). Taxonomy (NCBI): domain Eukaryota; kingdom Metazoa; phylum Chordata; order Ceratodontiformes; family Protopteridae; genus Protopterus; species Protopterus annectens. Next base: position 752,985,299 of record NC_056728.1, on the reverse strand, counting down.
GTATCTGCATAAGTGTTGTACTACCAAAGATTATACTAGAAATGGAAGATGTATATGAATCATGATACCCACTGACACCTTCCAGTCATCAGAAAAACTGTTGGATGAGGAAGTTGCTTTTTTCTTGATAGATATTCTGTAAAGGCATTAGTTCCTTCAGGGTACAAGCTCACATTTGAGGTCATACTCCAGCAAGGGAAACCCACATTTATAATGGCAAAAGTCTCTGAGATAGTGTACCTATGAACCCCATCTCCTCCCTCTTTTGGTGAAGAGGTATGTTAATATTCTTATCAGTTCTCTCCCTATTCACATAAAGAACTCATAATTCTTTTAGCTCCCCTGCACAGAAATTTACCTTCCATGAATGGTGGATTCTGTGGATGAAACCTTAAACAAGTGCTTTTTTTCACCTAAAAGAAGAAAACTGTGGATGCTTGAAGTGAAAAAGTCATTTTAAATATGTCCATTGTTTAAGACCTTAGAGCATTTGTGGAAAGAAAACTTTGCACATACAGATACTTTGTCCACCAACACAAGGCAAGCAGAACTGCTGTATAGGTATGATCAAGACAATTCATGCCGTTTAACCAGAAGGCTGACGGGAAAGCTTGGATACCCCTTTTTCCTTTTCTGGGAAACATCCAACACTTGTTGGAACACTTCATTCACAGAGAGAAAAGGTCATTAGGTTCAGGGGAAAACAAGGTGTAAACACTGGGTGTCTTAGCTATCGAGTCAGTAGTTATTTAGCACTTTAGTTGTCTTATTCAGTATTGTCACCAGTGCTAACTGAATTAAGCACTATGCTAGATGCTAAGGGGAAAAAGAAAGCTTTTACTAGCTGAAACTGTTGGCCTCTAAAATTTAAAATACTTTTATGACTCTGGCTGCTATGACTAGGAAAGCAATATCAGGAGTTGTCATTTGAGGACAAGCTTGGCTAAGGTTAGGTTTTACTAAGAGATGTGAAAACTCAGATTTTAGATGCATGTCACCATAGCACAAGTAATCTGTAATTTAGCAGTTTTACTAATGACTTCATGAAGTCATTGTATGAAAAAGGAAAAAGTACTGAGTTCTTCCAGGAGACTTGCCATCCAGCATCGGTTTTACATAGAAGCTATCCATTTTATAAGATATATTTACACAGGAAGCTAAAACTTGTCCAACAATCCCTTCAATGCTTTCTTATATCAGTTTCCTAGTAAGATGGGATGATTAAAGCAGTTTCTTTTAAGATCAGTCTGTTTACTACCCAGCCTTTCAGATTTGTGGTTTCTTCTATCCATTCTAGTACAAAATACTACATATACATATGCTAAAAGTATCCAGGTTTTGTTTAATATTTGATTACATGACATGCTTTATATTAACAATTTGATCATTATATTTTTTTTAAAAGGGGAGATCTATGCCTGGCATACAGGGCATTGTCAGACCCCACCCTGATTGACCTCCTGCATATCCACAAAACAAACACCACAAGAATTACCCATTCTAAAGACTTAAACCTTGCCTGTGATATAAATAGGACCTGCTGCAAGGATAGGTATGTATCCTAGAGACTACGCCATCTATGGAGCAGGCTCCCCATCCATATGAAGCAGAGTTCCTCCCTAACCCAATTCAAGTGCAACTTGGATAATTGGATGGGAAACCAGAAATTCACCCATGGTTTGGCACCTGTCTCTAATGGACCCAGGCAACCTGTAAATGGTTCATCTCCCAGGCCCCTGCTTGTAAATGTTTCATCTCCCAAACCTCTGTTTTCACTTATCAAGGGTATCAGAACTTGTCAGAGATTTGGGATGCATGGCTAGGCTTAAAAAGGCCATTTTGATCATTAACCTAGTAAACACCTATGAACCTAAGTGTTTAAATGTTAATTTTGACATTTTATTGAGACCTAACTTTTGGGCAGACCATATAGATATTATTTTATTTTCATAGAAAGAACTGCACCTTGGCTTTTGTCTGGTGAACACCTGTGTTTTAGCTTGCATTTACTGTTATAATTTCAGGCTAATTTCTTGATTTGCTCACCCTGCCTTATCATAGGGAATACTAGACAGCTGTGTCTTGCAAACTGTGACTTCCCAATTTTAGGCCAGTAATCAAGGAGCCTGAATCCTTACCGCTGGCACTGGAGAGGGATGTTCAATTGGAACAAAAATGGGTACACCGAGTATTTTCAGAGGCAGCTCTCTGAAACAAGCACAATTTTCCTTAAGAGCACACAGGGAACACACTCAGCCCGGGGTACGAGTTTTCCCTCTGTCCAGATCCCAGAAGACTCTCCACTGGCACAGCTGTAGAGTTGAGTCTTCAACTGAGTATCCAAGCCAAGTCCTCCAGCACCCTCTCTGTGAAACCAATGCTTCATGTCCCTGACACACACACACAGTTTGAGATTTGATTTTCACACACACACACACACACACACACACACACACGCGAGCGCGCGCGCGGGAAAGGCTGGCACAGATTTACTAGCTATGCCCCCTTCTGCCGAGACTATAAGGTAGTTACACTGCCACCATACACCCCAAAGCCAGCTACTCTAAGGCTCTTAGAAGGGTACCCAATTATACTGAGTGAAATTAATATTAATACAAGTGATAGTGTTTGGCCAGTGCAGCAAAGCTTCCAGAAGTGGCCATAGTGTCACCAAATAGATACAAGTCTCTCAAAGTTTAAAATATTCTCTAAAGGACCAACCACAATAAAAAAGTTTAAATATATTTAATAATAAATAATGAACATGAACATACTATATATCTGTTTACAGTAAACAGAGTTTCAATCAAAGGAAATATTAAAAATAGCACAGGTGAACAGGTTCGCACAGTTCCAGAAAAAAACAATACTTAACTAATATCGCTATATTTTCCTGACTGATCTAAAGAATTATTATTCTTTGGTTACTTACTAGAGCAAGGCAAGATGAAGTAGGTGAGGGGTCCTTGTTTGTCAGGTTCCAAGAACAGACTACCCTAGCACTTCAGTCTCACCTAGTATTAAACATTATTTTTAGTGATGGGTTATATAATGACATCACATGCATCTGGCCATCTGACTTCTGGTTCCCATGCTTCCCCCCTTGACTAGAAGCTGTCAGGATTTAGCACATATGTGTCAATAATACACTCAGACAGAGCCTTGCTAAGATGTGCTGCAGCTCCTGGAAATCATAAAACAATTTTAAACCTCCAGCCTTCCAGAGTAGCTATTAGGCCACCCCAGTGATAGTGCAGGAAACTTCCTAGTACAGACTTTTTGTGTCTGCCTGTATTGAGAATTACAAGATACAGTCTTTATGGCCTAAGCCAGGTAATTTAATTTCAAACTATTTTTAAACTTTGAGATTAACCTCTTTTCTTCCAGTATCCTCTGTTAAAGCATATACATTTGAACAGTTACAATAATACATGTACATTTCTTTTTTTTCCAACAGGACACACTGTTGGTACATTTTTAACACAAGGAAATTTATAAATAAATTTTTCAACACAAGCAATACCTCACATCATTACATCTCTCTCCCCTGTGAATACTCAAGATAGTTTTCCAAGTGACTGTTGCTTGATAGGAAGGAGCCTATTTGGGAATACATTAACCCATACTGTGTCTTAAGATCCAATCTGCCTTGACATTTCTGACCCCAGTAAAGTACTGCACTGTCATATTATATGCCTGCAACCCTAAGTATTTTGCTGGCTGGCCATAGATCCCCCTCAGACTCCTCCTGCCTCCTACTGCATATACTTAGCACCAGGGCCTCCCTATCATGGAAAGGTTTCATCATGTTAACATGGTACAGTTTGGGCCCCTGCCTCCTGCCTAGCAGTTCTACCATGTAGTTAACATCACTGAACTTCCTTACCACTTGGAAGGTTATTGTGTCTGACAGGAATGAGAACCTGCTGTCCCACAGCATACTTTCGGGCCGAAGAATTCTGGTCACACCAGACCGTTTTCTGCTGTTGGGCTCCTGCAGGTTCTCCTGAGCCAAGTCCATGTGCTTCCTAAGCCTTGTCCTGAGGATTAGAACATATGCCACACCAGACTCCTTGTGGGATTCACACTCACCCTCCCACTCATCACGAATCAAATCTAACAGCCCCCTCACCCTTTGCCCATACAACAGCTGAAAGGGTGCCTTGCTAACATCTGCTGCAGTTACTGGAAGTCATAAAACAATTTCAAACCTCCACCCTTCCAGAGTAGCAATTAGTTCACTCCAACAGCAGTACAGGATGCTTCCTACTACAGACTGTTTGTCTTTGACTGCATTGAGAACTGCAAGATACGATCTTTATGGCCTAAGCCAGGTAATTTAATTTCAAACTATTTTCAAAGTTTGAGATTAACCTTCTCTCTTCCAGTATCCTCTGTTAAAACATATACATTTAAACAGTTACAATAATACATGTATATTTCTTTTTCTATCCAGCAGGCACACTGTTGGTACATTTTTAATACAAGCAACTTTACAAATACATATTTGAAGTTGTTAATCTTCTTCCTATTCATCACTGATGGGTTTGGTTCTGAGCCCTTGGAACTGAGTCGGCCTGATACCACGCTCATGTACATCAAAAACTCTTGAGCTAAGCTGCTACCCACAATGCCCTTCTCCCAGTTACCTCAGATCTCATTTGCTGTGCAGCCATATAGCAGCATTTCACTGAGCTCTCCAGTTAAGTATTACATTTTTCAAAATTTATAGTATTTTGTGAAATTTTTCCTCTTAAACTTTTCTATTTCTGGATATCTTATTCAGCTCTGCCCATGGGTATCCCTTTTTTTGTACCATCATTGGTAAATGCCCTTTTACCTTTTTGGTATTCTGAATACCATTGTTGGCATTTCCTCTCTCTCTTTTCTTCCTTTCCTTACTCTGGTTAGTTGTTGTGTTGTAGTATGTCTGAAAAGAAAGGGACTTCGGGGTTTAAGCATTGCTCTTCGTGCAGTGATAAACTCCCCAATAGTGATCTACATGAGGAATATGTATATTGTTTGGGGGTTCCACACTTATCTGTGAAACCTCCCTGTGACATTTGTGCCAGTTTCAGTCAGCGGATGCTGAATGAAAGAAGGAATAAACTAATTCTCAAAGGCCTGCTTCCTTCTCCTTTTTCTGAAGCTATTTCTGCATTGGAGGTCTCAACCTCCCCATCTATGGACAAAAAACATTCTCATTCTGACCCCCTGTCATCGGCCAGTGATAGGGGCAAGCCTCATAAGCATAAGGCTCATAAGACTTCCATGGAGCACAGGATTGCCTCCTTGGTTCCAACCACCTCGGCTCTGAGCTCGGCTCCAGTGGCCCCTACAGAGATTGTCATGACTTCCTCGTCAGCACCGCTCTCAGCACTGACAGTTACGGTTCCTACCGTAGTCTTGGCACTGGCCATATTGCCTGCCATTACCTCGGCACTGACATCCCCTATCTCTGTTCTGAGATTGGAACCGACTACCTCTTTGGAGCTGATGATGACTTCCACTCTGGCTATTGCTTCGGCTCCGAGCCCACTCTCAGCACCGATAATCCCCCTTTTGCCTGTGCCAAAACTGGAATCCTCGGTGCCGATCTTTACTACACCACAGACCTAGTACTCCCCATCTTTGGATCCATTTGCTGGACAAGCCTTTAGCCCCTTTTTGGACCGACCTGACTCTCCCTCAGGTGAGTCGGTAAGGTCCACCAGGAACCTATCTGAGTTGGATGTGGTTCCCCTCTTTGATCAGCTGCTGACAGCCAGGGTGATTACAAATTTTCCTAGAACCCAACCCACTCTGTGTTTTGGGTCCATTGCCCCTGTGACTCCTTCGCATTCTCCTCCCTTGGACCCTTCAGTTCGGAGGCCCATAGCTCCAACGTCTGCGGAAGGACTCCTATCCTCAGCGCCAACAGTCACCTTGTCTGAGGCTCCGAGGCCCCTTTGGGTGTCGGTTCCTTCGGAACCAACCCTTCCTCAATCTCATGCTTGGTGGGGTGGAACCCTCGGTTCCAGGTATGGCTCCGGTTGTTTCGCCAGCTCCGTCTTCGGATCTGAGGGTGACTCTCACCCCAGTTTTGCTTGAGGCTCCATCACTGGGAGCGGGCCATGACTCCGAGATTGTCTTCCTCGGTGCCAGGCTCCCATTCCTCTTCAGGTGGGCCTGCCTTCTGGGTGATGGAGAGGATGCTTGCTTCAAGAAGCAATCCTCCTACGTCGGACCTTCTTTCCGCTCCTTCTGAGCTGCAGCTATTACAGGTCAACAGGTCACCCCCCCCCCCAGGACTATGAGAGCACAAGCCTCAGGAAACCCCTGTACAGGGTAACCCTTTCTGAGTCTTCTTCAGATGCTCTCACTGAAGAACCCCCTCAAAAATGGATGTGTAAGAGGAAACAGATGGACTCCCCGGAGGAGTCCCTCACTGAAGATACGGGCTATGATGATGGGTAAGGGTCCCCACGGTCACCCCTGATGATGTTTCCTTTGGAGACATCCTGGAAATTTTGAGGCAGAGGGGTGACTGGAAGTCCTCCAACCCTTCCTTGAAGGAATCCTTATTTATTTATTGACATTTGTTAACCGGGTTAGTCCAACTGGGATTTTGTCCCATTTTCAGTGGAGACCCAAGGAGAAAAGCTCCAGGAAGTACAATATATAATTACAGTAAGAAAAGAAGTACTACAAACAATAATAACAAACAATAGTAAGGAGTAAACAACTACATGTGAAGATTATAATTGAAAGAAAAAATAAATTGAATTTTTTTTTTCCCCTCAGGACAAATTCTTTGTTACTGTACAAGTGAGGGAGAGTCAAGAGTGTGAGTAGGATCAACTGAGAGGGATGTGAGTGTGGGGGGAGGGGAGAGCTATGTAGGGTCATAGCAGGGACAGGTTCTGGAGTTGAGTAAATGTGCCTTAAGTTCTTTTTTTAAATAGTGGAGTGTGAGAGATAGGCCTTCTGCTTTCAGCCCTCCACTTCTTGGGTGACCCCCCTGCTGATGAGTTAGTCAAGCTCATCATGCAGCGGGCATGGTAGAACCCTGATATCGTTGAGGCCATTCTCTGAAGATCAGACAAAATACTCTCCCCTCCAGAGGATCAGCCCCATTGATCTAGAGGCTTACCAGTAGGTGCTGTGGTGGTGGCGGCTGCCACAAAAAAAGACCTTGCGGAGGAAAGTCCTGCTGTCCACCTACCCAACAGAGAGTCCTGGGTGTTGGACCGATTAGGGTGAATCTTTGCTTCAGCAACCTTTGCTGTTAGGTCTCTGAACTTTTTGCAACATTTTACGAGGCTCCAAAGAGATCTCATCACTGAACTCTCTGGAACCCTCGCTGATGAAGTTTCGGATGGGGCATGTGATAAAGTTGCTTCCCAACTTGCCACCCTAGAGTTGATTTCCATCTCGTCCTTGAGGTTGCTGTCCCACGCAACTGAAAGGGTGGCTAGACCTGTGGGTGCAGGCGTAGTTATGAGATGCCACACCTGGATGTGCATTTGTGACCTCGTGGACTCCTTCAAGTCTTCCTTTTTAAAAGCCTCTATCAAACCATCAGCTTTGTTTGGTTCTAAAGTGAATGACACATTAGCCAGGTATGAGCAGGATGGAAAAAACTTACCTGCCATTGGCGTACATTTTTTCCAAACCTCAGCACTCCTTTTCCAGGAATCAGGGGAGTGGAAAGATGTGGCATAAAACATCTCAAGGCCCTTTCCGTAGTGCACGTGGTGAGGACACCCCCAGAGGCAGAGGGGGTTCCAATAATGGAAGATGCCCCTTTTGGGGCAGAGGGGGTCCCCAAAATCAGGAATCCAGGGATTCTTTCTCTGGACAACTGTATCAGCGCTCCTGAAGCATTGCCTGATTGCTTTCCTCTGGAAGCAGTCGGGGCTCGTTTCTCTGCACCAAGCTGCCTGGCACTCTATTACAAATGATCAGTGGGTGCAGAGATTAATTTCCAGAGGTTACTTCATCCCTCTAATCTCTTATCCAAGACCCCCAAAATCCCTTCCTGGTGTTCCACCCAGTCAAAGGGAAGAGGCAGCTTCAGAAATAGCAAAGCTGTGTATAAAACGAGTCATCCAACAATTCCCCCCAGACCAGTGCAGATCTGGGTTTTACTCAAGATTCTTTTTGGTGCCAAAAAAGACCGGGGATTGGAGACCCATTCTGGATCTCAGCCAACTAAACAAGTCAGTAGCTCAGACCAAATTCCACATGGTCACGATACAATCCATTCTCCCATTTCTTCGGGAGTGTGTGTGGATGTGCTCGATAGACCTCCGGGATGTGTATTGCCACATCAAAATGGACAAGTGCTCCAGGAGTATCCTTCACTTCTGGCTGGGGGACAATCATTACCAATTCAGAGCCCTGCCATTCTGTCTCTTGACGGCCCCCAGAGTGTTCACAAAATGCCTAGCAGTGGTGACAGCTCATCTGAGACTTCAGGAATTCCAGGTGTTTCTGTATCTAGACAATTGGCTCCTTTCTGCCCCCACCAAGTGCCTACTGGTCAGGGCCCTCCACTACACTCTAGCACTAGCAGAGTTCCTAGGCATCACCATACACTGGGAAAAATCCAACCTTCATCCCACCCAGCAGTTATAATTTATAGGGGCAGTATTCAACACTCAAACAAGCCAAGTCTCTTTTCCTCCTCACAGACTTCAGAGATTAAGGTTACAAGTACAACTGATACTCTGTTGAAGGAAGGTCTCTTCAAGGGAAGTTCTACAGGCTCTGGGGTCCATGGAGGCAGCCATCCCAATTGTTCCCCTAGCCTGATTGCACATGAGACTACTACAATGGCTCCTTTTGTCCCAGTGGGTATCCAGTCTTCATCCCCTGAGCTCACAGATCCTCATCACCAACTCCTGCAAACAAGATCTCCTCTGGTGGAGGAAAACAGATGAAAATCTTTGGTGTCACCCCTTCTAGACTCCCCAACCCAATGCCACGGTGACCATGGACACTTCCCTGATAGGGTGGGGGGGGCCACTTCCAGGGAAAGACAGTCCAAGGCATGTGGTCCAGTCTAGAGGTCAACTTGCATATCAATGTCCTGGAGTTAAGAGCGGTGCTTTTAGCATTGCAGGCACTTCATCCGCTCCTTCCATCGGGAATGATTGCAATCCAGTTGGACAATATGTCCATCATCTGGTACATAAACAAACAGGGAGGGACCAAATCCTACCCCCTATGTTGCGAGGCCATGAAAATTTTGCATTGGGCGATAGCTTCCAACTACTTTCTAATCGCAACGCATACCCTGGGGTGCTCCAATGTGATTGCAGACAGGCTGAGTAGATGCATCCTCTATCTACACGAGTGGTCTCTCAACCCAAACGTGATGGCAGAAATCTTCAGCAGTTGGGGCCAGCCTTGTTGTGATCTTTTCGCTTCCGCATCAAACAAAAAATGCAGCAGCTACTTTGCCCTCTTTCCCCCAGACGGGGAGTCACCGAGAGACAATTTGACTCACGGTTGGCCCGCAGGTCTCCTCTATGCTTATCCTCTGATACCTCTATTTCTAAGGAAAGCTATTTGGTTGAGATGCAAAGTAATCTTCATTGCCCCTTTCTGACTTCGTCAAGTGTGGTTTGCCTTCCTCCAACCTCACCTGTTACAACCTACTTGGATCCTGGACACTCGTCAGGACCTAATTTCTCACCCACAAGAGCTGACTCCCCCAAATCTCTCCACTCTCAAGCTGACAGCTTGGCTTCTCCACTTCCATTAGTTGCCAGGCAGGAAACCCTTTCCTCATCTGTCTGAGATATTATTCTGGCCTCCCATAAACCATCCACCAGAAAACTTTACAGAGACAAATGGAAAAGATTCACTATATGGTCACATAATCAAATTCTAGATCCTTTTTCAACCCCTACAGCTGCTGTTCTTCACTATCTTTCTGAGTTGTTTGACAATGGGGCATCAGCTTCCATCATTCATGCCCATTTAGCAGCTATTTCCAATTTCCATAATGGTTCAGATGGAGTCCCTCTTATTTCCACCCGACTTTGCAAGACTTTTCTCAAGGGAATTTTCCATAGCAGACCTCCTATCAGGCAGCCTGTGGAGGCATGGAATCTCTCCTGGGTTCTCCAGTCTCTCTCTCTCTACCCCCCCCCTTTGAGCCAGCTGCGACATGTGATCTAAAATTCCTGTCATGGAAATCTTTGTTTTTGGTGGCGGTCACTTCAGCCAGGCGGATATCTGAGTTACAAGCCTTATGCATCAAGAGCCCATACCTGATCTTCCATAAGGACAGAGTATCACTTCGTACTAATCCATCTTTTTTCCCCAAGGTGGTTTCTGCCTTCTCTATTAACCAGTCCATTGAGCTCCTTGTATTTTTCCCAAATTATTCAAACAAGGGAGAATACTGTCGGACCAATTTTCATTTCATTTTCTGGTCCTAGAATGGGATGCACTGTATCTAAAGTTACCTTGGTCAAAATGACTCAGAGATTGCATTACCTTCTCATATTCTCTTACAAATGAATCCAAGCCTGCTCAAATCAAAGCTCACTCAACTAGGGCTATTGCAGCTTTTGTTGCTTTCCACTCCAGGGCTTCCATGGATGACAGCTGTGCAGCAGCCATTTGTGCTAAACCCCATACCTTCATCAAGCATTACAAATTGGATCTGGTCTCCAGGGGAAGAGCGGCCTTCGGCTCAATGGTTCTCAGGAATGTTCTTCCATAAGGGCCACCCAGGTTCTCCAAGTAGCTTGGGATTCTGTCCCATCAGTGATGAATAGAAAGAAGATTAACAACTTCAGATAAAGAAGTTATGTCTTACCATAATGTTCCATCTGAGTTGTTGATCTTCTTCCAGTCATCACACTCTCCCACCGTCCCCCACCAAAGACTCCTGGCGGATCTTCAGGGTCTTTGTGGTGTTTCAGGGTTTCTGCATAGAGATGGCCTCTGTCTTCCTGATTCTTCTATATGTTGCATGCAAACTCAATCTGTGGTAACTGGGAGAAGGGCATTGTGGGTAGCAGCCTAGCTCGAGTGTTTTTGGTGTACGTGAGCTTGGTATTAGGCCGACTCGGTTCCGAGGGCTCGGAACCGAACCCATCAGTGATGACTGGAAGAAGATCAACAACTCTGATGGAACGTTATGGTAAGACATAACTTCTTTTTTTTTAACGCAAGCATCTGTACACATCAGTTTGATAGACAAATGACATAGGTTCATAGAAGGTTAATAGGCTATTGACCTGAGGGTCGTTTTAAGGCTAGCTGTTTACACCCATTATATTTGAAGATAAAAAGTCTAGTCAATGCCTGAGATTATTATCAGTAATGACTGCCTATGTCCAAGAGGGATGTGGGAGCTATTCCTGGCAAGAATTTGAAGTTTCCCATCCATTCATTCAAGCTTCTTTTGAACAGAGTCATAGAGGTGCTCTGCTTAACATGATTTGGTAGCCTATTCCAGAGAAGTGGCAACCTCTGTGAGATGAATTTGTCTCTCCAGCATATCCTATTTAAATCACAGGCCAGATTTAGCTTACTGGAGCTGGTAATTCTAGTTCCGTTTGCCTTACAGATGTGCAGCGACTTGATCAGGTTGGGATCAGAGATTGCTCTGTAAGCCAGGCACAATTCTCCCCTAAGCAGCTTATATGTTACTGAGTACAGTGACATATAATTCTTTACAAAATTTCAGCCAGCTGTGCTGGCATGTGTTACACATCCACTGCCCTAGTTTTCCTGGCATAGCTGGCAATACCTCACATCATCTCACAAACAATTATGCTTTACCAACACCCATCCTTAGACTGTCCCTCCTTTTTTCAAGGAGGGCTAGAACAGTCAAGCCAGGGCTGAATTTGTGAATATCCATGTGGTCATCCATTTCTGCTTTGAACGAAGATAGTGATATCACGCTGCTGAATTTGCAGCAGATGCTGTGTATTGAACCTCTCTCGCTCCACAATGTTTCATTTATTTGCTGATGAAGATTTAGATTCTTGGTTCTGGTATTTGTAGGACAATTGTTTTAGTGGACGTATCAGACTTCCAGAACAACTGGGTTCCTAATGGCTTCGAAGGCAAGGCATACATCTAATATTATCAGAATGGCATAAGTGGATAGTTTGGTTATAGTTCAGAAACACAGGGCCTATAAACCCAGCTGATGTCCATAAAGACTAAGGTGCCAGTAAAATATCTCAATTAACATCCAAATTAAAGGGGAAAAAGGTCACACAGACAAATCATTCAGTAAAAACTGCAAGAGAAACTCAGCCAAGCTAGAGTTTTCTCCGTGTGATCCCTTAAACCTCCTGTAACAGAGGCCTATGGGCTATAGATCCTGTATTTCTGAAGTATAGCCAAACTATCCACTTATGCTGCCAGATGAGGTCATTAAAAAGGCTGAAATATGCATGTTCACAGATAGTGAGGTTTAGCCAAACTGTCCACTTATGCTGCTAGGTGAGGTAATTAAAAAGGCTGAAATATGCATGTCCACAGATAGTGGGGTTTGGCTTTATTGGTCTGAGTGTAACCATAAAGACAAAAAATAAAAAAGTCATAGATATTAAGAAGCCATGTAGCTGAAACATCTGATGTCCTTAAGGGGTCATTTGGCTATATCATAAGACTTAAGAATGGCATAGATTCTGGAGAACGTATAATTTGTTTTGTTCCAATTTAGAACATGTTGCTTCTCTTCTAGCTGGAAGAAGACCTTGGGAGATCCTGAAGGAGAACAGATATGCTGCTGTCAAATGACAATCAGAGTGGGTGAACACTAAGTCGCCAGTGTGCATTAGGATGTTGGCAAGCTGAAGGTCAGATGGTATGGGGTTAATGCAACTAACAAGGAGGAAGCCTCAGACAGAACCTGGAGGATGCTCTTTAGAAAGGGCAGCTTGCTTCTGCTTTTTTCCTCCCACCTGCAAATCCCACTTGTAGCCCCCCACACACACACACACTTATGCAGCTGCCTCTGTTAAGCGTTATGGTAAATGTGTAATTAAGCATTTGCCTTTTCTTCCATGAAATTTATTTTATTTCATTATATATAACTTGTATTGCTTAACATTTGCTTTTGCTGCGCTGTTTCTTGTTAAATCTATCTTCTGTGTAAGCAATGTTTTTAGAGTTGTGTTTACTTCAACGTGACATTGCCTAAATATTCTCTGTACACTTTTAACCCTTGCCTGTGCCTGAAAATGGTTCACATGGATAAAGTCCACTACTCCAGCAAACAAACAAAACCTAGCAAGAATAATCAAGTTACCCTCATGAATTCTGAAGCATAATGAAATAGCCAGTGATCTGTTACATTATTCAGGACTGTCAGTAGAAACAGATCAAGAGGTTTAATTATGTTTAGTATATAAAGTCTATCAAAAAATCCAAAATAAGAAATGGTTCCTTGTTCAATTCCATGAAAACCATCTGATAAAGTAAGAACAGTTCTGTCTCTATTTTGAGAGTAAGTGTATTTGATCTTGGTTGTTACTCAATATTGTTTCTTTGGCTCATGAAGTTGATGGATACTATAGATAATACTCTGGATGTACTTAAACCTTTGTTTTCAAGGTATATGATTCCTGACATGATAATATCAGATAATGGTCCATAGTATGAAATTCAAAGCTTTTCAGAACAGTGGGAATTTCTACTCATGGTATGTAGTAATATGACTGCAGTAGTTTAGTACAGAGGTTAAGGCTATGAGCTGATAATAAGCTTTAGTTTGTAGTCCTGGGTTTGAGTCACTCCATTTGCTTGCTGTGTTATTCAGAGCAATGTCACTTAACCAAACATTGCTTCTGAGCTTTCAGTGAAAATGGACATTTAACTAGTTGGATAACCTATTTAATAAAATAAATAAAATAGAAAGTTAGGCTTGGTCAAATGGTTAAAGTAAGAAGATAGTTCAGATAGTAAAAAAAAAAAAAAAAAACTTAAGGAAAGCTTTGAGCATTAGCACTTTCTTTTATGGAGATATACATTTAGTTTTGATGAAATACAAAAATACTCCCTTCCAATGTACAACTCTTTTTTCCAGTTCAGTTCGTAGTGGGCCATAAAGAACCCTTTTATCACTTCTGCTGAGTCATCTCAGCACTGATGGGGTAAGGATGTCATCAGAGGTGCTGAGATAAATTGGTTTCAACATATCTTTTCTCATTTTAAAATTTGTATGACATTGATTTTAAAATAAAAAGGCAATTTTTGCTAATATCCAGGACACCAGTGAAATATTTTTTTTACTAATCAAGTGAATATTCTAGCCAAATAATTACCCTGCCACTTCCCAATAAAAAGGATGGAAAAGGGGACTCTGAAGTGAAAATTTATGCTATTCATTAGCATAATGTTTCACCTTTGCCCTCTGACACAGTAACATAGAATGGGTACCTCATCAATGCCTTGTTACTGTTTGCCATAAGTAACTGATGTCTGTGAGCCCTAGTCATTTGACTACACTTTGATCTTCCAGAACAATTTTCTCTTTGGTTATACAGCCTGGAACCTAGATATGTATATATCAGCAGTAGTAACAGCAGTACAAATAATTTATTAACGTTTCTCTGTTATGGGGATCAGGGCAAAATGTCTGCACTAGCATGTTGAAATACATTGCTGTAACCATTATCACAATTGACTGTTTTAAGGGAAATTTGAGGCTGAAAGCAAAGGGCAGTTAGATGTTCACAGTGGGGTGCTGTTGCTATGGCCTGGTTGTGGCAAGGTATAGTGCAGCTACTTGAATACATTACTGTGACCATATTTTTTATTTTGCTTTCAGTCCATTAGAAAGACATACATAAGGTAGCTATCTTCTGGGGGTAGGGTGGCAGGCTATTTATGAAATTCTAAGGCAGTTATATGATATTGCTTGTGTATGACCAGTGTATGCATCACAAAATAAGTTTATGTTCCTTAATTAGGCTATTGTGCCTTTCACTTTCTTCAAAACCACATGCAAGAAATATGCACAGAAAGTGGATGTCTTGATAGAGAGTGAACTGTATTTGAAAGCTGAGAGAAGTCGTATGATCCATGTGAAACAGTCATTGGTATGGCTTGTTTTTGAGGGAGTAATGGAATGTTTATGAGGCTTATAACAACCAGAGTTGAAATGTATTACTCTGGTCATTTTTACTTCACTTTCCTTGCTATCAAATATCAGAGGGATATATAGAAGTTAGTTTTATTGTGGTGGGGGGAGTAGGCATGCTCTATGTAAAAGTACAGGATAGTTACATGATTACTGCTTAAAATGATATGGCTTGTTTGGAGATGCATCTGTCTAACAGCAGCGTATTGTGTTTATCATGTCTTTAATTTTCTTCTCAGTGAGACATCAGATGTGTGCACCCTGTAGCTATCATTTTGGGGTCAAGCTGCTTATGAAAACAAAGTGCATTTACAGGATCACTGCTACTCCTTTAGCTTTGCCCTAAAAGTACAATCTAACTACAGTTTACAACTGAATATTGAGATTTGTTGTCCGAACGTTTTTCTTAACTGAATGTCAAATTATTTCAACGATATAACTATGTATTGATAGTCTTTACCAATATGGCCAACAGAATATGTGAAAGCAGGGAGGATGAGCATGTTCATCATAGGGGTGGATTGGTTATTGCCCTGACAGAGAGTGGATACTCATCATGCAGTGTATGCTGGGTCAGGGGGATGTAAATGTGATCATGCACATACAATGGGAGCTGGGACAGGAGGATGTAGGTGTGGCCAGCAAAGCCACTCATGGTAGCCCCTGATAGCAGCTGTGGGAGATGCATGTATTCATGGATTAAAGGGGTAGCCCATATGGTAATACAAAAGCTCTTGGATAATGGCACTTTAGAGGGTTTGTAGTCAGCAAGGGGGTAAAAATGATATAATAAAAATATCTGCAAAACCACACATAATATGAATCAAAATAGATCCAAATATTTAAGCACTTTCATCTTTTTAATGCGAGACTTCATCAGATAACATCACCATTGGAATGTGGCAGACTGCTTATGTGTGTTATAGTTGTTTCCATCAGGTGTGCATGAACAGCTTGTGTACAAGCTGGCAGACTGTAGCCCATAACCAGAATTAATTTTTTTCTGTTATCCTTACATCAAAAGTGAAAAAAAAACAGCATTGCCTTGTATATTAGGAATTGTGATGCAGTAAAATCTGTGGAGACAGAATGGCATTCCTGTGTTTTATCCCCAAGTATATTACTATAATTTCAATTATTTATTGGAAACTGCCTTAAGGGACGTTATATGGCATCTTATATTCAGCATTTCACATGTATTTGTTGTGATAATGTGACACTACATCAAATTTCCACCCGGGGGCTTTTTATTTGGTCACAGGACTGAGTGAAAATAATGTCAATGATATATGTGCAATAAATCCTCATTATAAGAAGTAAAACAAAATATTTCACAAGCGGTAGCTTGTCCATTAATGTGCATAGGGTGAAGTCTGCACTACATGTGCTGTCAAAGAAAGTGCGCTGGTAAGTAAATCAGGTTTAAGCTGCAGTGAAATCTGTTGGAGGGATGGAAAGGCATGCTTGAGTGTGTTTTGTTCCCAACTTTCTTCTTTATTTGCCAATAAATCCCATTTTCAATGGAAGCACAGGAAAAAGCTTTACCTTACATACATTTGAATGAGCTAACACTAAAATATATTTAACACCCAGGACTATATAGCTTAAAAGGTGATCACCATGTTACATACACTTTATAGGCTTTACAGCATATTAAGCAAATCTACTGAATATGGTATGTAATGGATGTAAAAGTCACACTCAGCATGTACATACTTCCATTGTAATTTTCGCACACAGGCCAGGCATATACACTTTGTTAAATTCCCTTGAGACCTGTAAGCCAGAAATTACTGTGATATTTGTTTGATTTGCCTGTTTGAGGAGGGTACTTAGACATGGGGCTGGTACAAAGGTAGGACTGTGCTATTGATAGGTTTAATTACACTGAGACTGTAAATTGTAGATGGGATAATATTTACAATAAGAAGGGGGTTGAATAATGGAGTTATTACAATTGCATGACCATTTTCTTGAGAGGTATGTCTTCAAAGAGATTTTAAATTGTACATAACAAAGCCTGGTAATTGGAAGAGGTATTAAAGCTGTGAGCTGTTAATGAGTTACTTCGTATGGTACAGAGTTTGATTCTCACAGTCTTTATCTGTTTACTGTGTAACCTTGATCAAGTCATTTAACCAGCTAGTGCTTTGGGGACCATTAGCAATTTGGGGTGGGATCATTAATGGTCTCTTGGATTGCATGCCAAGTAATCACCCATGCATGCACCTACCTACCTAGATTTGAGTTCCATAGCTTAGCAATGTATGCAGAGTATAGACATCAGTTTTCAGATTTCTGGATTAGCACTAGGTGTTGGTTTAGTGAGTGTTGTTCTTTGATTGCATGCACCAGTGTAATAACTGGCTGGTGCTGGCCATTTATGGATGTTAGCCATTTTAATATGAGAATATACTAGTAGATTAAATAGATCCAGCCACTTAAGGAAGGAAGTGCCACATGGTGATGTTTTCAGTTAAAGATTGTGGGCATTTTATTTGTAAATATGTTAGAGAGTAAAAGTCCTAATATTGAATCTTGTGGCACTCCTAATGCTATTTGTCAAAGAGCTGACAGGCCCAGCATATATACACTGTGTTTGCTTGCTGAGGTAGCTTTAAAACCAAATTAATTGCATTGCTTTTGAGCCATGTTTCCTTTAATAGTATAGGCCCATAGGATATATGCAAATGACCCCTTAAGGTCATCAAGTGTTTCAGCTATATGGCTTCTGAATGTCTGTGACATTTTACTTTCTCTTTTTAAGTCTTTCCGGGTTTCGCTTTATTGAACTGAATGTTTCTACAAAGACTTAAAAAGAAAAAAGTAAAAAGACATAGATGTTCAGAAGCCATATAGCTGAAATAGTACTGCGGTGGTGGTGCTGCGGTAGCATTGTTGCCTCACAGTAAGACGTTGTCCTGTTCGATTCTCAGCTAGAGCGTCTTCTGTGTGGAGACATGCGTGAATGGGCGTACCTTCGTTGAAGGTTGTGCGTCAGGGCCGGCAACTCGGCACATAAAATTCTACTGACAATCATTAGCGGACAGGAGTTCCACTGTGGCGACCCCTTACCGGGAAAAGCCGAAAGACACAACAACAACTTGATGTCCTTAAGGGGCCATTTGCATATATCCTATGGGCCTCTATTAGAGGAGGTTTAAGGTATCACATAGTGAAAACTCTACCCTGGCTAGGTTTTTCTTGTAGTTTTTACTAACTAATTTGTTTGTGTGACCTTTTTACTTTTTGGTTTGGATCAAAGTAATAGTATGGAATGTGAAACTATATCAAATGCATTGGATAGATCTAAAAACAGGGAAACAGTCATTTCTCCTTGATTTCATCCATCATGAATATAGTTTATGTAAGTTAGCAAAACTCTTTCTATGCTATGGCCTGGCCTAAATCGATGCTTTGTTGTAGAAAGTAATTTGTTCTGTGTTAAGTAGTTGATCACCTATATGTAAACATATATTTCAAGTATTTTATACAGAGGGAAAATATAGCTGTATGACTTTTGTTTGCTCATTTAAGTGATTTGCCACATTTATGTAAAAGAATATCAGAGGATTGTTTCCAGACTCTGGGAATTATACCTTCTTGGAGAAAGTGATTTATACATCTAGATAATAGATATGCAGCGGCTTCTGGAGCTATTTTTACATTGGCTACTGGTAGTTTATCAGCAGCAAGAGGGGTGGGTTTACCTTCTGAATACTTTTTACTGGGGATAAGAGTTGATAGGAAGGTGATAGTGACAGCATCCATGTCACTTTCTGATGAGATGGGTCCACTAGGTTTAGTAAGGGAGTTAGCAACATTTATGTAGTATGAATTAAATCTGCATACTATGTTATACTTTACTTCTTCTGAGAAGGGCAGACCTGCAATGTTTTGATTAAATTATATATGTTTATTGACTGATGATTTTATTGTGGTTTTCCTTGGACTAGTCTACTACCTTTGCTTAGCATTTAGGATGGTTTTCTGGCGTTTCACAAGGGCCAGTATTGTTGCAGATCATTTATTTTATTTCTCCTTGGTTTTTCTATATTTTGTATTTGTTGTGCATTAGTGTTTTTTTTTATTTGGTATAAGCATTGGTACAGGATTTGATTTGAGTATTTTCCTATATTGATGTGTTAGAGAGTTTAATATGGAGGGAAAAGTTTTATTGAACTACATTAATGTGTCATCTAAAGACAAGTTGCTATTTTTATTTCTGACAATTTTATAGTGGATGTTTCTGTATATTTAGATATATTTTCATTTGGCAAAAACTGGTGTCAAGCATAATTCCTACATAGGAAATTTATCAGGGACTATTGTTAATATCCAGTTCAAAAATTCTTTCTTTTTCACTTTCTCTGTCCTTGTGGTAATATGTATTAGCTGTGCTAAGCCATATAGATTAATAGGAGGATGAATAGTTTTTTGAGTACACTGGGACCAATCAAAATTAAGCTAGGATTACTGTTTCAAGTAACATGCTTGAAGTTGTCCAGGATAATATGTTTTTAATAGCCAAATTAACTACTTTAGGAGGTATATATAGCTTTGCTATACATATTGACTTTTGCGAGTTACTTTTAAGTGCACCATTAATCTTGCTATTTGCATAGGGGTGCACAGTCAGGTTAAAAGCTTTTGAGTATACAATGACTACACCAACAACTATTTTACTGGTATGATCAAAAGCAGGAGGCAATAGTTTTTTCATCTTTTGTGTGCGACTTAAACCAGGTTCATGTTCCTGTGATTATGTCAGGGGTGTATAGAGATATGTGACTATGTATGCAAGTCTGTTATTTTACTCTGGACATTTATTTGTTTTTAATTCCATTAGGGCTACTCCAGAAAGATGTACTTAAGATTGCTCAAAACAGTATTGTGTATGGTAGCAGGTGTGATGCGGCTGCATTTTAGATGAAATTATCACTCAGATTTCTGCTTGGGTTTAGATATTTGTAATAAGATTTGGATATAGTTGACCAGTTTAATTTTAGATATTATTTTCTTAGTGTGTATTCAAGAATAACAGGTCAGTGGTATTAGATGAGAATATCTGGGGAACTACTTTAATGTGCTATGGCAAACTGCCATATTGGAAGTAACATATGGCTTCATGTGCAGATTGGAAATTCAGCTTTATAGACGGCTTTTGGTACTACTGGATGGCATTATACCTGGTTTCTACATGGTAGCTGCTCTTCTCATACAGCTGGGTGGAACTAACTTTCTGAATATACATATGCACAAAGGGAGCTACTTCAGTCTGTCGAATTTTCACATAACCGAAAAAAGAACAAGATGAAAAGATTGCAATTTAACATGAGTAAATATTTACAATGCCAAATGTCTTATGAACGAAACACCAGCTTCTCCATTTAAACACATAATTTCAAAAAAAATATATATTTTTGTAAATTTTTTCAGGGAGGGTAAGTCCCTCTCCACCCCCCCCTGCAAATTATATATACCAACTCCGAGATTACACTACATTTGGGAAAAGGGTACATTTTGCTATCCTCACTGTACCGAGATCTCCATTCAGAAGCGCTGAGTAATGTGTGACATCTGCAGCGGGTGTTTCATTCTTATGACTTTCGGCATTGTAAACATTTGCTCATATGCGATTGCAATCTTTTTGTCTAATTCTTTTATGTTTTGGTCGATTGAAGTAGACCCGCACAAAGTCTTCATTAGACCAGAAGTAAAATAACAATAATAACTAATTTTTATTTCACCAGCCAAAGTATAATATTTCAGTTATTGCATATAAATGAGACCTAGACTCATGTGGTGCCAGGTAAATCAAGACTGACCCAGAGTGAGATGCCTGTGAGGGTAAAAAGGCATTCTTGAGTTTGTTTTGTATGTATGTAGCATAATAAAATTAATTGATTTTTCTTGTAAACTGCCATAACATAACTGACATATGACTTATTATACATATTAGCAAATCCTGTGTTTCCGAGGGCTTTTGTTGTCACAGGCTGGCCCTATATCCTGTTCTCTCTTGGAACTATTTGACCTCTTCTCTCAAAATGGGTGAAACTAATGCCTAGAATATATGGCTGGCCCTATATCCTGTTCTCTCTTGGAACTATTTGACCTCTTCTCTCAAAATGGGTGAAACTAATGCCTAGAATATATGTGCATTAATAAGTGATATTTATTGTTTGTTTCCCAGGGTGCCTGGTTAAGTGACTTACTCAAAAGTCATATATTTAGGCAATGGAGGCTGAGGGAATCAAACCTTGCACCACTGGATCACAGGAAGCAGTGCCTTAATCCTCTAAGCCAACTGCCAGACTCACAGTTTTTATTATGTCAGAAGTAAAAATCCTGTATATCTCACCAACATTTTTTTTTATTTATAACATGCCATAGCGAGAATGCCATGTAGTCAACTTCATTAAGTTGCAATTAAATTACTGACTGTAAAACTATATTATTAGTTGTATTTCATAGAAGACCACTGTGTTGTTACAGCCTGAATGTTTCACAATAAAATCTCGGGAGGGGGGGTAGGGAGATATAACCTTTTATGCATAGTCATCATTTACTTTGGTTCATATTCCTTCACTAGTATAATCTAACATTTTGTAATATACTTGGTTTCCAGTTGCGGTGTTGTGCTTGCAGATAAGTAATAGTTCTGTACAGTGTTCTCATTAAATGACAATTACAAATCCTGTATATTTCACCAGAAAAAAAAATGTGTGTGTGCACATTTCTATGGAACTAGTGGCGTATGATGAATTGACATTTGATTGATGTGCCTAATGTCAACTCAGTGATGTCAAAATGCTGCAAATGCCATCATCCACCTGAGCATGTTCCAAGGTTACTCATTGGAACATATAACAATTTCAAAAGTGTTTTTGCAAGGCGGCAAGCCCCCAGCACTGCCCAAACCCTCTGCTAATTATGATACTAACTCCAAGATAGCACAATCCCCAGTAAAGGGCGTATTTCCCTTCTCCAGGGATTATCCTTTATTCCACAACTGCTGACTATCTGCATTGTTGCTCAAAGTGGATCAACAATACAAAGACTGCTATTAGCTATGATCGACAAATCCCATATATACACACACACAAACATTAATTTGTAACACTGCCATGACTCCATTCCCATGCTTTCAGTCAGGTGAAATGCTATAGTAAAATTCAGTTCTGAGGTGCACCAAAATTCCTGAGGAAAAATAACCCTGTTATTTATGTTTTCTAGTTGGCATGTTTCTAAAAAGGAGTGAGACTATGGTATTTGATATATAGACAACAGATCCACTTTTCTCCCACAGTATGACGTTGATTTTTATTTTTTGTAGACCGAAATCTCAGAGGGGGCTGAGTTGTGGCCTTTTATAGTTAGACAGCAGATCCCCTTGTTTACATGTGTTTCTCTTTCACAGTTTGATATTTTCCATTGTCCTCTATTTTCATTCTGGCTATTGTATTGAATTCCTGCCCAGTATACTGACTATAATAATGACCTAGAATGCTGCTTTACTGTGTCGACATTACATCAGACAAAAACATCTGAAAAATTTTACTAGAAAAATAAATATATATATATTTTTTTGTTTTCAGCATGCATTGGATTGGAACAAACAATTTGCTATGGTCAGTGTTAGTGGAGTGCTGCACTGAAACACACAGTGTAGCAGGCCTGGGTGTTTTTTTTTTTTTTTTGTGTGTACTGTTTAAACTTTTCCTAATGGTATCTGAAAGGGGACTGATATGGGTACTTTTCTGCATATCCAACAGATCCCTTCGTTGATGGGTATTCACTACTATAGCCTGATATTTTGCATTACTCCCCATGGTGGATATTGTGCTGTCTAAATATGCCATTGTGCTTCTTCACAGAGTTGTCATTGTATCAGAAGTAAATCTTGTACATTTAACAGAATAATATATATTTTTCATTTGTAACATGCCTTAGAGAGCATGCTATAGAGTAATGAAACTAAAGTGGCATGATAAATTCAGAATAATGCTGCACTGAAAGGCTAGAATACAATCATGTGCTTTTTTTCTAAGTATGTAACCTGTTGTTACAGGCTGAAAAAAATCATAATGAAATTACAAACGTGAATTAAATGTAATGGTCTAAGTACTTATGCACTAAACTATAGGCTATCAGAAAATAATCATCCTATTTATTTCTCCTGCAGTTAGAAGTTTTATTTTTGGTGCTGGAATCCCTGGCACCCCCAGCTTTAGAGTCGCAGACAGTAAAGCATGTTACATGAAAACAATGTTAGGTATGTGTCTTTACAGCTGAAGTCGCAAGCTCTGCTTATTTTGTAGAAAAAGATCAATGACATAAACATTTCATATAGATGGAGATATGGTCCTTCATTGCTAGATACCACCAGTGGTCTTCTTTAGCTATTTTGGTACTTTTATTTATTTTTTGCTATTGGTTAATGGGTAAGTACTAGGCTAGCTGCATTTTTATGTCATTTTAAGCCTAGACAATTTCCTTCAAATAGTGAGAATCCAACCCTGTACCTTGTGTCTGTGATTTAAAAACCTTAACCTTTATACCAGCCCCCAACAAAACACATTTACATTTTCCATTTTTTTCATAATGACTGACTATAGCTGAGTCATATAATTGATGTTTTCTTGTCTCATTCACTCCAGTGGAGCACAGGAAGTTTGCACTGTAATTTCCTCACATTTCAAACAAATGTTCATATCTCTGGAACCATAGGGATTATGAAAGAAGTATAAATGGCAAACTCTTCAGCACAA
This sequence comes from Protopterus annectens, assembly GCF_019279795.1. Taxonomy (NCBI): domain Eukaryota; kingdom Metazoa; phylum Chordata; order Ceratodontiformes; family Protopteridae; genus Protopterus; species Protopterus annectens. Next base: position 752,961,419 of record NC_056728.1, on the reverse strand, counting down.
ACTGTTTTTGTAGTGGTAATATTCTTTAGGTTCTAGGTCTTAAATGGAATTTTACAAGTCACGGTAAACACAGTAACTATTATATTTTCCTGAAATCATGGCTGCACAGGTAAAAACCACACTCTCCAAAGCCAAGAACACAGCATCCGTGGGACCTGACAACATCCCAGGCTGCGTTCTACATGAACTGCAGAATGAACTGGCACCCCACCTAAGCACCATGTTCAGTCATAGCCTCACCTCAGGCTTTGTGCCCACTGAATGGTGCACAGCGACAGTTATCCCACTCCACAAAGGGGGAGCCACCATGAACCCCGGGAACTACTGCCCCATAAGCCTAACGAGCCTGGTCTGCAAGGCCATGGAACGTATCATCATGGAACTTATAAACAAAGACATTGGTAATCTCCAAACTCTGGACCCCACCCAGTTCGGGTTTGTAAAAGGCAGATCTTGTCTCCTAAACCTGATAGACTTCTTTGAAGCAGCCACCAAAGCCATAGACGAGGGAACGGTGGTTCACACAGCCTATCTAGATATCGTCAAGGCTTTGACACCATCCCCCCACTCTGGAATTATAGATAAACTCACTAAACCAGGTATAAATCCCTATGTCACAAGATGGGTTGCCAATTGGCTCACTGACAGAACCCACACTGTGAAAGTAGCAGACTCCAAATCCGACTTCAGACCAATGACAAGTGGAGTACCACAGGGTTTAGTTCTGGGTCCTCTCCTGTTTGGTATCTACTTTTCTGAAGTACAGGCTAACACAGAGGGTCTTTGGCTAACTAAATTCGCAGATGACTGCAAACTAGGAGCCATAATCAAAACTCCTAATGATGTGGACAATCCTACAAAAGGGCCTCACTGAGACAGATGCCTGGTGTCAAAGCCATGGCCTCAAGCTCAATTCCAAAAAGTGCATTGTCATCCCCTTTGGTAAAAACTCTGTACCCATAAACTACCACATAGGTGGTAGTCTACTTAACACTGCAAGTGTGATAAGAGTCCTGGGGACACAGGTGGACAGTAGTCTCTCCTTTGATAATCACATCGCCCCAGTAGTCAGGAAATCCTTCTACATGGCACACCTCATCACAAAAGGTTTCTCATCCAGGAAAAAAGAGGTCATTGTTCCCCTGTACTCATCACTCATTAGTCCTATTATAGAGTACAATGCCCCTTTTGGTATGAACCTCACAAGACATCTACAACAACTGGAAAGGCCACAGAAATACCTGACAAAGAGGATTACCAATCTCAAACAGATGCCCTATACAACCGTCTCAAAAAACTCCAGCTTTACTCTGTCGCATATCGCCTACTCAGAGGCAATCTCTGCATAACATACAAAGCTATGTCAAACCCAGAGCTGTTGGACATGCTCCACTTAAAGAAATCCCAATCCCTCCGAGCTACACACTCTAGGGACCTAAACCATGTCACTACAATAAACAGAACATGCTGGAGGGATATATTCCTGTCCCAGAGACTTCCCATACTCTGGAACAAACTACCTGTCTATATCAAACAAAGCTCCTTTTTAGCACTCTTCAAGAAAAATCTTGATGATTGGATGGGAAATAGGAAATTCACCCCAGGGATCACCTCTGTGGTTGTGCTCAACAGGGGCACAGGAAAATTATTTTCTTGGGTGGCAAAAGCCAGGGTACCTTTTTGGCTAGGCTTATATAGGCCCTAGGGCCAATAGCCTAGTACCTACCTATGAACTATTTGTAATATTTTGTAAACAGCTTACAATATCTTGGCAACCACTCAAGTTACACACATAGTCAGCAGTATTTTATTCATCTAGCTGACTGTTTTCATACGAGGCAAAGAAGTTCTGTCTGTGTTACTTGGTTGTTGAGATATTTAGAAACATGTGAAAAATGATATCTATATAAATTAATATCATAAAAACAACAGTTATCTATTTTGACACACTACACAGAGGTCAAATATTAATGCAGTTGAGTTTGCAATTGTGTAAGCTTTAAGATTAAATCTTTTAAAATCTTGTACATGGCATGGTTTTGGAATTACTGATGCAGATATGAACAAGCAATATTTGACACCTAGAGGTGTCAATAGGAGTTAACTGCAGATGCATCTGGAGGTGTCACTCGGATGTAATGAGTTATCTAATGAGAGCTGCAAATAATACTCTTTTTCACATGAAAATTGATTTAAACCATGATTATAAGTGTTTTGTGCTGATAATGGGAGATAGACTGGCACAACTGGTTTCACAGACAGTGCACCAAGAACAAACTGGTTTTAACTTTGCGGAGGACAGCAGATAGTTTAATAAAAATGTTCATGCTGATAGAGGATGTGCAAAACAAAGGGAAACAACAATTTTATCATTTGATGCTGAAAAAGCAGTTCAGTAGAGTAAGATAGAGTTGCTTGTTTAGTATACTTACAAGATGAGCTTCCCAGGAAAATGGATAAAGTTGTTACAGAAAATGTACTTTGGGTCTAAACCAAAAGTAAAATTCAGAGCAAGGTTATCTAGGGAGTTTCTTTTAGGAATAGGAACATGAAAAGAGACCCTCTGTCCCCACTGTTATTCTCTCTAAATCTAGAACCGTTAGCAATTCGGATCAGAAGTAGCAGTATAGGTAGATACTTGTGGGGAGAGGAACAAAGACAATTTTCCCTGTATGCTGATGATGTGTTGTTAACACTGACAGACTTAGCAAGGGATTCTGGACAGTTATGGGATATCATAGAAAGTTTTGGCAGAATCTCAGGATACAAAGTAAAGCAGTCAAAAACACAGTCAATTTTCAATAAATGCACAACAGGAAGAAAGAGTCAGGTTAGCAATGGGAAACATTTGGACTGAAGAACTGAAGTATTTGGCTGAAAACAACAGTCAAGGCCTTACAGAAATTAATTATGAGATGACATTAGCCAAGGTTAGAAGCAAATAAATCTAGACATGGGCCAGAAAGTTCAAATAATACAACTGAAATTTCTTCCACAATTTATATATCCTGGGCAGGTATTCTTGCTGATACCAGTGGAACAATATCTAATGATGTTTAAAAATGTTTTTGTGGGGGAACCAAAGAAGAGCAAAGGTAGCATGGGAAGAAGTAACACTTTCAAAGCAAAAAGGTGGTTTATGGGTCCCAAAAGAAGAGATGTATCTTAAGGTGTACATGATGAAGAATGTAATTAGAATAATGGATATAAACTTTCAAACAATATGGAATGTTATGGGAGGAACTAGGGTGAGGTTGGAGGATACATGGGAATATTTATTAGAGTCACAAGTGCAATGGACTACCTCACCAATAATAAAAGGTTATGGGAAAATCACACAGCATTGGGAACAACCAGAAATAGGGAAAGAAATACATTATTATGGAGATGGAAAAGATGAAGCACATAGGTACTGGTGTCTGGTACTTAATGGAGAGTATGTAAAAAAATGGGAAGATATATGGGATGAATATCACTTGCCATAGGAGATACAATGGGAATATGAAGGTATAATTGCTAGATGTGAAATATTCAAAAGAAGAGTGCTAAGAATGACTGAGAGGCCCAAATTAAAAGAAACAGATCAGTGTAGTATACCAGTGGGTTCAAGCAGAAAACTTATTGCTAAAATGTTGCAGTTGTTAGGAAGTAAGGAAGATAATCAGATGAAGAAAATCAAGGATATCTGGGAAAAGAGGATATAAAAGAGCATTACATATGAAGATTGGGTAGAGACCAAGAACAATGCAGGACAACCTCCAGGTTTGTACGAAACCAACACAGCAGGAAACGGAACGGAACCAGCGTTGTTTAAGCAATCCAAGTTTATTGAAGTAAAACAAATAAACCACCAAATGGTAGATAAAGTTAATGCCAACAAGTGTAGAATTCTATTCTTCACTGAACAACAACGTGAACACAGTAGTATAATCCAATAAGTCAAGCGCTTTCGCCCGGGCTCTCCCGGGATTTTTCAAGATACTTTTGTTCTGCAACCTGTGTCCTTATATACCACCTGGTTGCTTAATTAATTATCTAAATGTTTCAATTAGGACTTTTTTAAAAAGGAATTCCTGTAATTAAAGTTGTATTCCTTTTGTAAAATCAATTATGTTAAAATTCTTAAGATATTTTTTAAAAAGTTAAAGAATTAATAGATGTTGCCGTTATTTTGCAACATGTTTTACCTTCCTTAGCCCATTCGCTCTATTGTGAAATGTTTTTCTTATGGTAAGGTTACTGTTTCTGCGATGAATTAAACTAGTTTTTTACATTGTATTGGACTCCTTTGTTTAAATGAGTAGCAGCAAGTGTTGTCAGGGGTTTGCCATGTATAGTATTTACCATCTTTTAGTATTGGGTCAATTTTATTACACTAGTGTATTCGCATTTTATGGAAACTGTACTACTTTATATTCTTTGTTTAAAATTATTCATTTTTATCAAACTAAACAATGTTTGATTTTGTATTTGCATCAATTTGTTGTATTTATTATGCATACTAATAATATATGTCTCTATGAAGTTATATATACCCATTTTGTAGTTTTAATATTTTTGTTTTCAATGTATATTTAAAGTAATTTCACATTTTGATTATTAAAATATTAAATAAATAATAAATAATAAATAGTGACCTGATAAATAATAAATATTAAATATTTATTTGTCTGTTTGATAAATATTTAATAAATATATAAATACATGTTTGTTTATTTAATTTATTTTATATGATGAATAAATACACATTAAATAATTGATAAATAATTATAAGTTACATATTCTACCTTTTATTTTATATAAATAAGTAAAAAAGTCCAACATTTAAAATCATAAAACCATTTAAAACCTATGTTTCTAGTGCCTAAGTGTTTTTACATTAACATTGTTCTATTATATATTATAGTTTGATAAAAATGAATAATTTTAAACAAAGAATATAAAGTAGTACAGTTTCCATAAAATGCGAATACACTAGTGTAATAAAATTGACCCAATACTAAAAGATGGTAAATACTATACATGGCAAACCCCTGACAACACTTGCTGCTACTCATTTAAACAAAGAAGTCCAATACAATGTAAAAAACTAGTTTAATTCATCGCAGAAACAGTAACCTTACCATAAGAAAAACATTTCACAATAGAGCGAATGGGCTAAGGAAGGTAAAACATGTTGCAAAATAACGGCAACATCTATTAATTCTTTAACTTTTTAAAAAATATCTTAAGAATTTTAACATAATTGATTTTACAAAAGGAATACAACTTTAATTACAGGAATTCCTTTTTAAAAAAGTCCTAATTGAAACATTTAGATAATTAATTAAGCAACCAGGTGGTATATAAGGACACAGGTTGCAGAACAAAAGTATCTTGAAAAAGCCCGGGAGAGCCCGGGCGAAAGCGCTTGACTTATTGGATTATACTACTGTGTTCACGTTGTTGTTCAGTGAAGAATAGAATTCTACACTTGTTGGCATTAACTTTATCTACCATTTGGTGGTTTATTTGTTTTACTTCGATAAACTTGGATTGCTTAAACAACGCTGGTTCCGTTCCGTTTCCTGCTGTGTTGGTTTCGTACAAGATTGGGTAGAGATTATCAGACTTCTAAGATATGCCACAAAAGCTGGATGATTTAGAGTCTTTGCATGGCAATGCCTGCACTGATATTTTTTACACACAGGTATGGCTAAATAAGATATTCCCAAATGCTAGAGAGGTCTGCTGGAGGTGCAGAGATGGCAGGAGAGGTAAATGGAAACTTATTTTTGGGACTGCCCAATGCTTTGCACATTTAAAAGAGACTTGTAGAATATGTTAATAGAGATAATCCATGGAGAAGTCATTTTGATGCAAGAATTTGTTTTTACTGGGGACTGATGGATATTTTAAGATATTGTGAAAAGCGAGTCCTAGCAACAATAAAGACTGCAGATAAAAAAAACAACAATAATGAAAAGATGGAAACAAGAAAAACCCTCCCAAGACAGCCAGGTTTAGGAGATAGTTTCAAATATGTGTTGGGTGGAGCTTAACATGTCAGAAAGAAGGGAAAGGCTGGGCATGAGAGATAAATGGAGGAGTTGGAGGGAAAGAAATCATAATATTGTATAACACATTAGAAATTCATGAAGAAAATATATTAGGCTATACAAATAAAGCACAGTAATCCTGGGACAACTCATGGATCGTCTTAAAATTTTCATAACGTTTTGAAGCCATGGAAAGGGTGTCATTTAAAGTTAGGCTGAAATTCAGATTACAGTAGCCTTTGGAATTTGAGAAGTTGACTGTTTATCACCTTTCCAACATGGCTGCTGGCTGTCTAGCACATTGATTAAAACTGTTCCAGTATGAAAACTGGGAAATTGTTAAAAAGGTCAATAGAAGTAATCAGTCTGTGTAAAATTCAGTTGATGGCTAGTAATTACACTAATTTGATGTCAGCAGAGAGGAAATTTGAAGAAAGTGAAAACTAACCACAAAAGAAAAAACTCTGGCTAGGAGGAACCTTCTATCTGCTCTATCAAAAGTAGTTCAAGTTTCAGCTGTAGTACAGGAAATGGTTTCCAGCATTTTAAAGGAAAAAAATAAATGAAATACATCACTCAGGTGTTTAAAATAAGTGAGATAATGGAGGAATATATGAAGTCAAATGACAAAAGGCTGTAGAATAGAAAAAGCTTAATGTAGCTACTCAAGTGAACTGATAAAACTCCAAACATCTGAGAATAAAATGCAAAGAAAAGCTGAGTACAAGATTTCTCAGAAAATAATAGAGTTAGAACGACAGAACATGCAGATTAAGTGTAAGATTTTATGCTGGATCAGAGAAACTTTAGGAACAGACTGCAGTAATGGTATTAAAGTATAACAAGGAATTGCACTGGTGTTAACAGCAAGATTTGATAATTGCAAGAGCACATTGTACATATCCTCCAAATATGGCCATCAGAAAGCCATCTATACTAGTAAATATGCAATCATATCAGCAGAAATTGCTACTCATTGCAGAAGGGAAAAGTATTAAAAACTGGCAACACCAATGAATTTTTGTAAAAATGATCATTCTCTGTATATCAGACAATAGAGAAAAGTACAATTGTGTAAATTGAGCTTACCATAACAGTAGATGTTTGGATGGCCTTAGCTACATGAGTTATATCTTGCCAAGGATATAACAGCCAGACAGATTTCAAAGTTTCAGGGCACCTTCCATGCACCCAAACTATCAAGCAGCTTGAGCTGAGCTGAGTAAAAGACAAGTTTGGGTGCAAAGCCTGACAGAGCTTTTCTGCCAGCAGAAAGAGGGGGGCTAAGCCCTGAAAGGACTATACTAAGAACAACAAAAAAATAATGCCCACACCCTGGCATAAAAACACAGAAAAACAGGGGGATGGAGGGTGGGAGTGTCTACTGGAGCAGTGACCATTTGAACTTCTACTGTTATGGTCAATTTAACTTACACAACTGTACTATATTCATCCTATTGATCACTGCTGCAGTAGCCTTAGCTATATGGGTAGATTACCACAGCTAACTGTATTTGGGTGGCGGAAGGAGAAGAATCCAGGAATTCCTGGAGAATAGTCCTATCAAAGCTTGATCTGGACAGAGAGAAGGAATCAGGCTTATAGTACTTTGTAAAAGTATGTACAGAGTACCAAGTAACTTCTAGAGTATTTCTAGAATCCAACCCTTTCCAAAAAGCCATAGATGAAGCCAGTGCCCTGGTAGAGTGGGCCTTGACCCTGCCTGGAATAGATTTGTTATATGGCAGAGATGGGATATCTTGGTTGGCACATACTAATTAGCTTGTAGTGGTGTGGATAGTGAATTCCTGTATCTTGTGTACAGTAATCACTAAAGGTGTTTTTTTACTCTAAATCAGCCACACAGTGAATACTCAGAGTTCAGATCACAATTGTTGGATTTCTTTTGTTAGCTTAGTTAGTCAGGGAGAGCAGGCAAGCATGTCAGCAGAGGAGTATGGAAAACTGACAAGGAGCCAGTTGGCTGAGATGTGTCAGGCTAAAGGACTGGTGCAGGAAAACCTGACTAATGCATACATGATTACAGTTTTGGTCACAGCTGCATCAGAAAACAGCAACCAGGAGGATGATCAGATGGGTCGTGGAGATGTACACCATTCAGGGAATTGACAGCTCAACCTATGTGCAGAGGATTTAAAAATCCATCTGGAGCTAAAGAGACTTGAGTTGGAAGCCAGGCATTTGGAAATGGAAGCTGTGGAAAAGGAGTGGTAGAGGCAGCATGAAAAGGAGATGCTGACTCTTCGCCATGGTCATGGAGGTAATGGGGAAGGGAGTAACTGGACTCCAGAAGCACAAAAGGTCAGTAAATATCGTCCAAAGTTTTCAGAGGGGGATAATTCTGATAGTTTCATTCATATGTTTGAGAGGGTATGTAAACAGTATGATGTTGACCAAAGGCTATGGGTACGGTTCCTGACCCCCTTACTCCACGGTAAAGCTGTAACTGTGTTGTCTAAAATTTCAGATCATGAATGTTTTGATTATACTGCTGTTAAGAACTGTTTGTTAGAATTTTTTAAGCTAACACCTGAAATGTATAGGAAAAAGTTTCGTGAACATAGACACAAGGCAGATGAAAGTGTGTGTGAATATTTTACTGAACTGAGCAGTTATTTTCATAGGTGGGTGAGTGGATGTCAGGTCACCACTTTTGAAGGGCTGGCAGACCTTTTGGTGAGGGAACAAGCCCTTAGCACTTTGCCTGAGGACATGAGGATCTGGTTAGCTGATAGACAATGTGCTACTTCAGATGAGTTGGGGAAGAAGGGAGACCTATACCTAGCAAGTAGGGCATCCCTGCACAGGAAGGGGACCCTCAGTACTGCTCATGGGTCTAAAGGAACCCATGGTGGGCAGCACAGACTGCCCCAACAGAATCTGCCAGTAGCAGGGGAAGCCACTAGTCCAGGTACACATCCAGGACCTAAGGTTAAATGTTTTAAATGCAACCAGTCGGGCCATGTGGCATACAGATGTCCACGAAGGCAAGGTGGGGAACAAAAGGTGAGAGAGCCAGTAAGTGGGGAAGACAAAATGCCAATAGGAGGCTGTCTTGAGACAACAGGGGTATCGAACTACCATCCTGCAGATGTCCTGATAGGGAAGGATTTTGATGAGGCAGTACTATGTGTTAATGCAGTTACATGCAGTCAGGCTTTGAGATAAGCATGTGGGTCTGGTAGCCTGGGGGAGATCCAGACAGACCGCATACTTGCAGCCAGGACTGGTGATGTGGTTACTTCTGGGAGGAAACTACACTGTAGCAGTGAGACTGAAGGTGAGCCATAGCTGCTTTTGGGTACTGATGTTCCCTGGACAGAGTGACTGGAAGGGCATAGGTGAGTAGTAGTACCCAGGCTGACAGTGAGGCACCACTGTCAAAGAATGCCAGACTTCCTGTGGAAGGGGAGCTGAGAAGGGTTACAAAGAGAGAGTTGAGACAGGCTCAGCTCTCAGACCTTACATTGCAAGGCCTGAGAGAGGTAGCTAGTGAGGCACCTGATTCTCAAGGGAAGGGGGAATCTGTATACTGGGACAAAGGGTTACTGTATAGAGAGTGGACTCCTGAGGTAAGGCTAGAAGGTGAGAGGGTACAGCAGTTGATAGTGCCTAGACCTGTAATCAGTGCCAAAAGGTAGGCAAGGTAGGAGACAAGGTGAGAGCTCCTTTGATGCCTTTGCCTGTGATTGAGGAGCCATTTCAGAGGGTAGCTATGGATATTGCGGGACCTCTGAGTACCCCAAGTTCCACAGGAAAAAAGTATATCCTAGTGGTAGTAGATTATGCTACAAGATACCCCAAGGCAGTGGCTTTGTCTTCCATTGAGGCAGAAAAGGTGGCAAATGCTTTGTTAAACATTTTTAGCAGAGTAGGTTTCCCAAAATAAATATTGACAGACAAATGTGCCAATTTCATGTCAGACCTGCTGGCTTGTCTGTGGAAGTACTGTGGGGGGAAGCACCTGAAAGACCACCCCTACCATCCCCAGACTAATGGTCTTGTGGAGAGGTTAAACTCTACAATCAAGTCCATGCTATGGGCATTTGCAGACCAGTTTAAAATGGAGTGGGGCAAATATTTGCCCCATCTGTTTTCTTACAGAGAGGTTCCCCAAGAATCCACGGGGTTTTCACCCTTTGAGTTGTTGTATGGGCATAGGGTGAGGGGACCTCTAGATTTAATTTGTGATGAGTGGGAAGGTGACTGTGAACCTCACAAGGAGTCTGTTGTGACATATGTCCTAAACCTCAGGACAAGGCTCAGGGAATTCATGAACTTGGCCCAGGAGAACCTGGCAGAAGCCCAACAACAGAAAAAGGTATGGTATGCCAGGAATGCTCAAGCTAGAGAGTATGCTGTAGGGCAGCAGGTAATGGTTCTCATTCCTGTCAGACACAACAAGCTGCAAGCAGCTTGGGAGGGACCCTACAAGATGGTAAGAAAGGTAAGTGATGTTAACTACACGGTAAAACTGCTAGGCAGCAGGCATGGGCACAAAATGTATCATGTTAACATGATGAAACTTTACCATGATAGGAAGGCCCTTGTGCTGAGTATTTGCAGTAGCTTGCAGGAGGAGTCTGAGGGAGATCTGGTAACTGTTCTCCTCAGTGAGGCTCAGACAGACACCTCAGTGGAAGGGGTAGCAATGCCCCAGCAGTTATCTCCTACCCAAGTTCGAGAAATCCAAGCAGTGTTACAGGAGTTTGGGGACATGTTCACTAGGAAACCAGGGTGCACCCACCTGGTGCAGCACCAGGTGGATACAGAAACCCAAAGGCCTATTAGACAGGCCCCTTATAGGGTGCCTGAGAGAGTCAAACAGACTCTGAGGGAGGAGATACAGGAGATGTTGGAACGAGGGGTAATTCAAGAGTCCAACAGTCCCTGGGCCTTCCCAGTGGTGCTGGTGCCAAAGAAGGATAGCAGCACCAGGTTCTGTGTGGACTACAGGAAATTAAATAGTCACACAGAGTCAGATGCTTACCCCATGTCTAGGACAGATGAGGCCCTAGATCAGCTGGGTGGGGCTAAGTATCTTACCACCATTGATCTTACCAATGGTTATTGGCAGGTGCCCTTGACTCCCATTTGCTAGTGAGAGGTCAGCCTTTGTGACTCCTTTTGGCTTGTTTGAGTTCACAAAGATGCCCTTTGGGATGAAAAATGCCCCAGTGACTTTCCAGAGACTGATAGATCATATCCTAGCAGGAGGGTTTGCCCTTGCTTACCTAGATGATATTGCCATCTACAGCCATTCCTGGCAAGGGCACCTTCAACATGTCAGGGAGGTGCTGGGCAGACTACAGAGGGCAGGGTTGACCATTAAGTCCACCAAATGTCAGATGGGTATGGCAGAGGTCTCCTACCTGGGACATAGAATGGGGAGTAGTAAGATCAGGCCAGAACCTGCCAAAGTAGAAGCCATTCAGGTATGGCCTGCATCTGTTACCAAAAATGAGGTGAGGGCATTCTTAGGGACAGCAGGGTACTACAGAAAGTTTGTCCCCAGTTATAGTACCATAGCTGCTCCCCTCACAGACCTGACAAAGAAGAACAGGCCAGATAAGGTAGTGTGGACCACAGCATGTGAGCAGGCATTCCAGGAGCTTAAAGAAGCTTTGGGAGGACCCCCCTGTGTTAGCCAGTCCAGATTACAGCAAAGAATTTGTTGTACAGGTGGATGTTTCGAACCATGGGGTGGGGGCTGTACTTAGCCAGATTTCTTCAGAGGGAGAAGAGCACCCAGTGGTTTATCTCAGTCATAGACTCCGACCTAGCTGTAGAAAAGGAGTGTCTAGCCATAGTGTGGGCACTGCAGAAAATTCAGCCTTATCTGTATGGAAGAAAATTAACTGTTGTGACAGATCACAATCCCCTAACATGGTTAAACAGAGCCAGCCAACAGAATGCCAAGTTGCTAAGATGGAGCCAAGGGTTGCAAGCATATGATATGTCAGTGCAGCACCCTAGTGGGATTAGCAATGCCAATGCAGATAGGCTCTCAAGACAGGGAATGGGGTAAGGTATACTCAGATAGACCTAACCCTCTCAACGTTTCTCAAGGGTCACTTGAAAAACTAGCTTGAGTTCACCAGGGGGTAAGATATGTGAAGATAGGTGAAGGCTGCCAGCCTTGCCAGATAGAATTTTGTAAATAATTCTGTAATTTGTAAATATTAATATATAAGCCATAGGCTTGTTCTCTTAAATGGAAGAAAATGCTATTAAATGTGGAACTGCAAAAATGTAACAACAGTGCACTCTGCTGTAGGAAGGCTGATAAGTCAAGCATTGTATAACTGTTTAATGTTAAAACTCAGAGCGGAGATGTCTAAATGAAGGAATTCTTCCTATTGTTTTGAGGCCAGAGTTAATGCCTAGAATTTACATGCATAATATCTTTTATTGCTCTGGCTTCCCAACCAGCTGCAAGATCAAAAGGGCTATTAACCTCTGCGTTTCTGTTAGCCTGGGAAAACAGAAAATTGTTGAGTGATGTAATGTGAAGCAGCACTGTGTTATCAATTTAAAGAGAGAGAGAATCAGAGAGCATTTGCATTTTGTCTTCAGAACATCCAACATCACCAGCACTGCCTATGCTCTGTGTGTAAGTTTATTTTAGAACTGTGTTTTTTCTTAGATATAGCTAGAAAATAGGAAGATTAAATTAGTCTTTTTTTCTGTATTGATGTCAGAACTTTTCTACTGTATTATTTTAAATATTTCTCTTTGATCTCTGAACTCTTGACTAGCACTGTGTAGTAAGAAGTATTGCCTTGTGTTTTTATTATTTATTATTAAATATTGTTTAAACCTTTCAACCTTTCAACTGTGGCTGCTTTGTGTAGAGATAATTTAAGCTCTGGAGTACATTGCATGTATATAGTGATACTGTCCAAGTCACTCAAATAAGCTTGCTGTTCAATCACACTTACCATTTGGATAATAATATTGCACAGTAATAATTGGACACCCTTTGTTAAGAGCCTTTTTAGTAGCTGATAATGGGTGGTGGCAGCTGGTACTACCTTTTAGACTGGGCAGAAAGGGGGCACAGCTGGAGAATCTGTGCCAGCCTTCCCCAGGAGTGTCTGTGTGCTTGTATATAACTCATATATCTCAAAGTGTGCATCAGCTATTTGGGCAGGGACACAAAGCACTGGTTGGACAGAGAGGGTGCTGGAGGTTTTAGCTTGCCTGCTAGGCTGAGATCTGGACCCTATAGCTGTGTCAGTGGGGAGTCTTATTGGGGATCTGGAGAGAAAGCCCCAGACTGACTGTGATCTCTGTGTGCTCTTAAGGGAAATTGTACTTTACTGTGTGTGCATTTGTTATCCTCCCCTATGTGGACACCCCACACTGGTGTTAGTGGTGAGGATTGAGGCTCCTTGATTGCTCGGCCAGTGCATAGGCATCACAGTGAGTATAAAAAATGTTTATAACCTTAGACAAACATTTGGAAACAGTCTGTTTTGACACAGGTTGTCCCTTCTTATCCTCACAAGAAATAAATAAATAATTGTTCCAAAGATTTGAAAGATTTAGTTCTGTCAAGATAGTACCTGAGTTGTCTGTGGACATCAAATGAGTGGAGTATTATTTTTCCCTCATTTTTAGGTTCAGTAAAGAAAAGGGGAGTGGATAGTTTGGTTTAAAGTAAACATGGATACCACTTTAGGTATATAAAAAAGGATTAGTTCACAAAGATAGAAATTGAGATAGGGCTGAATCACCATAAGAGCTTTCAACTCAGATACCCAACTTGCAGAGGTCAGAACAACCAGTAAAACTGTTTTCCATGTTAAGAACCTCAAGTTAGCCAGGTTATCTGGTTTAAATGGAGCAAGTGGTGGTTTATATGAAGGCCTCTTATGGAAAACCCCTTTTGAGAACATTATGACCTGAGACTACATTGAAAGATGAGGATCTATGGGCAGATGTGCTGAAATGACCAAAATGAACCTTGGTAGAGGAATAAGAAATGCCATAAGACAGTAAATCATACAGATATTGTAGAACCAGGTGCAACCAGCACTGAATAGGTGCTGGTTATGCTGATGGCACTGACTAGAAAACCTTTTCTATTTGCTAATATATGATTTTATAGTAGCAGGCTTTCTTGCCTCCATGAGTCCCTTTTGCACATCCTCAGGAAACAGGTGCCTAAAAGGAATTAAGACCCTATCATCCAAGCAATCAATTGTAGATGATTGATGTCAAAGTGTATCAAACACCCCTGTTCTTCTGTTCTTGTGTGAGTAGATCCAGTCTGTGAGGAAGCTTGCGATAACTGCCTTTGTTGATTTCCAAAAGAAGGAAGAACCACGGTTGCCTGGGTGAGAAGTGAATCACCACATTGATCTTGGGGGATTCCTTCTGAATCTCCAGAAGTATCCTGGATATTAGCAGAATGGGTGGAAAAGCAGAAAGAAGCATTCCTATCTAAAGAAAAGAAAAGTTATCTGCCTTCTCGGTCTTCTTGCATAGTATCCTGGAACATAATTTTCCCAGTCGATTGTTCAAAGAGGAGGCATAAAGGTCTACTTAAGGAACTCCCACAGATAGGTCAAATCATGGAAGACTCCCTGATCTACTTTCCATTCATGACAGTTTCACTTGTCTTGTTTAGCTTGTCTGCCACACAGTTTTGCTCTGATGGAATGCAGGATGCCTGTAGAGTGAGATTGTGCTGTGAAGCTGTATCCCAAGTTAACATGGCTAATCTGCAAAGGGAGTATAGCCTGGTTCCCCCTTACTTTTTGATGTACCACATAACTGTGGTATTGTCTGAAACCACTTGAAGAGGTCCCAAGGACCAACAGTAGTTCAGAGAGTTGAGTGCATTGATCAGGGCAAGCATCTACAAGATATTTATATGCTTGCATCTGTCATTGGTATCCCAAACCCTCTGCACTTGTATCTCTCTTTAAACTGCTCCTCAAAGAAAGTCCAAAGCATATGTGGGGACTGACTGCTTTGAACCATGGAGGGAAAAGGGGATACCTGGATTCATGGATATCTGTTGTCTCCACCAAAAAAACTATTTTTCTGACAAACCCCAGCATTTGAAAAGATAAAGGGTGTTGAAGCTGGACAAAGAGATTTCAGATACCACTGTGAATTCTCATATAGGGTCTTGCCAAAGGTATCATGAGATTTGTAGATGCCATGAGATGCAAAATCTTGAGGTGCTTCTTTGCAGTAACTGATGCCTGAGTGGAAATCCTTAGAAACAGATCTAAATGGAGATATGTTTTTTTCCTGTGGAAGAAATTCTCTTTGAACTGAGGTCTCTAGTTGATATCCCAGTAACACAATCCTGTGTAAGAAGTCAGGAAAGGCTTTTGAATGTTCTCTTAGAATCCCAGCTTGTGTAAGAGATATCTCACTCAAGACAGAGAGGTTCAAGACACTTTGAAAAAGAATCTGCAAAGATAAGCAAGTTGTCAAAATATGAAAAAGTGGATGCCCTGTAGCCTGCAATGAACTGGAACTGGAACTATGAACTTTCTGAACATTCTTGGTACATTGGATAGTTTGAAGGGTAATTTAGAGATCTGAAAATGTGATCCAGACACAAAAAAAACATTAAGAAATTCTAAAGTCTGAGTAGATATGGATGTGGAGAAGAACAGGTGGAAACAAAAAGTCTGATCTAGGGGAGGAGGAATGACTCCCTGGAAAGGAGGAATTCCCTCCTCCTGCCATTTCTAACCTTTATGAATAATTTTCAGAATCCATCTGAAACAATCTGTTGCCAAAGAAGAAAATGAAGATTCAGACTTTCAGGAAGAAAATGGGGCCGGGGGAGGGCACAAGGTCTCTAGAATAGTCATTCAGACCCACTGGACTGTCCTTGTTTTTGGGAGGTTTGAGACTTTTCTTTGGATCCCCCCCCTGCCACTTCTTGTTAAACATCCATTTACCTGAATTTGCTGAGACTGTTTAATTTTTTTTTGCCAATATTGCATGAAGTGATAGAAAATCCCATGGACAGTTTAGAAAAGAAGGGCTGTAAAATCTTACAGATTCCCTGGATCAGTTTTCCTCTTTTAACACACTTTTGATCACCTCTGCATATAAAGTCATCAAATACTAACTCTGTATCCAAGGGAGAATTTAAAATCTCATTTTTAACATAATCAGGGAGGTTTTGAGAATGCAGCCATGCAAAGCTCCTTAAAACAATACTGGTGGCCATAGCTCTGGGAAAATTTTCTACAGGGTCATATACACACACTGAAAACAATGAGTAGTGACCTGTGCACATAGCCGGCCTTAGGCATAGGCCAACTAGGCGGCCACCTAGGGTGCTGCTCTAGCAGGGGTGCTTTTCCAGTATTTGTTTGGTGTAGGCAGATTAGGATGGGGGCACCAGGTGGTGTGGTGAGGGGCACCCTGGAGTCCTTTTGCCTAGGGCACCAGTAGAGCCAAGGCCGCTCCTGCTGTGCAATAAGAGAAACAGTTATTTAAAGCAGAGTTTTCCTCACAAGAACAAACTGCAGATAAAACATCCTTTATACATTCACAATTTGTCACAGCAAGCTATAGAGTATGAGCCTGCCAGTTCAAAATTCTGAAAATCAAAATTGCAGAAGTATACAATTTTTCCAATATCTATTATAATTTTCCCATCCTTATCAGAAAAAGTGGGATTGGAATTAACTAAGTGCTTATCGGCATTGGGATCAACTAAAAATATTACTACTAGGTCATGTTTGGGAATCGTGTATAAAATTTTAAAGACTGAGTAACTTTATACATCCTATCTGCCTTGCTAGTGTCAGATGACTGACTATCAGGAAAATTGCAGGCTGAAATTTACATATCCTCTAAAGCCGACAGAACAGAAGGAATGGGTGTGGGTTCTGGAAAAACCTTCTGTAACAATTCATACTATGTTATGAATGACTGACAAACCTCAGTGTTCTCTCACTGAAAACACTGGTACATTCCAGCAATAGTGTCAGAGAAAGAGAACCCCCCCCCCACAAGTTGAATCAGATACTGAAGACTTCTCTGAGTTTACATCAGAAATATAAGTAAGAAAAAAAACTGCATCAGTCCCTGCATTTTCCTGTTCAGATTCAGAATCTTGAATCTCTTCAAGAAAAGAGGAATCCCTCCTTTTTTACCAGTAACTAATTTACAAGAAGGAGCAACAGCCTGATTCAACTCTGAACCAGAAACAATAAATTACTCCTATCCAAAGAAATTTGAGGAAGAGTAGATACATGCTTGATTTTCTGTTTCGTTTTGACAGGAAAAAATGGGGCTGTGTTACTAATGGTAGCAGCTGCTTCCTTGGAGATGGACAAAAGGAAAACCTTCCCTGTTCCATCTCCCTGGACAAACAAGCTCGCCTTTACCAACTGAGGGACTCCACAGCCACAGAAGAAGTGACTAACCCCGGTCATTAGTGGCTGTAGGTGCTATACCAGAGGGATCCGGGGTGAGTGCAACAAATGTCCACAGCAGAATCACCCACCTGTGGCTGAGGCAAATTGCTAGCCTGCTGTGATGGAAAAGGCTGTTTGCTTAACTTTTCTTTTTTTTGACTGAAAGATGGACCGACCATGGGATCGGTAGTCTGTTCCATGGTCAAGCCAAAAATGGTGCTTATTTCCCAGGGAAGACAAGCAACAATTGCTGGCACTATCAGTCCAGAAAAGTTTTTTTTTCTTGACAGAAAAAACACAGTAAAAGCACTTTACAGCACTATGTCAGCCCCACAAAGGAAAAATAAACACATTTTTCCACAGAAAATAAGTTTTCAGTTAGTTTATACTATTTTTAAACTGCCAGAAAAAAACAAGTGCTCTGTTTAAAAGTATGTTACAGTCTAAGACATACTGTTAAAACACAGCACACCACTCCTAGCTTTAAAATAACTTGTGTGAAGAAGTTAATAAAGCTTCAATAAAATTAATAATTGGAATTTATTTCCCAAAAGGGAACTTATCTGCTGGCAAAGGAAAGCACAACCTGACTGTCGATCTTTGAAAGCCTTAGAGGAGCATAGTCTTTAGTGGCTGTAAAGTTCTGAAGAGCTTCACACCCAGTGTTTTCTTTTAGTCAGCTCAGATTGAGCTGCCTGACAGTTTGACTGCATGGAAGGTGCCCTGAAGCTTTGGAAGCTGTCTGTCTGTTATGTCATTCACAGGATTTAGCCCATATAGCTAAGGCTACTGTAGCAATGATCAATATGATGAACATCATTTATCCGAGCAATCAGGGAATGTCAAAAGGCAGATGTGAGATTCGAGTTGCTCTGTCCAGTTGTCTTCATAACATTTTTTGAGGATCAGATATGTTTTTTGATGTATTGTAGGCTGTGGAAGAAATAAAAAATGTTTAGCCAACAAAGGGTGAGCCATCAAGCAGAAGGGGACTCTGCTTCTCAGTCTCCTGACAGTATGAAGTCCATAAATGGACTTTGCCTTTTGTATTGTTCCAAAGGAAGATACTTGAGCAACAGGAAAATAAACCCAGGAGCTGAAATGAATAGCCATGAGTACCTTGGACTTGAACTAAAGACTGGTAATGGGAGAACTGAAATTATCAAGAAAAAGACCAGCAAAAATGGGAAATTAGGGAATATGGAGGAGAACGATAAAGCATCAATCCAACTAGATGTAATTTAGACATGTGAACTGTACTTCTGCAAGAAGTGAATGAAAAAGATGAAGTGTGTTGACCATATTAAACTGATGGGAGAAATCTGAAGCATAAGTCCTACTTTGCCATTAATGCTTAGAAGAACACTCAATGGACTTAAAAAATATCTACAAGTAAAACTGTTTTTTATTCTTATTAATACTTGATTAAAAGTTTACAGATATAAACTGCATGCTGTTCTGTAAAGTAGTTTTGTATAGCATGCCATCAGAGGTAGCTTAAATATGAAATAGTGTATTTTGATCAATGCCTGCTGCATATGCTAGTGATGTTAAACAAATATAGTAGTTTTTCTTAGCTGTACTGTATCCAGGCTTTACAGTGTAACAAGATAAGAAATACTAGAAAGAAGCAAGTTAAAATTAATGCAATGCCGCGATACTTTGAGAACGTTAATTTGTATTAATTTATTTATTTTACATTTTTTTTTTGCTGGGATAGTCCGGCTGGGTCAACAGTACCCGTTTTTAGTGGAGGCCTGGGGAGAAAAGCTCCATTCAAACATAACATTCATATTTTACAGTATCATTACATAGGTTCAAAATAATAGACAAGCGTATATGTAGACATATGTAGCGGTTCAAAAAAACATAGCATTCATACTAGCATAAGTTTGCTTAAAGAACAAAAAGTTATACATCTGTTTAACAATAGATAAATGGCTGTTCAAAACAGAAAAGGAGGAACAAGCAGATATAAAATTAAAGTATAATTTATTCTGTTTTCATAGCAGTTGATATCTGGATTAATCTTAATTTGATCTATGTACAAAGACTTTTTAAATAAAAACTTGATAAAACAGGATAAAATTATGAGAAACGTGAACAATTTAGTTTTCTTACATTTGCAAAGTAACTGATTACATTTTTTCAGAAACACGTGCTTTTAACTGAAGACTGTATGTGCAAACAGCCATGAGAGGTCTGATCAGTTGTTCTGGATCAACTCTACAAGGTATAATGTAATTAACGTTTAAAGGGATGTTGGCAGGCAGTTCAATGAAATTGTGTTTTATGAGTAAAATCTGCAAGGTACAAGGTTAACCATTTTTAAGGGATATTAACAAACATTTCCATGAAAAGTAAAGTAAGAAATGGGGTTTAAAACTATGGGAAGTGAATAACTATACAAGTAATTCCCTTCCCCAGCAGTCCTTAGTACTTTAATGCATTAAATATAACAGTGACAGTTTAGTATATTTAATGGTAGCCAGAGTACATTTTCTTAAGCCTAAAAGTTAATGTTTACTAAAAGAATGTAAACTGTCTTTTAACATTGTTATTGAATCATCACATTTTGAAATATTACAGGAGTACAAATGCATTATACTGCGGTGGTTGTGCTGCGGTAGCATTGTCGACTCATAGCAAGACGTTGTCCCGTTCGATTCTCAGCTAGAGCGTCTTCTGTGTGGAGGCATACATGAATGGGGCGTGCTTTCATTGAAGGTTGTGCGTCAGGGCTGGTAACCCGGTACGTAAAAATCCACTACCAATCATTAGCAGACCGGAGTTCCGCTGTGGTGACCCCTAACCGGGAAAAGCCGAAAGACACAAACAGACAGGAGTACAAATGCATTAATTTTCATCCAGTATACACATTTTCTTTTTAGCAGCTTTCATTCAGTACATTACATAATTTGCTCAGTTCCTGCCTTCCATTAAATCTTACTCCTCCTCCTGAACATTATTCTGTAACTATTTTCCCACAAATTCCATCTATTTCTATGTAATTTGCTGCTTCACGTTTCTAAAGATTCCACCTCCTTTTTTAATCTCCTTTACAATATTCAATATTTCAGTTTGTAGCTGATTTAGATTTTGATTTCCATTTTCTAGCAGTTGCTTTTTAAGTAGCCTATTAAACGTAGTAAGCCCATATTATTTAGGCAATTCAGATAATATATCCTAGCTCAAAAGAGTAATTTTTTTAATTACATCAATTTGCTCCCCCAATATTTATGACAAATTACTCTGCAGAGAATTTTTAAAATCTACCAGCTCATTACAATCCCCAAAACATGTTTCCAGATTCCTCTCTTTCTTTCCCAACACACCTCCAACATTACCTATCTGAGGACAATTTCACTGAAGTTTGCCATACAGATGTCCTTCCACTATTCCTTTGTAAGTTGCTTTTCATTCTGTTTTCACAATCTTTTCTAACCTCCCCTGAGTAATCCTTATAGTTATCATGCATTAGGTTATATGCCGTACAAGTAACCCTTCTTTTTACAGACGCTTATGTTCTAGACTCTGCTAAAACTCTACCTTAACCAGTCTTCCATTTAACCCATCCCTTTCTATTTACCTATCCAGTGCTATTAATCCCTAGTAATGAAAACAGTCTCTAACCTGCAGGCTAAACTTCTTCTTAGTCTCATACACTCTGTTACTTTTCCATCCATAGTTATTTGCCCTAGTACCATACTTCCTTTGCTAATTTTTTCGAGTAAATTCCAGCCACCTCTATTTTCTATACCCCTACTTGCAGTCATCCTTATTGATAAAGTCTCCCTTCTCCATCCCAGTGCTGGCTTAGTTCTACTTTGAATACTTCCTGATATTTTATGAATATAATAGTATGCAGAGTTGTTATTCTCCCTAATGACCTGCATTCAAAATCTTATTCTCTCCTTATTTCTTGAACTCCCCCATTTCATCATCATTCTTTTCCACTTTGATTTGTAACATTCTGTTGTAGCATTCTATTTTTGTTATGGATACGAGCTTTAACCACATAGCTCTGTAGTTAGTATCCCTTCAAATATGGGGAGAATTAACTTATCCCACTTAACTCTTCCCCTCACAAATAAATTCATTCAAATGTTCAAAATGTGGTCCATGACTTCTCCTCTGGTTAATAAAATGTATGCCTGACCTTTTTACATAAAACTAAAGGCGCCAAATACATTTTCACTGCTTGAATCTTACAATCCATATTCATAACCAAAGCCTTCCAGCTTCTCAATTTTCGTAGTTTCCTTTGTTTATTCTCTTACCACATACCCTTAGCTGCCATAACTGAATCCTTTTAAATCAATACACGTAAATACTTCATCTTATCATGGCACCATAATTGTGGGTATTGCCGAGACAATTCATGGGTAGCCACATTGTTTGCCACCATAACCTTGGATTTGTCCTGAAGGAAGTCATGCATTTCTGCATTCCCTGGACCAAACTATAAATTGCATGAAATTGTTTTTGCCGGTATAGTAGAAGAATTTTCCACCATGGTACTTGAATCTCTTCAGGTATACTTTCTGTCTCAACAGATAATGTCAAAATTTTCTGAAACTTCCGGGGCACTTGTTATACAACATCATTATGTGACATTTTGTGAGCATTACTAGATTTCTCTCCAATACTTTTTCTGTCTTTGCAAAAGATTTAAAACTTCCTGAAATTCCTTGGAGGCATGTCAGGCTCATCTTGGTTCTTCGTGTTGGAAGTTTCAGTATTGTGGAAATGCAGCTTTTAGATTGGGCTTATCTCTGTAGCTATACTGACCCCACATTTGCCCTGTCCACCTTCTACAACCTGCTTGGCCCTATCCAGGAAAGACTCTGCTCACTTACAAAACATCAGGACTAAAGGTAAATTTGTACCCTGGCTTAATAATGAGCTGAAAATACAATTAAAGCAAGGGATAATATAGCAATAACCCATGCCTGGGTGTGGGTAATGCTGGATTTACCCACGGTTGGCGTGGTTTCGTCGAGGCGGCCGAGGACCAAACAAAGCCAACCGTGGGTAAATAGCATTACCCACCCAGAAGTGGGTTATTGCTATTATACCATGACATTATTTAAGAAAAGAAACTATTACTTTTCTTAAATAATGGCATAGTATAATGCCTGTTTACTGCCCATCCGCAGATGTCTGGCATCCGTGGCAGTTCTGATGTACTGCGCGCGCCTGCGCAGTACATCAGAGCTGTGGGCAAAAGCAATGGAGAAAGCAAGATCTCCGTTGCTTTTTTTTCTTACTGTTTCGCTATGTTAAATGGGTTTAACATAGCGAGACAGCTTTAAAATAAGCAACAGAGATGTCCGTTGCTTATTTTAAAACTGTCTCGCTATGTTAACCCCATTTAACATAGCTAAAAGCAACGGAGATCTTGCTTTCTCCGTTGCTTTTTAAAACCTGTCTCGCTATGTTAAATGGGTTTAGCATGCGAGACAGCTTTAAAATAAGCAACGGAGATCTCCGTTGCTTATTTTAAAGCTGTCTCTATGTTAAACCCATTTAACATAGCGACAGTGTTTAAAGTAGAGTTATACTAATGGAAAAAAGTCCGGGCGACCGGACCTTTTTCCATTAGTATAACTCGATTTACAATGTGCACGCTGGCCAATCAGCGTGCACGTTTTGGGGGGGGGGGTCATGGTATAATACATGGAAAACTGATGAAAGCAATCATGATGAATATACTGGATTCCAGAAACTTGGAAAGGATACAACAAGGCAACTTATGTGAGAAACATGTGTCAATCCAAAGTGGGGCAATCACAACAGCTTTGGCAAGTAGTAAAAAGCATTATTACAAATTATTCCCAAGTAAGGCAGCTACTAAACTTCTCACCAAAGTGATCCTCGACTAAATCAGTAAATTGGTTGCTTTTACTTCCCAAGTTACCCATCCTGTACTTCCGAATCTGACACAGGTTCTGCCCTGTTCCACATTGCACAAATACCTTCAGTATCTCCCTTTCTACTTTAAAACAGTTTTCAAACAGGATGTCTTTGAACTATTAGACAAGCTGGACTTCAATTTTATATTTCCCACTAGTCAAATACTATATCGACCTCTTGCCTTTATCTGTAAGCTCTCTCTCTCTCCCACACACTACTGGTACAGTCACTGATAACTTCAAGCATACCATCCTTGTTCCACTGCCCAAAGTTCCATCACCATCATCTGTTTCAGATTTTAGATCAATTTCCAAACTTTGCCCAATTGCAAAAGTTTTTGATAAAATAATCTACAACCAAAGTTTGGGTATGCCAGTTAATATGCTGTTTTGGTTTATAGGCAGCATGGGTTCCACCTCAGATGCAGTATAGTTACTGCTACGTACAAAATCATTAATCATGTATAGAGAATATGGACAATGAGCTATAATATGATGTTATTTTCATTCACATGAAACATGCCTTTTTAAAAAAAAACACCTTTAATGAATTATGATTTATGAAACAGGTTAACTTACGTGTATATAGAAGTAATAAAACAATATTAACAAGTTTACATTTACAAACATTGTACATCACATGTATCATTCTATACCATATAGCCAAAGCAATATTACATACATTGTTCAATTCCTGCCTTCTCTTAAACTTCATTCATCCTCCAAAACATTTTCTTCAGGTATTGTTCTCACAATTTCCATTTTTTTCTATATAATTTACTCCTGTCCTTTTCTAAAGATCCCACTTCCTGTTCTTTTATCTACTAAAATATGTACAACTTCAAGTATAGTTGGTTCAGACTTTGATTTCCATTTTCTAGTAATTGCTTTTTTGGCAGCCACCAGAATAAAACGTAACAAGGACTTAATATATCTAGGCAGGTCAGATCCTGTATCCCAGCTGAAGAAAAACCATTTCCTTAGTTACACTCATTTGCTCACCGAGTATTCCTGACAGAGTACTCTGTAGGGAATTTTAAAGTCTGTCTCTTCATTCCACTCTGAGAACACGTTCCCAGGTACCTCTTTCTTCCCCATTACATCTCTAAAATTTTCCATCTACCTGAAGAAAATGGTAACCATATGGAATGTTAGGACCCACTAGAGTGACTCCCAAAATATGGAGAATGACTGTCCAAATGAACAGACTTACATATAGCTTCAAGAAATAGGTGTCGATCAAAGGTGAGTCGACATTTTAATGCTTCGTTTATATAATATAAACCCAATATATCTATCTATATATATATATATATATATATATATATATATATATATACATATACACTCACACACACATACACACACACACACATATATATATATATATATATATATATATATATATATATATATGTATATAAGTTTAGAGGAGTGTGGGGTACTTGCCTCCCACATGGGGGGCTCAAAGGGCCTTGCCCTACTTACAAAAAGGAGTTTTAAGGAGAAGAGCAATTTTTGAGATTCACTGTGCTGTGGGTTTTCGGTCTTTTTTTTTTTTCAGCTTTTCAGCACTTGGCATTTTGAGTGCCAATATTTCAACAGGGAGCCTGGAAAATTCCTTGGTGTCTGCTTGGGGTTAAAAGTATCCATGCAGACACTTGCAGACAAAAATCCTAAAACGTCTAGATTTTGTTGCTTGTTTGGAAGCCATGCAAATGTCCTTCCATTGTTATTGTTGTGAATTGCTTTTGTAATCTCTCTTTCCAGACTTTTCTGACCAATACTGATTGACTCCTGTAGTAATCATGCAGTATTTTATATGCCCTAATAATTATCCCTTTTCTAATAGCATATTCTTTTTCCATTCAATTAAAAACTTAACGAGTGTAGGTCTTTCATTTAGGATTCCCATATTCCTTTCTGTTTGCCTATATTCTGATATCATTGGCTGTTAGGAAAGGCAATCAATAGACTGCAATCCAAATGTCTTCTTAGCCTCTTCCCGTTATATTACCTTTCACTCTTTGTTTGTTCACAATGCCTTGATTCCTTTGGCAGCTTCCTTCAATAAATTCCAGCCCCCCTCTTGCCTATTCTCTGTACCCCTAATTACAGTCATCCTATTGACAGAATCTCCTTTCTCCATTCCCATGTTGACTTAGTTCTTAGTATACTTCTGATACTTTATGAATATAATATCTCTTACTTTTTTAATTTCTCCAAGTCTTTTGGGTTTTCTAATACCATGGCAGGAATGGACCCCATTCCTAAGTCAAAATATGATTAAAGTTCATAAAATTAGTATTGTTTCAATCTTTGATGTTAGCCAGAAGAGCTCTCCGTGGCACCCACATTGTGCCCAGTAATGACTCCTTCGGCAGTTCATATGGAGTTACATGTATCAGTAACATGTCTAAGTACGATTGCAAATTCTTTTTTATAAGATCCATTGCTTCTACTACTACTGGAACTGTCTGAGTATCTTTCTTCCACATTGCCCTTATTTCTGCCTGAAAGTCCTGGTATTTTATACTTTGTGTCTCTCTGTACATAAACCATTGTAGCCACCAGGTGTAGTGATTTCAATAATCAATGCTACTTTTGTTTTCTTTTCATGGACTACTATATCTAGTTTTCTTGCATCTGTTTTATGAACTGTTGGTAATGGATGATCTGATGTGATATAGACTTCATCATTTTCTGTGATACTTTGTGGCTCATGTTTCCAGTGCTTTCCATCTACTTCAGTATTGTAATGTTTGCACAATCCCCAGTGCAACCGTCTTGCTGCAATATTATACCTTTCAGTATACAGCCCTTCTGCCATTAAATATCACAGCCAGCAACAAGATGTATAACTGTTTCCAATTATGTTTTACAAAAACTACATTTGTCTGTTTCTCCCACATGTTCAATGGACTTTCTAAACCAACATGTACGTAGTCCTCTATCTTGGGCCGCCAATATTAACCTTTCATCTTTTGGTTAAATTCATTTCTCCTTAACCATTCCTGGGTTTGATCCTGATCAACATGAGGTTTTTCCAAAAAGGTTTTATACATGTAGCTATATTTATGCATTTTCCACATTTCTTGCCTTCTCATCTGATCCTTCACCTTATATTCTTTCTTTTGTTTTTTGGGACATTTAGTTGCTACCTAATTTTTATCTACTTCTGGTTTGATTTCCATTCCCACTTGACGCCGATATGCTTCTGCTAAACTAAGCAGGGAAGTCATTTTAGACTTATTCTCCTCATGTTTCAAAACTTTCACTACATTTGGGTCTTGTGAGGTCAGAGATATACATGCAGTCCCACTATTGCAGATCTATACATGTAATCAATTTCGAGGAGGCCCATAGCTCCTTCAGTATGGGGAATATATAATCTTGCTATGCACTGATTTTTATAAATCATTTGATGTGCATGAAGTATCCTTTTGTCTTCCTGTCCAAACTATCCAACACCTTTTTGGGGCAATCAGTCACTCCTAAACTGTAAGCTAGGACAGGAAGAGTAAACTGGTTTGTAGCCGGGACTTTGTTACTAGATTTCAGTGGTGTATTTAGTATTAATTTAAGTCTTCTAAAATATTCATTACTGTAGCAGTAACCGACGACGTGGGTGTAGTATATTGAAGATTTACCCATGGTTGGTGTGGTTTAATCATGAGAGCGAAGCCTGAGTGATTAAACAAAGACAACAGTGGGTAAATCTTCAATATACTTCACCACAGAGTTGGTTATTGCTATTATACAATGACATTATTTAAGAAAAAAATTACTTACTTTTGTTAAATAATGTCATCTTATGATGGCTCCATGGTGTTCTTCCACTTTTCTCAAATATTCCAGTGCCTTTTTTGATGTACTGCACATTCGTATGGTACTTTTGATCCCATGTTACACAGTACATCAGTGCTGTGTGGCTGGTGCTGTGTGTAGGAAGCAAGAGAGAAAGGAAGATCTAATTAAAAAATGATACTAGGACACTGAAGGCACATGAGAGCGGGGGAGACAGGACATAGGATATAAAAGGATAATCAGGAACGTTTCTCTAGTTTTTCATAACCTACCTGATTATTCTTTTATCTTTGTCTGTCCCGTCTCTCTCATTGGTTTCAACTGTCCGGTTTTGTAATTGTATTATTATTTATTTTAGTGACATTTTTATGGCATATATTAATGGAAAAAGGGTGACCAGACCTTTTTCATTGGTATATGCACAGATTTACAACAGGCATGCTGGCTGGACTGACCAATCAGCATGCTACTTTTGGAATATTAATAGACGGTCATTGTATAATAAGTTTTATTCGCATTTGTTCATGTTTTATTGTTGACCCTTCATCAGTTCCCAAATATTTACATACTCCCTCTTGCTCAAGTTCTTTTATATCACATTCCTGTCCCAAACTGATGTTTTCGTGGTGCTGAAGCTTTCCTGCTTTAAAGATTGCTTTTGCAGATTTATCAGGACGAATGAGATTCAAATATTACCTGCAAACATTTTAACCACTTGCAGTTGTCCAATCGGTTCCTTATCTGATGAACTATACAGTTTTAAATCATCAACAAAAAAGAAGATTGGAAGTCTTTACACTTTGTTGTTTTCTGGGAGCTAAATTATAGCCATTGCTTAATCTGTTAAGTAGACAGCTGAATGGGTTGAGGGAAAGACAAAAAAGCAGTGATGACAGAGTTGTCACTCACCCTGGAATATTCCCCTTTGAATCCTTATTCCTAGAATAATAATTTGTGCTTTATTATGGCTTAACTGCAAAGTGGTTTGCCACTGTTTTATGGTCGCTTTACTGTAATCAATCAGTGTAGGGTGTATCTTGTATGTTTTTAAGCACACTTTTATCCATGAATGTGGGATACTGTCAAATGCTTTTTTGTAGTCTATCCAAGCCATACTTAAGATTCTTCCCCTTTTACAGTTCTTCAGTATGACTTTATTTAACATCAAATAAACCTTTGTTCCATATGACTGTTTTTATCACCCTTTTGTTCTATTTCCATGATTGAATTTTCTTCTAAATGGCTTTAAACTCTGTCAGCATCAATTCCAGTGTATAGTTTATATTTTGTCGGAAGGCAGATTACTAGTCTATAGTTTTTAGAATAGATTGCAGGTTCACTCTTAAGTAGGAGTATTGTTTTTCCTGTTGTTACCCAGGCTGGTGTCTGTTTGGGGTGTGCATATACAGTAAATAGCTTTTAGTCGTGGCTAAATCTTCATTTAAAGATTTGTTTTTCAAAAACCTTTATTGAATTATGACTTGTGACATAGGCAAATTTACATTCATACAAAAGTAATCACACTATAATTAATATAGCAAACATTTTACTTCACATATGTTGCTCTATATTATATAACCTAAGCAGCATTACATAAATTATTCGGTTCCAGACTTTTTTTAAACAAGAAACATCTTTATTAAACCATCACTTACTACATGGATTCATACATTTATATAAATGAAAACAAGCCACACTGACACAATCCTAGTGGCAAGCATTTTACATCACTTACAATCAACCCAATCTTTTTCAATCAAACATTACATAGCTCATTTAAGTCTTGCCGCCTTTTAAACCTCATTCTTCCCTTGTATGTGTTGTTCTTACAATTCCCATTTTTTCCTATGTAGTTTGCTACTACTCTTTTTCAAAGACTTCAATTCCAGTTGTTTTATCTATGTTACTATATTCACTACTTCTAGTATAGTTGGTTTAGATTTTGATTTCCATTTTATAATAATTGCTTTTTTGGCAGCCACCATTATTAGACACAGCAGGGCCTTACCATGTCTAGGCAATTCTGATTTTCTATCTTAGCTCAGAAGTATTATCTCCCTCATCAAACCAATCTCCCATCCAGCACCTCCGACAGTGCATCCCTTTAGGAATCCTTGAAGTCCACCAATTTACAGTACTCCCAGAAAATATTTTCAAAATTACCTCTTTCATACCCATCACACACCCAACATTTTCTGTATGAGGAAAAATTCACTGGAGTTTATTTTGGGTATAGAAATATCTATGCAAACATTTCCAGGCAAAAATCCTAAATATCCTAATTTTTGCTGCATATTTGGAAGACATACATATACCCTTCCATTGTTTCTTTGTGAATTGCTTAACCAATCTCGCTTCCCAATCCTTCTGGTATTTTTATGTATGTTTAGGACCCCCCCCCCCTCGTTTCTTTCTCTTTGCCTATACTCTGATGTCAATCTCTGATAGGGAAGACAATCTCTAACCTGCAGTCCAAATAAATTCTTGGCTTCTTCCCATTCTATCATCTTTATGTCTCTAGTTATTTGCCCTCAATACCGTGGTTCCTTTGACAGTTTTCTCCAATAAATTCCAGCCCCCTATTGCCTATATCCCTAATTACAGCCATCCCTATTGGCAGAATCTCCTTTCTCCAATCCGTGTTGACTTAGTTCTTACAATACTTTCTGCTACTTTATGGGTATAATATTTTGTATGACTGTTATTCTCCTTAAAGGCCTGCGTCCAAAATCCCAGTCTCTCTTTGTTTCTTGAGCTCCTCCCCTATTTCATCATCATCTCTTTCCACTTTGAAATATAGTTTTATGATTGTGCTAAGTATAGGAGTCTTAACTGTGTAGCTCTGAAATACCCCTTCAAATTGGGTAAACCCAATCTGCCCTGTTCTACTGGAAGAATCAGCTTATCCCACTTGACTCTTGCCATCTCCCCCTCCCAGATAAAGTCCGTCAGTTCTTTATTAATTGCTATCCACAACTTCTCATCTGGTTGATAAAAATATGCCTGACCTGTGTATAAGACTAAAGGGACTAAAACATTTTAACTGCTTGTATCTTATTATGTATATCCATATAACAAAGCTTCTCAAAAAGATCTGAAACTGTGTTAAAATGTTCCACAATACTGCAATGTCACTTTCTGGTTTTGTCAGGTATAAAATAATATCATCTGCAAATAAAGCCAGCTTTTCTTGACTACCATACCAATTGTATCCTTGAATTTATGAGTCCCTTATTTTCTTTGCCTATGGTTCTAAATATAATGCAAATAATAAAGGGGAAAGAGGACACACCTGCCTGGTTCCTCTACTCAAGCAGAAGTTATCAGAGAGGACCCCGCCCACTTTAATTTTCACCTCTGATCCCTCAGATATCCTCCTAATCAACCTTATATTTTTTTCAAGAAATGCAAATGCTTCCATTGCCCTGCTCATAAAGTCCCAGCTTACTCTGTCAAATGCTTTCTCTGTATCAAGTCCTAGCAACAACAATGGTATTTTCTTACATGCTGGTTCCCTCTGGATCACCAATGTTCTTTTAATGTCAAATGTTTGCCTCCCCTCCACAAAACCACATTGATCCATATCTATCACTTTTGGCATCTCGTTTGCCATTCTTTTAGCCATTATAGACATAACCACTTTATAATCATGGTTTAGTATTGAAATGGGCCTGTATGAAGCTGGATCAGATAGATCTTTACCTTCTTTAGGCATTATGGCTACTACTGCTCTCTTCCAGGACGTTGGTACTTCTCCTCCTCTTAAAATACAGTTTTAAATAAAACCTTCCAGATCTTTATTAATTTTTTCCTCCTAGCTTCCAAACTTCCACAGGAATACAAATCTATTCCTGGGGACTTTCCTGTAGATTGGTTATACATCACAATTTTTATCTCATCTCCTCTATCCTAACTCTACCTCTAACCATGGCATATTTAATTATTCCATAAACATTTCTTTTGTATATTTTTCTTGATTTTCATATTTCTCTGTTTTATAGAGACTCTGACAGAATTGCCAAAATATTTTTAATACCTCTACAGGATCTGTTGTTACCTTCCTTATTTTAGGATCCCTACATTTGGGGACAGCCCTTTCAACTTTCTGTTGCCTGAGTCATTCTGCTAAAAGTTTTTGTGCTCTAGTGTTGTTATCAAAAAACAGTTGCTTAACAGCAACCTTTCCCAATCCCTTATTTTCTGCTTAGCATTCTGCAGTTGATGCTCTTGTTCTGTGAGATTCCCCTGTTATGCAATATTTTAACATTTGTCAGTTTCTCTAAGTATTGTTACATCTTAACCATAGCTCCCTTTCTTTTAATCCCACCCTATTTTTAAACTTCATCTTAATTTTATCCCACTCCCTAGCTATATTTTCAGAAGAAATTTCTATCCTCTCTAATGGCTCATGAATAATCTCTACTACTCATTCCTTAAATTCATTTTTCAACAGGTAGGTGGGAAAGTGCCAATGTCTCATTTCTATTTCATTCCCTGTGCTTTTAACTATTATTGGTGCATAATCTGAAATAGTTACTGGGTGACTATCAAGACCTTCACTTAAATGCACATGTTCCTGTGAAATGTAAATTCTGTCTAGACTAGCCTGATTTTTATATTGTGGGGAATACTATGTAAATTCACTCCAAACTCCTATTACTGAATTAACATCTTCATTACCAAATATTTTCATAAATTTCTTCAAACATCTACCCTCCTTTGTTATATTTTCCCTTCTGGGCTCCCCAGACACAGCTTCACTTCTGCAAACCAAATTCCAGTCCCCACCTATAAGTAATATTCCCTGCTGAAAACTGATTATTTTTCCCAAACTTTTCTTAAGCTCCATTATAGCAGTTTTTGTCGGAATGTAAATACATGCCAGTGTTATTCTTTTCCCTTGCCAGTGGTACCTTAGCACTACAAATATACCATTATTATTTTTTCATCTTCTTTTATAACTATTGGAGCTCATCTTACAATTAATATTAATACTCATATTTCTGTTGTCCCAGGTATTCCTCTGAATAACCATCCTGAAAACCTTTCTTTATCAAATTCACACACCCAGTTATTTCTAAGTGTGTCTCTTGTAACATAGTTATTTGCACTCTACATTTTTTAATATAGTTCATTACTCTTTCTTTTTTTTATTTATCTGTGAGGCCATTTACATTTAAAGACATTACAAAAAGCATCATTGTATTAAAAAGTTATTATTTCCACTGTTTATGTATAACATCTGTTTTTGTTAAATTTCTAGTTCCAGAGTTTGCGTTACATGCATACACTGTTTGGCAGGTTGAACTTTTATACAGTTGTTTCTTTTCATATCCATTTGAGCCTATGTCACATCTTATAAAACTTTTTGTTTTATTGAAAGCCCTCAAAAAAACAAAACAAAAAAAAAAAAACAAACACAACCCAATACCACCCTAAAACCTATTAACATACTACTAACACACAAAACTATATACACCTTCAAATATTGAAGTTTTACTCTCCAAATTGGAACAAAAGTCCAAACTGCCAGCCACACTGACATACTTGAGTTAACCTAAAAGAAAGGTTGTCCATGCTAAGATGCTTCTACTAAGTCCTGATTAGTTTTGTCTTATGTTTATAGCTCTACCAGCTGGGAAAACCACTGAATGCTTTCAGTGAGCATTATCTCCTACCCAGTTTCTCTTTTTTTCCCTCAGCCAATCACTCTCCACCAGACTGTAGCCAGTTTCTCTTTATCAGATTGTCTCCATGGAGACATGAGAACCAGGCAGCCAGTTTCTCCTTATCAAATTGTTTCCATGAAAACATGAAGACCAGCTGCAGAAATGCTACTGAGCTTACATGTGTTTGCTAGAAAAAGGCCTCATGCTATTCATTGTTCTTTTTCATTCACTTGCTCTTTCTTAAAACATGTTACTAAGTCAGTCCAAGGTCTTTAATCCAGTCATTCCCCATGGAAGAATGAGAAAAACCACATTCATTTTTCTTTTATCGTGCTTTTTACCAGGCTTTTCTTTTTACATTGCAGTGCCTACATTTTTTAAAAATGAACAAGAAAAAAGAGAGAAGAATGGAGAAAGAAAAGAAAAAAAACCAGCAGCACCAGTATACAACCTCCACTACACTTAAAATAACTCAGTAAAACTTTATTTTATAGCATGTAAAGAAAACCACATTCCACAAAATTAGTACTGTTTAAGAAAAAAATCTTTACTTACAGTTAACTTTCTCCCGCCTCTTCACCTCCTAAAACACTTTTTTGAACATTAATTAAATGAAGTAGAGCATATGCTTTAGAGTCGCCCACAAGCCCAACATATTCTGAAAAAGTCCAATAGTTCCAGATTTTCCTGTTCTGTCATATTGCATAAATACAATTATTGAATTGTAATCCCATATTATGTTTTACTACTGTTCATCTTCAAAATCCTGTCTCTGCTTCATTTCCAACATACTCATGATTCTTCTAGTCAACTCTCATGTTCCCTTCCTTCTCACCAACATTTTCCATTGCAAATTTTGGAAAGGTTTCATAGGTACAGTCCTTCTGTGTCTTTATTACCAGAAGAACAAGAAGCAGAATCTCCTTCTGTTCACAGCTTACTTGGTCAAACTTTTGTATTTCCTCTTTAGCATGTGCTTCATCAAAAAAATATTTTTGCCCCTCCAGGGAAGAATACCTTGAAGACAGCTGGGTACAGCAGTTTGAATTTCACACCTACATCTCAATATTCCCTGAATAGTGGAATAGATTTGATCCTCTTCTGTCTGGTGTACAATGAGTAATCATTCTTGACAAACATTCTGCTATTTCCTGCTTTTAGTACTTTGTCCTTCTGCCACAGTTTTATCAGAATCAACTCCTTCTGTTGGTAGGATTTCATCTTTACTATTAAAGGTCTAGGTTGCTTTTTTATAGCCAGGTTTGGAACATATACATGATGTGCCCTTTCAACTAACAACTCCTGCTGTGGAATACCAGTCTAGTTGCTTATTTGTGCTTTCATAAAATTAATGCAGTCTGTTCCTCCAGCTTCTGTGGTATAGCTGAAATTCTCCATTTTTCCCTATGTGCTCTGTCCTCTAATTCTTTTATTTTTTGAAACATCTCTTCCTGAGCAGTCTCATTTCCAGCCAGCCTTTTCTTTATTTTGACCTCTGATTTTTGCAGCTTTGTCATTTCATCTGAATATATGTTTAAAACTTCTTCCATTTTTCCAACATTTTGTTGTTTGTGTTGATATACTCCATCAGTGTTTTGCTTATTTTAACCAGGTCTGTATGCAGTTGTCTTATATCTTCCTGTAGGTTCTCTCCAAAAACAGTAAATGGATTTACCATAAAAATCTCAAATAAAAGCCGAAAGGATCTGCACATAACCAACACTGCTTTAATAAAATAAACCTCCAGTAAGCGCTTTCGTCTCTCCACATTAAATTAGAGACTTCTTCAGACAGAGGTAAAACAAATTTCCAAACATTTTTAAATTACAAAATACATCACATGATCGTAAACACATCACTTCCTTAAAGATACATGACTTATAAACATTACTTTAAAATATTCTTAATGTTTTAACCCTTTTCTCTTCAAAAACATTACAAAATCGTCCCTGTTATTTAAGCCTGTTGGAAAGCAAGCATTTAATTTTACTTGACAACAGTGCTCTAACCACCCAAGCTGTTCTTCGGGGTTTAAAAAATTATTTATATTTTGTAATGTTTCCAAAACCACAAATTTAAATTCCACTTTAAATCCCTTTGACTTATAGTGTTTGCTTAATGCATTTCTTGTTTCTATTAACAATGTTTGTTCCTATATAAAGTTTACATATCATTGCAGTGACAAAGAAATACATTTTTTGGATGTTACAGTATACCATAAAACCAATAGATTAATGTCAAAAGTTTATAAGAAAGAAGTGCAGAACAATATGTATTTACACTATAGTAATACACACACTAAAAAAACAAAGGTAAACATTGTTAAAGGACAATTAACGAGGATTAGTAATGTAACTAAACATAGGGAAGATTTTTTTAAAAGAAGCAGAGCACTTTTGTAATAAAATGGTCATTATGGGTTACCCTATGGATGAAGTAAATAATTCCCTATTACAAGTAATGGAGCAAAGGGAGAAAAACAATACAGGAAGATTTAACAGTAAGACTTTCCCTAATAGAACTATTATGCCAGTACAGAACAGTGTAGATTCAAGAGCAATCAAAAATGTTATTAGAAATTGTGGATTATTTGGAGCTAACCCTGAAACAACAAGAATATTAGGGGACAAACCTATTTTTACTCAGAAGAAAGCCAAGTGCTTTAAGAACTTCTTCCAAGACAAACTGAATAAAACAAAGACATTGTCATAAAGGAAAGGAATGATTAAATGTTTTAAATGTAACGTATAATTATTTATATACAGAGTCAGAAGAATTAGTAGTGGGGAGTTATAGAGTTAGTATTAATGGTTTATATACTTGCAAATCAAAAAATGTGGTTTATTTAGCTATTTGTTTAGAATGTAAGGCATTCTATGTAGGAAGAACTATACATGAGCTAAATAAAAGAATTGATGAGCATAAATATGCAATACAAATGAAAGATGAAAGAAATGCATTAAGCAAACATAAGTCAAAGGGATGTAAAGTGGAATTTAAATTTGTGGTTTTGGAAACATTACAAAATATAAATAATTTGTTAAATCCCGAATAAGAGCTTGGGTGGTTAAAGTAGTATTAGCAAGTAAAACTAAATGCTTGCTTTCCACCAGGCTTAAATGACAGGGAAGATTTTGTGATGTTTTTGAAGAGAAAAGGGTTAAAACATTAAGAATATTTTGAAGTAATGTTTTTAAGTCATGTGTCTTTAAGGAAGTGATATGTTTGCAATCATGTGATGTATTTTGTAATTTTAAAAATGTTTGGAAATTTGTTTTACCTCAGTCTGATTAAGACTCATTTAATGTAGAGAGATGAAAGCACTTACTGGAGGTTTATTTTATTAAAGCAGTATTGGTTATTTGCAGATTCTTTCGGCTTTTATTTAAGATCTTCCTGTAGGTTATTGGAAGTCATGTCTGAAGGTTGCATTATGTTTTGCTGAACAGCTGCAGAACTTTCCCCATTCAGTATTTCTTCCTCACTTTTGTAGCTGATTTTTTCCAGGTCTTATGTATTTCCTTATTCCTGGCATCCAGGCATTGTACTTACTAGCCAGTTACTGAAATTTATCCATAAGCACAAGTCTACTGGCCTTCTCTGCTGAGTTTTTGTTTTCACACTGGCAGAGCTAGAAATAAGCTGTTACTCAATGTGCAGCCATCTTGGGGGTCCTTTATGTAAAGATGTTAATACTTTTAACCAGAAGTTAGGTATTGCATCTTGGCCTGGGATTTTCCAGTTAGGAGTTTTTCTTAACTTTGTTTCAATCTATCTGGTCGTTACTTCATCCCATTGCATATCCTGTACATTTGAGCTTCTTATTCTTTCGTTTATTTCTTCTATCCATTTAGCATTTTTGTTATATTCCACAGGGTCTTATATATTTCTCCAAAATGTATTTATTTCTTCTTTTTTGGTGGTGTTTCAGTTCCTTTTGCCTTGTTTCCCAATTCTCTATAAAACATTTTGGGGTCATCAATAAAGTGCTTATTTTGTACTTTTCCTTTAAATTTATTTGGGTAGCTTCTAAGTTTATCTGCCTGTGCTGATATTTTTAGTTTATTATTTGCAATAGTGTACAACAGATATTGATCTGTTCTGATACTGTGCATTATTTTTATCACATCTATCTTTGTGAGTATTTTATTGATCTGTTCCCCCTTCTATACTCTTCTAAGAGTGACACCTCTTGTCTTAATTGCTTTATAGCTTTCTCTATTTGATACTTCTGTGACATCCCCTCTCTGGGTCAGTAATCAAGGAGCCTGAACCCTCACCACTTACAAACCCTCACCACTTACACTGGAGAGGGATGTTCACTTGGAATACAAATGGGTACACTCAGTATTTCCAGATGCAGACCATTCCCAATTTCCCTTAAGAGCACACAGTGAACACACTCAGTCTGGGGTCTGGATTTCTCTATCTGTCTCCCTCCAGGAACCCAATAAGACTCCCCACTGATACAGCTATAGGGTTGATACCTCAGCTGATTGTCCAAGCCAAGTTCTCCAGTACCCTTTCTGTGAAACCAGTGCTTCGTGTCCCTGCCCAAGTAGCTGACACACACACACATTGTGAGATTTGATTTTCACACACACACACACACACACACACACACACACACACACACACACACACACACACACACACACACACACACACACCTGGGAAAGGCTGGCACAGGTTTACTAGCTATACCCCCTTCTGCCCAAACTATAAGGTAGTTTTCCCTGCCACCAGACACCCCAAAGCGAGCTCTAAGGCCCTTGTAAGGGTACCCACTTATACTGAGTGAAATTAATATTAATACAAATGGTAATGTTGACCAAAGAGCCAGGGTTTCAGGAGAGGCCACAGTGTCACCAATAGATATAAGTACTCTCAAAGGTTAAAATATTTTCTAAAAGACCAGCCACAAAGAAAAGTTTAAATATATTTAATAATAAATAATAAAAGTTCCTGTAACTAGCCTAGTCCAGATACAGAGTTGCTGTATCCAAGACTGTTGGTAAGCTTCTGAGCCCCGCAAGCCTTTCTGTGTTGGAAAAAAGCCTTCTAGTTTATCAGTGGGAGTGGTAAGCACTAGGTAGCCTGTCTACCATGAGAGGAGAGGTTCTTGGCCCAGAAATTGTAGTTTATTGACCATTTGGACAGTTTGTCTGTCTCTTTCAACTTTCTGGTTTAAAAGACCACATCTGCGCTTGTTTCCCATCTTTCTTGTAACTAACCTACTGGGCAGCACTAGAAAGCCTTAAACTGATACAAGCCTTCTACCTTAGAAGAGAGACTTTGGAGTGATTAAGTATCAGTTTTCTGTACTTTCTTGCTGTACTTAACTGTTTTCTTCCTAAACGCAGATTTTCCAGCATTTATTGTGATTTAAAAGTTTGTTTTTTCACATATTGTACTTATTTGACTGCTTGCACTTTTAAAAAGTTGTTTTTTGTTTAAATAATTTGTTTAACTGTTGTAGATTACACACTAAAGTACAATAGCCTTTTCTGATTGTCTCTAGTCGTTTAAAGCTGTTTTAAGTGTATTTTTTTTTTACTGTTTTTGCCTTATCTTTAAAAAAAAAAAAAAAATCCTTGTTTCCCGCCTTTCTAAACTAGTATAGTCCAGTTTTTAGGCTAGTGCTGAATTCAGGGCTGTGATACTAGTTACTGAGTTGCCCATACCTTACTTGCATAGAAGGAAGTTTCTCTGTTCACCTGTGAGAGAGGGGAGCTTTGAGCAACTTATCTGTCCCTGGAGGAGTGGTTCCAGCCCAGATGTTAGTAGTTTATTGGCCATTTTGGGCTAATTTCTATTTCTTTCATTTCCCTACTATAAAAACCGCGTTTGCACGGGCAGTGCCGGTTAGCTACGGTTAAATTATTCTCGGCTCCACTAAATCTCCTCTTCAATTTTACCCTTGAAACTAGTCTAACTCTCAACCTAAGCACTCAAAAAGCATCTTACAGCCCAGCACTTGCTCAGACCTAATAGCAAGCACTAATATACCCTGACACGGATTGCCCAGCAGGGCAAGGCTCTTTATTCACCCCTCACCAACCAAGCGACTTAGCAGCTCACCCTACTATTCAGGCATGACCAAAGGGCAACTTCAGGTGCACTCTCCAGTCCAGCTGGTGAATCTGGGTATCCTGAGGCAATGTTACAACTGCCTCATGTACACAGACAACCCTCTCCTCCTACCACAAAACACTAACATATGCAAGAGATGCAATTATACAGCCAAACTGGAAGCTAAGCTGTCTCCACTCAAGACTGGAACATACATTCAAGAGGAGAAGGTTAACACTTGCACCACACCTCCAGCTGCACACAGACCTACTAAAACAGCACTGGCAAAAAATACACATAAATGCACAAAATCATACTCAGAGGCTCTAAATAAAAACCTACAAAAGCATCAGAGACCTCCAAAGCAGACACCCAAACAACCTGCACCTCCCGTCACAAACCAGACAACACATAAAGCACAAAATCAGTGTGCCTCACAATCACAGCCCTTAAGACGAAATAACATACCTAACACACTAGTAATAGGTGTCTCTATAGTCAGGCACACTGACATCCCACTTACTAGGCTGGACAAGCAGAAAGGTTACTGTTAGCTGCCTGTTGGGAGCCAGAATCCACCACATAACACAATCACTCAGGTCACTCCAGAACAAGTACAAATATGACTCTGTCATTGTTCATGTTGGTGTAAATGACCTTAGACGTACCTCCCTGGACTACATGAAAAGAGACATGGAAGAGCTCTCTGATCATGTAGCCCAGGCTGGTATGCCCCTGATCTTGTGTAGCATCCTGCCCTCACCAAGAATGATACCTCAGTATAAAGAAAAAAATGATCAATTTCAACAATTTTCTAAGCTTCTGGTGTCATTCAAAGGGGATCCAATGTCTGTCAGCCTGGGACGACATGCTCAACAAGCCGCTTTGCTTCGCAAGAGATGGCTTGCACCTGTCACCCCTAGGCTTTTGAATACTGGCCAAGGCTCTTGCTGCCACCATAGTACCTTTTTTAGGCAAGGCTCAAAAGTCAAACCCACCTCCGTAAACAGCACAATTAACAAAAAACTGAGGGTTATGCTACTCAAGCCAGGAGTTTAAATCTCAAAATGCACGCGCTCGAAGCACTCCTCAGTATGGAGAACGTCGACATCTGTGCAGTAACTGAAACCTGATTCAAGGCTCTATAGAGCACCCCAGCACTACCGGGCTACAACTCATACCACACGTTTCAGCCACAGAACACAGACCGAAATACAAAAGGAGGGAGTGTATCCATATTCATCAAGGATACCTACACCTCCAGGTTAGTGGCGCAGCATGATACCTCTGAGATCATCCATGTGCAACTAACATCAGGCAAATCTGAAATGCAAGTTTTGGCCTGCTACAGATCACTCTCCACTTTTCTGGAGACACTGGAAAACATGAAGGTCCTACCGAACACCCTGATATTGGGCAATTTCAATTACCCTACCATTCACTGGGAAAAGTACTCGAGTACAAATTCCCAGGCCCAGTGCTTCCTGGAATTCAACTCAAATGCCCTGGATCAGCTGGTAAACTCCCCTACCAGAGGTGAAAACATATTGGACCTGGTCATCACCAACATGGGTGACAGGTGTTCCACACCAGAGGTCAACCCGTCACTAGTTAGATTAGAGCATAAAATAATCACTCTGGATGTCCACACCTCACCACCACCCCCAACTAAGGAAACCACAGTAAAAAACTTTTCTAAAGCAAACTTCAGCTTACTTAAGATATAGGTGGTAAGTTTCACAGCCCCCACGCTAAAGGATAATGCTGCCCAAGTTGCAGAAACATTTACAAATGCACTCTATGAGCACCTACAAGGATGCATGGATCGTGCCATCCCTAGCAAAACCAAGACTCACTCCTCTAAGAGAAGGAAACCAGTTTGGTGGACCCCTGCAATAAACAGGCTATACAATAGAAGGAGGAAACTAGTTCAGAAAAAAAGCAAATCCCAAGAAGGAAAGACATCCCTGATCAGTATCAGTAAGAAACTAAGGTCCCTCATGAAATCATCCAAGGCTAACTTCAAAAGAAAAATAGCCAAGGATTCAAAAGATAACCACAAAACCTTCTTTAGCTATGTTAAGAATCTAAGTGGCAACTCGCAGATATGCAATGAACTAGTGCAAAATAGCACAAAATATACTGAACCTACTGATATTGCCAACATCCTGGCAGATAGATTCAGTGCAAACCTCACCCCCCCTCACCTCCAAAAAGGCCCACAACAATACCAGAAATGTGTAGTGTCCCAAAAATCACAGATGCACAGGTGAAAACAGCCCTTTCAAAAGCCAAAAACACAGCGTCAATGGGACCAGATGGTGTTCCAGGCTGCGTCTTGCACAAACTACAGAATGAACTAACCACCCACCTAAACACGCTGTTCAACCTCAGCCTCTCCACAAGCTACATGCCCATAGAATGGTGTACAACAATGGTTATTCCTCTCCACAAAGGAGGGGCCACAACTGACCCTGGTAACTATCGCCCCATAAGCCTGACTAGCCTGGTCTGCAAGGCTATGGAGTGAATCATCATGGAACTCATTAACAAAGACATTGGGAACCTCCAAACTCTTGACCCGACCCAGTTCGGCTTTGTTAAGGGCAGATCATGCCTACTAAACTTGGTTGACTTCTTCGAGACAGTCACCAAGGCCATAGATGAGGGAAAGGTGGTTCATACAGCCTACCTTGACCTCGCCAAGACTTTCGACACCATTCCCCACTCGGGTATTGCAGAAAAACTCACCAGCCCGAACATAAACCCCTATGTCACGAGATAGGTTGCCAGCTGGCTTACAGACAGAACTCACACAGTAAGAATAGCGGACTCCAGGTCTGACTCTAAACCAGTCACAAGTGGTGTCCCATAAGGCTCGGTCCTGGGACCCCTACTGTTTGGCATATACTTTTCAGAAGTACAGGCAAACACAGGAGGACTATGGCTAACCAAGTTCGCCGATGACTGCAAACTGTTGCCATAATTGACTCTCCGGCTGACACGGACATCCTCCAAAAGGG
This sequence comes from Protopterus annectens, assembly GCF_019279795.1. Classification (NCBI taxonomy): domain Eukaryota; kingdom Metazoa; phylum Chordata; order Ceratodontiformes; family Protopteridae; genus Protopterus; species Protopterus annectens. Next base: position 752,919,469 of record NC_056728.1, on the reverse strand, counting down.
CCTTACTGAGATGGACACCTGGTGTCAAAGTCATGGCCTCAAGCTAAATGCCAAAAAATGCACAGTCATCACATCTGGGAAAAACAAAACACCCACAAATTACCACATGGGTGGCAGCCCCCTTAATACAGAAGAGGTAATAAGAGATCTGGGGACCCAGGTTGATAGTAATCTCTCCTTTGACAATCATATTGCCAAAGTAGTAAGGAAATCCTTCTATGTGGCCCATCTAATTACTAAAGGGTTCACATCTAGAAATAAAGAGGTTATAGTCACTCATTAGACCCATCATAGAGTACAATGCCCCATTTGGGATGTACCTCACAAGACACTTCCAACAGCTGGAAAGACCACAAAAGTACCTCACCAAGAGGATTACTGGCCTCAAACATTTGTCCTATGCAGCCCAATTGAAAAAGCTCCGGCTGTACTCAGTGGCATATCGCTTACTCAGAGGTGATCTCTGCCTGACTTATAAAGCCATGTCCAACTCAGAATTGATGGACATGCTCCACCTAAAGAAATCCCAGTTACTGCGAGCCATGCACTCTAGTGAGCTAAACCTCAACACAAGAATAAATAGAACATGTTGGAGGGATAGATTCTTGTCACAGAGACTCCCCATGCTTTGGAACAAAATTCCAAATTACATCAGGCAGAGGCCCTCACTAACACTTTTCAAGAGAAACCTTGACGAGTGATGGGTAACAGAAAATACACCCCTGGGATCACTTCATTGGTTCTGCTTGACAGAGGATCAGTTAATTAATCAATGGGGTGGTGAAAGCCGACACACTCTGGCTAGGCTTATAAATGCCCTTGGGCAGATAGCCTAACCTACCTATGAACCTAAGTACATGACATACGAAATATCAATTTACAGTAAACACCAGAGTTTCAATCACAGGAAATATTAAAAATAATGCACTTGGGCAGGTTCACACAGTTACAGAAAAACAATACTTAACTATTCCCACTATATATTCTTGACAGATCTAGACAGTTTCTGTTCCTTTTTACTAAATAGAGCAAGGCAAGATGAAGTAGGTGATGGATCCTTCTATGTCAGGTTCCAAGAAAAAGACTGCTTTGAGACTTCAGTCTCAGCTAATATTAAAACATTATTTCTGTACAGAATAACATTGCATACACCTGGTCATCTGACTTCTGGTTGCCATGCAACCCCCCATTGCTGCAAACTGACAGGATTTAATGCCTACATGTCAATAATACACACACAAGAGCTTTGCTGAAATCTGGTGCAGCTTCTGGAAGTCATAAAACAATTACAAACTTCTATTCCTCCTACAGAGACTAACAAACTATGCTTCTTACAGACATTGTGTCTCTGGCTTCATTCATAACTGTGAGATAACATCTTTATGGCCTAGGCCCAGTGATTTAATTTTCTTACTATTTCTCAAAGTCAGGTGAATTGAGATTAACCTTTTCTCTTCAAGTATTCTATGTTACAATACATACATTTAAACAGTTACAATAATGCATGTACATTTCTTTTTTGCCCAGCAGGGCACACTGTTGATACATTTTTAACACAAGCAGCTTTATAAATACATTTTTTAACATAAGCTTCTGTACAAATCAGTTTGATATACAGATGGCATATAATTATTTACAATATTCCAGCTAGCTGTACTGATGTATGTTACACATCCACTGCCCTATTTTTCATCATCACAACTTCCATGATGGTATCGGATTTCTCCCCTTCCTTTCCCTTACTACCTTGTGTTTTTGTGGTAAGACTTTATCTGTTATTAATTTAGATGCACAGTAATATATCCTATTTACTTCTGTTGTATTATATGAATCGCTATGGGCAGTCATAATTACTGTGTTCATTTGTATCAAACGTCTAACTTTTTGGGTTTTATTGACTTTCTGTAGTGCATTTCTTTCATTGATGTTAATATGTCTGTCCATCTCTACTAAATCAAGCAATTCTTCTCTTAGATAATTTTCTTCCAAACTGAGGGCATATTCTTTGTTCTCCATTTCCTCTGAGCATTCTATAAATAGTTCTACAGCATCTTCCTATGCCATCCGTTGCTCTTTCATATGGGAACTGAATATCACCCCACAACATTGGCTGCATCAGAGATGCCACAGTTTCCTGTTCCTCCCCTTGCTGTGCAACTCCATCTAAACATTTGTACTGGTTTCCTATGGAAGACTCCAAAGTATCTTCATCTGGCAACTGATCAGATGTTTCCCACTCCAGTAGTTTTGCCTTAATTTGGGGATACATTGCTCTATTCTGCTGTGATGTTTTCTGAGTTAGATTTTCTACACTAAATCCTTAATTTCACAGGTAATCCAAAACCTCAGTTTCTATTTCTTTAACTTCTCCACTACTAATCCTCTTTTCTACATTTTCTCTTTGTTTTCTTATTTTTGTATTGTAAAATTTTCCATATCTGGATGCCTTTGCCTATATTTCTCTTCAAATATCTTTGGTGTTGCTCTTTTTGTATTGATTAGTTTTGCTTCCTCCTTTGCATAAATATTATACCATATTAAATCTCTTTTTCTTTCCCATGTCCATATTTCTTCTTCAGTCCTGATCTTCCTGTTTCTCCTTACTTTGGAACTCGTTGTTCCATCACCATCATGCTGTGATAAAACCTGTGTTAGACGTTCTGCACTAAATCCTTCACTTTGCAAGTATTCCATGACTTCAATTTCTATTTTCTAACTTCTACTTTACGAATCCTCTGTTCTACATTCCCTCTTTGTGATCTTATTTTTTTATTGTGAAATTTTCCATATCTGGATGCCTTTTTCCTGTATTTCTCTTCAAATTTCTTTGGGGCTGCTTTTTGTATTGATTAATTTATCTTTCTCCTTTGCATAAATATTACACCATATCAGATATCTCTTTCTTTCCCATGTCTCTTTTTCATACCTTTCAGAAGTCACTACGTTTTGTTCTTTATGTTTTCGCACTTCTTCAGTTACTTCTTTTTCCAAACAGACCAAGGTTTCTTGGTCTATGTAGTGTTTTTCACAAATCTGTTGTATTAATGAACACACATTTTTATTTGAAGCTTCTGACATTTTTTTCTTGTGGAAGTATTTTTCTTTCTTCTAATTTATCTCTTAAGCTTTTTGTATAGCCTCTCTCTGGAAATTCTCAGCTTATTGTATAATACTAGCAATACATAATTTCTTTCTTATCCTCAGTAGTACACTCTGTTGTATTTATGGCTCTCTTTTTTTGGCCTGTCAGTGTTTGTGATTTTTTGTGAACTGTTACTTCCTTCTACAACGGGGGGGGCATCCTGCCCCTGGGCCTGACCTAGCCCCATTGTAGGAATGTTTCCATGTCTTGAGGATTCTACACTGTCATTTTTTCCAGTCCTGGCATCAGTGCGCTTACCATGATTGGGCACTTTTTTATCCTGGGTCTTGTGCACCCAGCTATCTTTTTTATTTTTTTAACCTACTTCTCTCCATGATATATGCTATATAAAATACAGTCTATATATCAGTGTGTCTTGGTGAAATTTTGTAAAAAAACAGGGTCCACCTTGTGAAGGTACTCGCCAAGACTTGAGGATTAATTCAATTCCAGCAGTACTACTCTACTTTGCTTGCTGATTTATCATCTCTCCATTTGGCCCTATATCCTATATGAGTGTTGTTATTCACCTTAAGGATCTGTGTCCAAAATCCCACTCTTACCTTATTTCATGACCCCCCCCCGCTTCATTATCAACTCTTTCCCCTTTGAATTGTAGCTTTCTGTTTGTGTTATTTATAAAACCCTTAACTATGTATTTCTAAAATATCTCTTCAAATCAGGTAATCCCAAACCTCCTTGCTCTATTGGGAGGATCACTTTATCCTACTTGACTCTTGTCCCTTCCCCTCCCAAATAAAATCATTCAACTCTTTATTAATTACTATCCACAACTTTTCTGCTGATTGATAAAATATGCCTGATCTGTGTATAAAACTAAAGGGACTAAATACATTTTACTGCTTGTATCTTGCTTTTAGTTTCAAAGTTTATGAATTATATTTTGTTTAGTCTCTTCCCACATATAGTTAGCTGCCATAACAGAATCTTTTTTATCTATACGCCTAAATACTTCACTATATCATGTCCGAGTATTGATGACCTAATCCATGTGGTGGGCACATAGCTTACAGTTATAGCCTTTGTTTTATAACCCCCCCCCCAAAAAAAAAAAATGGAATGGTATCACAATGTTCCACAACATGGAGATGTCACTTTCTGGTCTCATCAGGTACAAAATAATATTATCTGCAAATAAACCCAGCTTTTCTTAAATACCATACCAATTATATCCTTGTATGTTTGAGTCTCTTATTTTCCTTGCCAATGGTTCTAAATATAATACAAATAACAATGGGGAAAGAGGACATTCTTGGTTCCTCTGTTCAAACACAACTTATGATAGAGAAACTTTCCAACTTTGATTTTTGCCTCCAATCCCTCATATATACCTCTGATTAACCTTATTATTGTACCAGGAAATGCAAATGCTTCCATTGTCCTACTCATAAAATCACAATTTACTCTGTCGAATGGTTTCTCTGTGTCAAGACCCAAAGTAACAGAGGTATTTTCTTATGTCCTTCTTCCGTCTGGATCATCTTTGTTCTATTAATTGTGTCAAATGTTTGCCTCTCCTCCACAACATGATACATGCCTTTGAGGTAGTGGGCCACACTCTTCATTTGCAGAAGCTACCAGACTGTGGATTTTCGGAAAAAAAAAAAAAAAAAAAAAAAAAAAAAAAAAAAAGGACATTTGTAGTAAAGGGACCAAAACACTGAACTGAAATTGTTATGCTAACCACTGGGGTCCCTCAGAGTTCTGTGCTAGACCAACTTTTGGTCTTAATATTTTGAATGATTGGACATGGAATCTTCCAAAATGTAACTGCATCCTTTATGTAGATGATACTATCATTACAAATGCTGGCCCACATGCAAATACTGCCATCAAAGGCTTACAACAGGATTTCTTGCACCTCTGGAACTGGTTAACTACTAAGAGATTACTATAAATACCACAAAAACACAGGCAATGTTGTTTGGAACCTAAAAACATATTAAAATGATTCTAATATCATTATGAATTACCCCACAAATACATCACTACCAGTTAACTGCTACCCATAAATATTTAGAGTAACTTTAAACTATTCTTTATCATTTAGCATACAAAACTAGCCATTAACAAAGTACTGGCACTGCTTAAAACTGCCTAGAAAAGTTCTAATATTCTTACCCCAGATGCCAGAAGATCAACTGCTTTTAATGATTAATATCCAGGCTTGAATATGACCATTCATTCACTGCACTGCTTTCTACTCAGAATATTTCTGTACAACAGACAACAGAAAGATTCTTTCATTTGGCAGAAGAAGTTACTATCACTGCACCATACTTAAATACAAGTGGCTTCTCATCATAATGAGAGTGCCATTATTCCCAAAGATGCTTACATTTAAATGATTGTATGGCAGATACTGCCCATCTTTGCAGTATGAGCTGGCTTTCAAGGAATAATCCTGCACTCTTTGAAGCTTTGAAGGAATTTCACTAACTCAACCCCGTTTCAAACTTTTCAGTACTGAAACAGCTTTTAGCAAATTGGCACCATCTTACTGGAGTAATATAGGTTCATAGGTGTGTACTAGGCTAATGACTTAGGCAATCCCAGATAATGTCAGACAAATTGATACTGTAGTTCAGCTCATGCAGAAAATAAAAGACGATTTCATCAAGGGAAATAAATGCTCATGCTTTACAGATCCTGGCCAAGTAGCACATAGTGCTTCACGTCTGTCAGCAGCTGTACTATAAATTATATCTAATCTACTTAACCTATCCTTAATTGTACAATGCAGCTGACGTTGTCTGTACTCATTCAGAACTTTTTGGCAAAAATGTGCATAATGTTCATGGTGCTCCCCTTTAACTGTATTATTATAATACATGTATGTAACCAACATCTATGTAAAATATATATCGGCTAAATGCTTGTGCTTTGTTTCAAATTAATGTTTGTATTTTTGCTATGTTCATATGTTATAAAATAAAAGCGGGCGAGAATCAATAGAAGCCGGCAAAACTCCAAAAGACAAATTTATTTAAGTAAGCGCTTTCGGCAAGGTTCTTACCCTGCCTTCTTCAGACAACAAATGCGAATCAATTAAGCCACTTTTTAAAAGAAATGAACATCAATTAACTAACCTTAATTAACTATTTAAAAAGATATCACACCATTATAGATATCCTTGGTACATACTTCAGAATGTTAGACTATTATAAAGAACAATGAAATATGCACAATAAATATTAATATTTAAAAATGTATCCACATTTCAATACTTAGATTTTTTATATATTTTTTAAAGTATATTTTAAATATATTTTAAATATAAATACAAATACAAAGCTCAAGAAAAAATGAAAATGATAATACTAAATAACATTTCCCAACCCTAAAAATCATGTCTCATAAAAATTACAAGGGTAAGAAAATCATAAAGGATGCCATAAAAAATGGGGTCAACATCTAACCCTAAAAATAATGATAATACCAAAACATATCTAAATAGCTAATGCCTTACTGGCATTACGCTTTCATCTTTGAAGAGCTAACAGTTTTAACATACATTTTATAGAAATATTCTCATTAAGACCTGGATAAAGATGGGCTTTCGTTCTTATTTGCCACATCAATTCATCAACCTCCAACAATATTTGTCATGTCCTAAGATTACTTTTAGGAGGGGCTGGAATTTAAAGGCTATTTTGGAGGCCAAAAAAAGAACACAGTTGAATAGAAATGTTGGTATGTTCAAATGCGGGGCTTGTGCTCAATGTAAGTACATTTTGGTGGGTCACCTTCTAAGTATTAATGATGTAACTTATAAAATTCAAGGAAGATACAGTTGTGATACTAAAAGTGTCACTTATGTGGCACTATGTTCCCAATGTAAGGTACATTATATTGGCAAGACTGAAAGAAAGTTTAGACAGCGTATCTATGAACATTCGTAAGGTATCACTAAAAAAGACACCAATAATGCTTTAGCGAAACATTGCTTAGGTCACCCAGGACATGACTTTAAGTTTGCCATTTTGCAGCATAGACCTCAAGACTTAAGAGGGGGACCTTGGCAAACATGAATTTCCTGTTGCTAGAATTTTTGTACAACATAGAGTAACTTAGTACATTGGCCAGTGGCAGGGTTTGACATGGGTGATGCCATCTTTAACTTGTACAAAAAGAAGATAGAAGCATGCACTGTACTGAACCTCCTGCTGACATTAGCATGCCCACATATGTGCAGAGTGCCTCTCAGGTGCTCAGGCATGTGGATGACACAGTAGAGAACTGTCTGTGAGGCTCTGCTTGCAGCTGTGACACACGGAATGAGTAATTCGGAAACATATATAAGTTGTGCTTTCATTTGCAAAATAATTGCACTCCAAACTCTGACAGCTGCAGAGATGTTCATCATACTATAGAAGTATATGTAAGGCTGCACTGGGAGAACAAACTTCACCTGCTAAAGACAATCAGCACTGAGGAAAGCCGAAATATTACTTGCTGAAGGTATATGCAACAGTTATCTTGCAAGTACTTGTCTCTGAACTTAAAATAATGTTTCTTTCTTTGTAGAAATACTTGTTGTGGGGAAATGTGTCTTTCAAGTATTTAACAAGGAAGACGTAGTTAGTGAAGCATGAAGTGAGATTATACAGAAGTGCTGAGAATGTTAACTGGAGGCACACCCAAAAATAAACTGCAGCTCTTAAAGGAGTCACATCAGCACTGCCTTGTCATTTGATGGGGAACAAGTATATTGGTGTTTAGTGTTTCCTTAAGACATGCACACACGTGTGTATAACATGACCTTAGTATCATAGCAATCACATTCTAACACTACAGCTTCAGCCTGTGAGTCATTGTGCTTGTAGGTGGCTGATTGCCTCTTGAATGTGACCACAGTGGGTTATTATCTTGTGATGTACCTATAGAAGGTTGTGTGTTGCAGAAAGTATACAAAACAGTACTGTGACTTGGGGGGGTGGGCAGCTGCCATAGTGGTTCCTGTATGGGTTAGTGGTGTGTGTGTGTTTGTAGTGGTGTTTGCCTGCTTGTTAGTAGGGTGGGTGGGGGAAGTTGTACAGCATACATCTATGTCTAACAGTCCCAGTCCCAACTGAATGAACAGGAAGGGTACTTTATTGCAGATAAACTAGCTGGACAAGCAGTCGATACAGGCATACTCACATGGTGTATTGTTTATCTACTCAACAATATGCGTAGCAAGGGAAAGGCAAGGAAGAGAAAGTTATCTGATGCAGAGAATGAATTGTTGCTGCAGGCACTCCATCTCCATGGCCAGTGGTAGTTTGGGCATGAGACTGCTGACCAGTCCTACACTGAATGTACTTGCAAGACCTTGTTGTAGACAGTTAATACAGTCAGTGTTCAGGACTGCAACTGTGAGCTGGTCAGATGCAGTGCCATCAGCATTATCCATGATATGCAGAAAACTGCTCTCCCATTTGCACAAGAGGGCAGGGCAATGGAATGCAGGCCCTCAGTTGAGCCACCACTGATGGCTATGTAGTTGATTCTGGTGTTTCTGAGTGAAAGAGACAGAGATTGGACTCATCACAGTCCCACAGTGGAGTGCTGGATCTCAGAGCTGAGCTGCAGTGTGCCCCAAGTGTATCCATCAGAGATGCCCCAGGTTTCTATTTCTCTTCCTGTATTAAGTAATGAATAATTTTTATTGCTATCTTTATTACTGAACATCTCACTGACATTATGTGCTTCCTGTAATTTAGGTAAATCAGAGATACAACTTCTAAGGGCACCTGCACAAGGTAAGATATATTATCCACGATTGCCAGTATTCACCATCCTATTAACTCTGTACATAGAGTACTATAGAGGTGCTGGATTATACCTATGCTGGGTCTTTGGCTTATTGCCTTCTCAACTGATTCTGTATTCAGTGTCACCATTAGGAAACTTCACTGCCTAATGTTACAGAGCAGTCTGACTCTGATGATGATAGTGGTTAACATCTGGCACAGTTAGGCAAGTACATTGTCTGTGTTGCATACAAGGAGAGTGCAGATAAGGTCCCCTACTTGTACTGTGGACAAAGCCTCCGTGCCTCCAGACACTCAATAGATGCACACCAGACAGGGAGGACAGGTTGGTGTGGATACATGCAATCAGGGCAGTGTTACACCCTCCTGTGGTCCAGCCATCAATGTCTGCCATAAGCCCTACCATAAGGCACATGGGTGTGCATACTGCTGTATGTGGAAACATGGGTACCACCCTCCCCCAGAAATAGCAGTGTCTATTGGTGCACCAGGGTATGTGTATTGCCATCATGGAGGCACAAGCTAGTATTAGCTCAGCCTTTGCAGACATAAGGATGTGCAGAATTACTTCTGGGAGTGCATGTCCTGCATATGTGACATTTTTAATGAGATGTTCACAGACACGCTTGTAGCATGGCAGGCATTGTGAATGCAGCTGATCCACCTATGCCATCATAGATGGAAGACACTTTGGGTATGGCCAAGGTCACATTTACACAGCACTAGTACTTCCACTGCAACATCAGGTGTAGCGGTGCCTATGGGCAGGGGAAGGCATCCCTGCGGTTGTGTCAGTCATGTAGGGGTACATCTGGTAAAGGATGTCACTCAAGGTCATGCAGCACACTTATATCTGGACAGGGCCATGGTACTACTGCTGAAACACCTTGTTGAGGCAGTTTCTGTAAGTAGAGGTGTGCACAGATTGACTACTCATCTTCCATGCATGAGCCCCAGTGCTGCATATATGACTGAGGCTGTGTCCCAGCATGCCTACATACATATAGCTGCAGTCATCAGTCCCTCACATTCACACTCACAGGCAACTGATGACAGTGGTCCCTCTCAAACCATTATTTATTAATTCCCTGAGCGCACACACACACACGAAGACCTTGCACATTAAACTGTGCAATGGATGATAATTGTGCCCTGCTCGTTGTACTTTGTTATACGGGCTGCTTATATCTGATTCACAGTTTGGCCAGCTTATGGATAGATAAGCACAGTGTCTGGAATTGGGTTGTCCTGTATCACTTTTACTATAGAGTTTATGCTTTATTTTGGGTGGAAGCTATTGGCCAGTTGCTTGTAGAGTCTGAGAGATGAGCCTGTCTCAACTCTCTCTTTGTAAACCTTTCCAGTGCCCCTTCCAAAGGAAGTCTGGCACCTTCTGACAGCGGTGCCTCACTGTCAGCCTGGGTACTACTACTACTCACCACTGCCCTTACAATCACTCTGTCCAAGGGAACACCAGTACCCACAAGCAGCTATGGCTCACTTTCAGTCTCACTGCTACAGGGTAGCTCCCTCTCTGAAGTAACCACCTCAATAGTCCTGGCTGAAGGATGCAGTCTGTCTGGGTGTCCCCCAGGCTACCAGACCCACATAGTTGCCTCCAAGCCTGACTGCATGCACACATGGTACTGCATTATCAAAATCATTCCCTATCAGGACATACACAGGGATCTCCTCAAACACACCTACTTGCTTACTTCCTTTTCCACCCTCCCAGTCAAGGTGAACCCTAGCCAAAGGTATTTGGAATGGGGTTCCTCCTAAAGCTCTGACTGGGAGTAGACTGCCCAAGCAAGTAGTGCTCCTCTGTAACCATTGCAGGCTTCACAATGGTTAGGTCAGAGGCTGTGTCTCTCTTAGCCATGGCCTCTTTCCCATTCAGTAAGATAGGATATAACCTCTTGTGGTAGTTTGGTACCCTTGTTGTCTCGAGACAACCTACTGCTAGCATTTTGTTATTCCCACTTACTGTCGCTCCCAATTTTTGTTCCCCGTCTTGCCTCCATGGATGACTATATGCTACATGGCCACACTGGTTGCATTTAAAACATTTAACCCTTAGTCCATGATGTGTACCTGGACTAGTGGCTTCCCCTGCTACTGGTGGACTCTGTTGGGGTAGTCTGGGCTGCCCACCATGGGTTCCCTTAGACCCATGAGCAGCACTAGATGCCCCTTTCCTGTGCAGTGATGCCCTGGTTGCTAGGTATAGGTCTCCCTTCTTCCCCAACTCTTCTGCAGTAGTGCATTGTCTATCAGCTAACCAGATTTTCCTGTCCTCAGGCAAAGTGCTAAGGGCTTGTTCCCTCAGTAATAGGTCTTCCAGCCCTTCAAAAGTGGTGACCTGATATCCACTCGCCCACCTATGAAAATAAGTGCTTAGTTCAGCAACATATTCACACACACACCTTCATCTGCCTTGCTTCTATGCTCACGAAACCTTGTCCTATAAGCTTCAGGTGTTAGCTTAAAGCATTCTAATAAACACATTTTGACTGTATTATTTATTTATTTATTTGCAGTTTGTTAACCAGGAAAGTCCATTGGGCCATGTTGAACCCATTTTCAATGGAGGCCCGGGGAGAAAAACTCCAGTAATGAGAGTATTTGCAATATTTACAAAAACAAAAAAAAAGACAAAAATAAAGAATTACAAGTAATAACAATATTTACAAGAGAATTAATCATCACATGTAATGCACAATATTTATGAGCTCATACAAATGTAACATTGAAATGAGAATGCAAATTCACCAGATTTGTTGGGGGTTCTTTGGTTGAGATTGGGATAGGAATGATGAAGGGGGTGAAAAGCATCAGGTGGGGTGAGAGCAGGAGCATTCCCAGAGGGAGGAGAGATGAGAGTGAAGTAAGCTCTTGAAGGTGGTGGGATTATGGGTAGTTCTAATGTGAGGGGGAAGAGAATTCCAGGACCTGGCAAGGGAGAAAGATAGCAAGAGTTGTCCTGGAGTACGTATGTGTTTGTAAACTTCAAGGAGATATTGATTGTTAGATCTGAGTAATCTATGTGGCTGGTGCAGTTTTAGGGTGGTGGAGAGGGAAGGACAGTTAGAGGGTGTGAAAATAAGCTTATGTGCATTTGTGAGCTGAATATATGTCAGGTAGTTGGGAAGTTCCAACCAATTTAGGGAATGGAGGGAGTCACAGTGATGAGTGGAGGAGTTGGATCCGGTGGCAAACCTAGGAATTTTATTGTTGCAGGAAGATAGTTTAGATTTAAGGGTAGATTGAAGATTTGTAAGGAGAGGGGTTCCATATAGGCATGAGGGAATGAGGTGGCTAGTAGTTTGGTTGAGGGAGTAAGGTAGCTGTTGTGCTGATATGGCATTCCAAGCTTCTGATGAGTTTTTTAATATTAGTTTGTAGGTGTGAGTCGAACGTTAATTGATCATCAATGAGGACTCCTAATAGCTTAGTACAGGGAACAATTTCTATAGAGGTCTTGTTTTGGCTGACAATAGAGAAAGATGCTTTGTTAATTTTGGTGAGCCTGGAAGGGGGTGAATACCATAATTTTGGATTTAGAAGCATTGAGAGCTAAATGGTTATCTAGCATCCAATTTTCGGTGGGGGAAAAGGCATCTTGGGTTAAATTCATAGGTTTAGGGAGAGAATTGGTAGAGCAGATGATGGTCGAGTCATCTGCATATTGGGCAAGTTTTGCATTGGGGATATTCTGATAGAAGTCATTGATAAAAATGTTGAATAGTAAGGGGCCCAGTATTGAGCCTTGTGGGACACCAGTTGGAGTGTGGATGAAGGAAGAAGTACAATTATTCCACTTTATGGCTTGTTTCCTATCTGAGAGGTAGCTGATGAACAAGTTGATGGAGGAAGAGGATAGGTTGAGATGAGAGAGCTTGGTCAAGAGGAGTTTGTGGGACACGGTATTGAAGACCTTAGATAAGTCGAGAAGGAGGGTAGATACTATGTTGCCTGAATCACAAGTGGAGTTAATGATTTCAAGAAAGGTGAGCAAGGCAGTAGTGGTGCTGTGACCAGGTCTGAAACCATGATGAGTAGGGGTCATTAGTTGATTGTCTAACAGGTAGGGTAAGAGTTGTAGATGGATACATTTTTGAGAATTTTTGAGACAGGGGACAGAATAGCTATTGGGCGGAAATTGGAGACTGTAGAATTGCTTCCCCCTTTATGGAGGGGAATGATGAAGGCTTTTTTTCCAAAGGAGGGGTACATAGGATTCTTGGATAGAACAATTTATTAGGATGCAGATAGGTAGTGCTATGCCATCAGCAGCTAGTTTGAGGAAGTTAGATGGCATGTTGTTAGGGGCATTAGAACTCGTTTTAGTTTTAGTAGGAATAAGCTTGAGAGAAAAAGGAGGGAGATAAGTATAATTGGAGGTTGGAGGGATAGGATTAGATGTATTAGGTGAGGTGTGAGTAGATGTATTATTAGGGAATGATGAGGTGAGTTTGGCTATTGAGTCAGTAAAAAAGGAATTGAATCGAGTAGCTAGGACATGGTCAGATGAGGTGGGGTCAGGGCAGGGGTTATCTTTTTTGCCAGGATGGAGGACTGAGGAGATACTGTTCTAGAATTTTTTTGGGTTGGTTTTATGGTTATTTTGAAGTTTGGAATAGTAGGATTTTCAGTCGACAGCTATTTTGATTTTTTACCTGATTTCGAAGTTGCTTGTATTCGGACAGGGAGTTGGGTGTTTTGAATGTTTGATAGTATTTCCAAGATTTGTCTCGAAGATGCATAAGGGTTTTAGTCTCTCTGGTTAGCCAAGAGGCAGTTTTAGGTTTGACTCTTTTGGTTCTGAGGGGGGCAAAGCAGATTAGTAAATACTGAGCTGAAATGAGAGACAGCAGCATCCAGAGGAAGGGTTTTTAGGCGGTTCCAATTTGTATGTCTTAAAGTGTCAGAGAAGGTTTGGGGGTTGAAGTTCTTTATGGTACGGGTTGAAACATATTTCACACACACACACCTATTACTTAAAATGAAGCCCTACTTACATAAACCGATGAAGGAAGAATTACTGTGCATCAAACACAAATATATAACTGCGATTTCTGCCATTCTAAAATGAAGCACTGCTTACATAAACCAACTCTGCCGACTATGAATGGAATAATGAGGGAAGAATAACTGCTTCTCACTCACATAAATAACGAAGGAAGAATAACTTTGCTACACACAATGCAGACTATGAACAGCACAGACAGACAGATTTGCCCTGCTTAAGTAAGCCACTCAATAGATTTAAACCACTCACACCTGCTTTTAAAATGAAGCCACTCTCTGTCCTAATAATGAGGGAAGCACTCCTTAAATAAACCTCTCACCACTCTGTCCTAATAACGAGGGATGCACTGAATAAAATAAATATCTGCCAACGACAAACTCTGCTTTAAAATAAAGCACTGCTTACATAAACCCACTCTGCCGACTATGAATGGAATAACAAGGGAATAATAACTCTGCTTCACATACAAATAACCCTCTGCGATTTCTAACTATGAATGGAGCAGACACATGGATCTGTCCTGCTTAAGTAAGCCACTCAATAGATTTTACCACTCAAACCAATCTATCCTAATAACGAGGGAATCACTGAATAAAATAAATAACTCTCTGCTAGATTTCTGCCGACTCTGAATGGAGTGGACACACGGATCTGCCTTGCTTAAGTTAGCACCTCAATAGATTTCACCACTCAAATAAACCATTCAATAGATTTCACATTTCTGCCATTAGCCGACTGGCAGCAATAAACGGAGAAGAGTCAGCAGACACACACACACTGATCTGCCCTGCACATATAGATACACTGACTAATAACTCTGCGTATAAACCACTCTATTATACACATGCAGTAATAATGAGGGAAGCTCTATAGACACACACAGAACTTATCTGCCCTGTACATATAGATACACTGCATTGAATAATAACTCTATTTGCCATTAGCGGTTAAACACACATATACAGTTATTTTTTCATTATCAGCTGGGCCCGTAGTATCAGAGAGCATACATTTCTTTTTTCTTTTCTCATCCTAACCTGCGGCATGTAGTCAAGTGCTGGGCAGACACTGCGAAACTTTTAAATCATCGCACTGCTGCTGCATTCCCGCCAAAACAGTTAAAAATAACAATCCAATGAAGCTGATGTCATTCATGCAAGCCCCGTGTAGGGTGGTGATGTCAGCCATAAATTTAAGATTGTAATACAAAACAAATAAAGAATTGAATAATCAAAAAAAAAAATTGGGAATTAAAGGGGGGCACTCGGGAATTCGTGGCACCCCATTATTTTGTCCTCAAAACCAGTAAATACCAAGGAATTTGGTATGGTTGAGTGTTATGGAGAGTGGGACAAATATTTGCTTCACCTGCTGTTTGCATACAGAGAGGTATCCCACAAATCCACAGGTTTTCACCCTTTGAGTTGCTGTATGGGCATAGGGAGAGGGAGCCTTTAGATTGTATTCATGATGAGTGGGAGGGAGACTGTGAATCCCACAAGGAGTTTGTTGTGGTATATGTCCTAAATCTCAGAACAAGGCTTAGGAAGCTCATGGACTTGGCCCAGGAGAACCTGGCAGGAACCCAGCAGCAGGAAAACGTCTGGTATTACAGGAATGTTCCAGCCCGAGAGTATGCTATGGGACAGCAGGCTGGGGTTGTCATTCATGTCAGACACAAATTGCAGGCAGCTTGGGAGGGACCCTTCAAAGTGGTAAGGAAGGTCAATGATAACTGCATGGTAGAACTGCTAGGCAGAAGGCAGGGGCATAAACTGTACTATGTTAACATGATGAAGCCTTACCATGATAGGGAGGCCCTGGTGCTGAGTATTTGCAGTAAGTGTTAGGATGAGTCTGAAGGGGATGTATGAATACATTGAGCCAGCCAGAAAAATGCCAAGTTATTAAGGTGGAGGCTAGGGTTGCAGGCATATGATGTTACAGTGCAGCACCATAGTGGGGTTAGCAATGCCAGTGCAGATGGGCTTTCAAGACAGGGTATGGGTTAATGTATTCCCAGATAGGCTCATTACTCTCAAGCAACATTTCTTAAGGGTCACTTTAAAAACTTGATTCTTCAAAGAGGAGAGATATGTGTTGATCTTAGGTATTGCCAGCTATGCTAGAAGTATGGCAATGGATGTGTAACATATGCCAACACAGCTGGCTGGAATGTTGTAAATAATTATATGTCATTTGTATATCAAGCTGATTAGTACAGATGCTTGTGTTGAAAAATGTATTTGTAAAGCTGCTTTTGTTTAAAATGTGCCAACGGTGTATCCTGCTGGACAGAATAAAAAATACATTTGTATGTCATACTGTATTATGACTATTGAAATTAATATTGTAACAGAGGATACTGGAAGAGTAGAGGTTAAACTCAGCTCCAGGTAACTTTGAAAAATAGTATGAAATTAAATGACTTAATTTAGATCATAAAGATTGTATCTTACAGTTCTGATTGCAGCCAGAGATGAAATGTCTGTGCCAGGGAATGGTTTATTAGCTCCTGTAGCAAGAGTGGAAGAGTTTTATTGTTTTATGACTTCCAGAAGCTGCAAAAGATCTTTGCAAGCTCTATATGTGTGTGTGTGTGTATTATTGACATATATATGCTTAATCCTGGCAGCTTCTAGCCAAGGAGGGTAGCATGGGAACCAGAAGTCAAATGACCAGATGTATGTGATGCTATTCTGTAATCCAGGGCAAAAATAATGTTTTAATACTAGATGAGACTGAAGTCTCAGAGCACTCTGTTTTTGAAACCTGACATAGAAGGACCCCTCACCTACTTTATCTTTCCTTGCAGTTATTCTTTTGATCAGTCAGGAAAATATAGTGAGATTATTTAAGTACTGTTTTTCTGTATCATTGTGAATCTAGATTGTATATTCATCCATCCATCCATCAACCAACAACCCCTTTTTCCACATTTCTACACATGGAGTTGGAGTGACACTTTAATAGTGCTGATAATCTGGACTGTA
The DNA here is from genome assembly GCF_019279795.1 of Protopterus annectens. Lineage (NCBI taxonomy): Eukaryota > Metazoa > Chordata > Ceratodontiformes > Protopteridae > Protopterus > Protopterus annectens. The sequence goes on along the minus strand of NC_056728.1, from coordinate 752,902,525 downwards.
AATTGGATATCCAACAGATCTGAAGTTGTGGAAGTTGCTGGCTCCCTCTTTAAATGTAAATGTGCAACAATCTGCCCCCCCCCCTATTCAGAATTTATTTTGCAGTCATCAAAGCCAATATCTAAGAGGTGTGGTTGACCAAGTCTGCTGATGTCCGTAAGCTGGATACAGTTATCTGCTCATCCACTGATACAAAACATCTCCAGCAAGCAGACAGTATACATGGTGCATCAAAAACAGTCTCGAATGTAATGACAGCAGTGATATATCATAGTATTTTGTAGAAAGGTTGTTACCACATCATTTGTTATAAATGATACTCTTCTTCAAAACAATAAGATCATAAGAGACCAAGGTATTTATGTGGATAAAACACCAAAAAAGTCCAAAAACTGCAAACCAAGTAAACCGCTCACTCCAGATAGGTCAAAGACGTTTATTCAGGTAGTGCTTGTAAGCGCTTTCGTCCCAAAATTAGCTTTATAGTGGAACGTCATCAAACAAGCTCACAATAAATGAAACAACATTTAAATAGTAAAACACACATTACTTAATTTCCTCATACACGTTTAAAGGGGAATGACACCTAAAACAACAATTTTATAAAATGTAAACAGTAATAAAGAATAAAAACCTATAAAACATAATGGAACAGGTCACCTTTTTTTTCCATACAGCATCCTACAAAAACGAAGGTCAGTGGTTCAAATCTGAAAGGTAACAACAGTGTGCCTCACAACAATGTGTAAGTTCATAATTTTGAACAACGTTAAAGTCTGTCTATTCAAAGCCTTCAGTTTTAGGAGGCTAGTAATGGATAAACATTTGTTCAAACCTGGCCAGTTCCACTATAAAGCTAATTTTGGGATGAAAGTGCTTACAAGTACTAGCTGAATAAACGTCTTTGACGCATCTGGAGTGAGCGGTTTACTTGGTTTGCAGTTTTTGCACTTTTTTGGTGTTTTGGAGTTTCTTTTTGGGCTCACCAGATTTCTGTGGATTGTACAACACGTACGTTCCTCTCCCTTGATGTTTTACTCATGGAGAATACGGAAGACACATCCCAGCTATCTGGTTCGACTGGGGATGTAAAGGTTTTAATCCATCAATTTATAGAGAGAATGGACAGACTAGAGCAATCGTCTCTGTCGCAATTATCGGTTCACCCTATCCCGAGTACACTGGCTTCGCCTGCAGCCAGACGATTCCAGCTGGGACGAGTACATCGCATCTGCAAAGTGATTCCACCTGAAGACAATCTTCACGTACTGGTTTACAGATCACAGTGTTTTTTTGAACAACGTTCTAAACAAGGACATGACTACCAGTTTTCCAAATGGTCCTAGTGAGTCTCTATTGCATTGGCTTGATAACAATTATTCCCTCAGTGCAGGAGTAAGGGAAAAGTACAGTTTTGTACCTACCATAAATGTAGATGTTCGAGGATTCCATTGCTGCAGTCCTGACTATTGGGGTATAGTCCGCGTCCCGTCGGCCCGAATACCAGAGTATAAGGCTGACGTCGGTCAGGGCGCATTAGACTGACGTCAGTACGTCAGGGTACTAATGCGCATGACCGACGTCATATCCTCAGTCTTTTCTTGCCCCAGATGTCAGAAGACCCTAAAAAGACAAGTCCCAAAATACCTGCACCAAAAACATGTACAATATATACAACAATATATACAAAAATATATACATGTAAACTCACCTACACAACCACCCCTAAACACAGAGGGGAAGGAGGGAGGGTAAATTGGACTGCAGCAATGGAATCCTCGAACATCTACATTTATGGTAGGTACAAAACTGTACTATGTTCTTCGTTTTCCATTGCTGCAGTCCTGACTATTGGGTAGAATCCCAAAGCAGAGGTAAGGGAGGCTGGCAAATCATAAAGAAGTAGGAGCTGACAACATGCCTTGTAAAACAGCTGTGGCAAAACCAGCCCTAGACTTAGAGTAGATAGGAAGGTGATAATGCTTAGAGAAAGTATGCACTGAACTCCAAGTAGCTGCTTCCAAAATATCCTTAGTTGCCACCCCCCTTAGAAAAGCTGTTGAAGTGGCAGTAGCCCTAGTGGAATGAGGCCTAATCCCAGCTGGAATCTCCTTGCCATGATGGGAATAACAAAATGCAATGCAAAAGCCAATCCACCTAGAAATAGTTTGTTTCGACACAGGCTTGCCCTGTGAACTCAAAGCAAAAGAAACAAACAACTGCTGGGACTGCCTAAAATCCTTAGTCCTGCTTAAATAATAACGCAATTGCCTGTGTACATCTAAAGTGTGCAAAATCTTTTCCCCTTTATTTTGAGGGTCTGCATAAAACGTAGGCAAATGAATAGTTTGGTTTAAAGCCACACTAGAAACCACCTTAGGCATAAAGGAAGGATTAGTACGTAATGATACCCTATCCTTATGGAAAATCAAAAAAGGCTCTACTGCCATAAGGGCCTGCAACTCAGACACCCTTCTTGCAGAAGTAATAGCCAACAGAAAAGCAGTCTTCCATGACAAGTATTTCAATTCAGCAGTAGCTGCAGGCTCAAAAGGTTGTAGAGTAAGTTTTTCCAACACAAAATTGAGATCCCAAGCAGGAGTAGGAGCTCTACGTGGGGTCTTATATTCTTTGCCCCTCTAAGAAACTGCTTGAACAAAGGATGCGAAAACAAAGGTGGGTCACAATCATAGTGAGCTGAAATTGCTGCAGCATGAATCTTAATGGAAGAGAAGGACAAACCTTTGTCCAATAACTCAGTAAGATATTGAAGAGCCACACTCAAATTAGGCTCAGAAATCTCCAAATTCTTTGCTGTACTCCAAAATAAAAATCTCTTCCATTTTTCTGCGTACACTCTCCTTGTACTAGGTCTTCTAGCTTCCATAATCACATTTAAAACTTGTTGAGGAAGTTGAGACCTGCTGTGTTTCAACACAGAATATGCCAGGCTGTTAGATGAAGAGAATGAAGCTTGACATTGAGCAGATGACCGTCCTTCTGAGATAACAGATGAGGAATCAGAGGTAAAGGCCATGGAGGCTTCTGTACCAGACTCCGTAGTAGTGGGTACCAGTGTTGCGAGGCCAATCTGGAGCTATCAAAATCATCCTTGGCCTGTCTTGTCTGACCTTTAATAGTACCTTTGGAAGAAGAGGCAGAGGTGGAAAGGCATACACATGAAGGTTTTTCCAACTGAAAGACAGAGCATCCACTTTCCAAGCTGTGTGATGAAACCCCTTTGTGCAATACTTTGGCAGCTGGTGGTTTAGTGGAGAAGCGAACAGATCTATGTCTGGAGTTCCCCATGACACTGTCAGTTTCTGAAATACATGAAGATCCAGTTTCCACTCGTGGGGATCCATGATTTGTCTGCTTAACACATCTGCTAAGGAGTTCTGTGCTCCTGGCAGAAACCTTGCCTGAAGAGTTAGTTGCAAGCTTAGCGCAGTCTCCCATAAAATCATTGCTTGCCTGCATAGAGGATAAGAATGTGTACCCCCTTGCTTGTTGATGTACCACATGACAGTTGTGTTGTCTGTTAGAATCAACACCTGCCCTGGAAGAAGTAACTCCTTGAAAGCCATTAATGCAAACTGGACTGCTAACATCTCCTTCATGTTGATATGTAGATGCTGTAGTCTGGCAGGCCACTTGTCTTGTATCCACTTTCCATTTAGATGAGCTCCCCAAGCAATATCCGAGGCATCTGTCGTTAAGATCTGACTTGCCTCTGGCCGGGTCACAGAGAGTCCCTTGTTTAGGTGACATTCCTGAGCCCACCACAAGAATTCTTTTCGAAGGCAAGGTATTATTTGAATGACAGTGTCCAAATCCTGGCAGTGCTGTGTCCATACATTTTTGAGATACCATTGTAGCTTCCTCATATGCAGTTTGGCATTGGGAAGCACCAGAATACAAGATGCCATGAACCCTAATGCTTGAAGGACTGTCCTTGCAGTCAGCACGGACTGATGAGATAGTTGATGGAAGTAAAGTGACAGACTCTTTTGTTTGTCCGGGGTTAAAAAGGCCATCTGGGCTGCTGTATTCAGTCTCACACCCAGAAAGCACATGTCTTGAGAGGGTACTAGACTGGACTTTATTTCGTTCACAGAATACCCTAGGCATCTTAGCACTGCTATAACATATTCCAGATGCTGTAGAAGGTCTTCCTTTTCTTGAGCCAGAATCAGGCAGTCGTCCAAGTAAGGATAGATTTGAATTCCTTGAAGCCTGAAGTAAGCTATCACTGGAGCCAGAACCTTTGTGAATACTCTGGGCAGTAGATAAGCCAAAGGGCAATGCAGAGAACTGATAATGAAAATTTCCAGCTCGAAACCGCAGATACTTCCTGCAACTTAGCCTTATAGGCACATGAAGGTAAGCTTCCTTGAGATCTAAAGTTACCATCCAGTGATCTTTGCCCAGCAGAGGTAAAAGCTGTTGTAACGTCAACATCTTGAACTTGGGAATGTCCAAAACGTGTTGAGGAGAGATAAATCCAAAATTGGTCTCCACGTGTTCCCCTTCTTTGGTACAAGGAACAGGCGAGAATAAAATCCTAGGCCCCTTTCTGATACAGGGACTGGCTGAATGGCCCCTATCTGAAGTAACTGAGAAACTTGCTTGTGAGCCTCTTTTCTTTGTGGAGGAGGAACGTCTGGCATGCCTTTGAAAGGGGCATTGTATGGAAATAAAATCTGTAACCGTGGTGAATGATATCCAACACCCATTTGTCTTGAGTAATTAAATCCCAATTTTCTTTGAAAAGAGACAGTCTTCCTCCCAAAGGAGCTGCCAGACGGAATCTGCTGGCAGCTGAAAAGACAGGTCATTGGGTCTGTTTACGAAAGGACTGACCCCTGCCCTCACCAGAAGTCTGAGCAGGTGAACTCCTGTTCTAGGCCTAAAAGAACCTTGAGCCCTGCCCCTACCACGTCTAGACCTACCCCTAGACTGGGAATCATAAGCAGGATATGTCCACCCCTTAGCAGGCCAATTTCTACTAAACTTTGGTGGCTGCACCTGCAAAAATCTTTAACAGTTTGCATAGACTTAGCTTTGTCCTCCATTTTCTTTAAAACTGCTTCCACAGGCGATCCAAACAACACATCAGACTGTAAAGGAGCATCCAAAATCCTTGTCTTAACATGCTCAGCTAAATTCTGATCCTTCAACCAGGCATGCCTGCGAAGAACAGAACTGGTAGCAGCCACCCTCGAGGAGGCCTGTACAGCATCAAAACCACATTGCAAAGAATGCTTACCCACTTGTTCAGACACATGAACCAAATCCAGCAACTCTTTACACACTCAATACCTTCCGCCAAAGCATCCACCTTAGATTTTAATTGTGAAAGGAGATAATTCTGATATTTTAGCATGTGAAACTGACAATTCAATGCTCTCATGGCTAGAGTGGAAGAAGTATACACTTTCTTTCCCCACCTATCCAAAGCCCTTGCCTCTTTATCAGTGGGAACAGGATTTTTAACCACAGAAGCCTTAATACCTTTAGGCCCTTGAGAAATTGTTTCTGGGTCCGCCCTAGGACTCTTAAACAAATATTTATGAGCTTCGGGCACCCTATAATACCTATCAGGCTTAACAGGAGCAGGAGGCAAAGAGTCAGGGTTCAGGGAAGCCTCTGCAAAACATCTTCCACCACATTCAACACAGGAGGAATAGCTAAAGGCCTATGCTGGGGTAAAAACAAGAATTCCCTAAGCCTTTTCCTGGAATCAGAGTAATCCTGGCCTTCCCATTTAAAGTGCTCCCTCATGGAATGCAGAGTCTCTGAAAATGAGAAATCCTCAGGCGGAGAAGCTGTAGGAGTGGAATCATCCACATCCGAATCAGAATAAGTAGGATACTCCTGCATATCTTCCACAGAAGATTCTGAAGCCTCTGAACACTGTTCAAAACTATCAAACTCGGTTCCACCCTAGGCCTCTTATCAGGCGGGGCATAGAACCTCTAATCATAGTAATCAAATCTTCTGCCATTTTAAGCATATGTTTCTTAGGTACAGAACCCGAAATGCTAGGAGAAGCCCCATTGAAGCTGAACTAGGCCTACCCCTCAAAGAAGTTTTGGCAACAGAAGGAGAGGCTCTAACAACCTTGGGAAGAGAGGGAAGAACAGTCACCTGAGAAGCCCCCTCAGCCTGGCCTACCTCCTGAGAAGGCACATCCTGTAATAGTAAAGTTTCTGCCTGGGACTCCATGGAAACTCCTGGCAAAACCTCTGGCTCCACTGAGTCTTCTAAAGAACCGACGTCCGGGACTGCCGGTTCATCAACCCTAGGCTTCACTGTTTTGTCCTTGCGCTTCTTGGAGGCGGGCGCCGGAGCATCCGGCGGCATTTTATAATTGCAACGCTTCCCAAACACTAACCTGGCACAGTCTAACCTCCTCTTAATAGTGCGTTTGTTAAACCTAGCACAAGAGCGGCAACCAACAACGTCGTGCTCAGGCCCTAAACAAGGTATACACAAGGTATGGTAATCCCTATGAGGTATCTGTTTCCCACAAGAAATACAGTTATTCACTTTTTCTGACATCCGGTAAAATACTGAGGCAAGAAAAACCAAAATGTTCCCCAACGGGTACTTAGCCAACTCTGTTTCGGTCTGAAACTCCGGTTTCGGAAATATTTCAGAACGCCAACCTGCACTCGCAAAACTGCTTCTGCATCGGACCATGCGGCAAAAAAGACTGAGGATATGACGTCGGTCATGCGCATTAGTACCCTGACGTACTGACGTCAGTCTAATGCGCCCTGACCGACGTCAGCCTTATACTCTGGTATTCGGGCCGACGGGACGCGGACTATACCCCAATAGTCAGGACTGCAGCAATGGAAAACGAAGAACATCCAACGCTGACTATTCTTTTAACAACAACCTGACTCAATTTGACCGGATTTTACTAAAAATAAAAAAGCTTCAAATGGATAACAGTTATTTCAAAGAATGTGTTAAAAAAAGAATAGTTCCAAAAGGGTTATGCATGTGGCATTACCCCACTGGTCTTATACGCAATTCTTATTTTCGCAAAGACCTGATTAGACTTTCATTTTGGCTTAGAATATGTGGACATGGTGATAAAATATAACGATGAACAAATAGACATTTTGGGACAGGAGGTAAAAGTACCGGACAACAAAATTACACAAGACCCCTTGTTTTCTTCCAACAAGTTTGAATATACTCGCATCTTTTGCACTATTGAAGAGCAAATGGATGCAATTAAAAACAGAAAAATGAAAAAAATATTGACGGATGATAAAGACTACAATTTTAATTGTGCATACCCTCCTCCCCCAACCTGCCAAAAATGGACTTCTAACAACAGGCTGTCTTATGAACATGACTTAGACAACAATTGTGACAGTCATGAACATTTTAACAACAATAATAATGAGCCTTTTTTAGATGAGGATGAATTTCCCATTCTGAGGAGATCAGAACACATAAGACACCAACAAACACAGAGAGGCCTTTATCAAGGGAGACAACAGATAGACAATTACCAGCAAGGGAACAACAGACAGAACAGAGGACATTACAGGGGCTCTTGGAGGGGGAAACAAGGGAGGAAATAACCCCTAATATACTTCTTTGTGGAAAAATGCACAATATGAGACTTGCGACCACCCATAAATTTTTGCTACCACCTCTGTCTGTACTTTTTAATAATGACGGTGACTTTAAGGTGTATAATTTTACTAACATTGATATAAATGTACATCTATGTAACCTACTGGCTAAAGATTTTACTTACACATCTAATAAGTCTGCCAATGTGGTACACACATTACTAGATTTAAAACAGTATATCAGAAAACTTAATTTGAACCTATTGTTCCAAGGAATTGATAACATCATTCATCCGCTAAAAATTTCCAGCACTTACAACCCCCTAACTATACCTATTTTACATACATTTGAGTGTGTGTGTGAGCTAGACATCAGAACACACTGTGAGAAATTTAAAAGGAATACTGTTAAAAAACAATTTGTATTCTGAGGAAATTACGGAATTAGAATATCTTTCTTCCAATACCAATTTAAGGGTGATGTAACCAGACAACGGGGGTGGTATCATCCTTATGTGGAAGGATGATTATGTTAAGAAAATGGAAGAGATTTTGGAGACAACCACTTATGCCCACTGTTCACTTAACAAATTGAACGGTGCATACTGAAGGATTAGGGGTTACTTACAAGACCTCTTTACAGATGTCTCATTAATGTGAAGAACACCAATTTTTATCTGTAAATTACCCAGTTACACCCACCATAATTGGTGTATCAAAGATCCACAAGGACGTACACCAGCCCCCTTTACGTCCTATTGTCGATGCTAGAGGTTCTATCACCCATCCACTAGCAAAATATTTAGAGTTGGAAATGAAGGACTTGTTAAAAACTGAGCCTTTACTTTGCATTGACTCTTGGGACTTTTTGAAGAAAATTAACTTAATCAACTTTAATGGTTCCTACATATTTATCACAACTGATGTAGAGACCTCTATATTGTTATCCCACACGACTTAGAGATTCAATGGTTTTGTGATTATTTGATTGACAAAGGGGTACCAGAAGATAGAATTAATATGCTTGAGCAGTTATTAGACATGGTCCTAAAGAATAATTTTATTCTATTAGAAAAGCAATATGTCCAAAACGAGGGTGTAGCAATGGGTGCAGCATGCAGGGGCATGTATGCTAACATTGTGATGTTAGAGTGGGAGAAAAGATTCCTAATCGGTTCTCCATTCTTCCCATTCTGCCATATGTACAACTGTTTTTTGGATGACATTTTATTCTTTGGGATGGACAAAGACAACAGATCAGTCTATTCCTTGAATATATTAACAATTCAACTTCTTTCTTGAGATTTACCCACACCATCAGTGAAACAGAAATAGCCTATTTGGATATATTACTTAAAAAAGACATTCTGAACAATAGATTCACCTCAGAAATATATCGTAAGGCTACGTACTCCAACAATTTTTTACATTTTACTAGTTGCCACCCCTTTTCCCAAAAAAGAGGGTTTTTAAAAGGCCAATTTGTCAGAGCTGCCCGAATGGCCACTCTTAAGGAAATTTTTTTGCAAAAATGCCACAAGCTAAGTGAAATGTTCCTTAAAAGGGGCTACCCACATTACTTAGTGGAAAATATTAAGAATGAAGTTATCTGTAAGTGGTGGCTGATGACTTCAAATCAAAGGGGGGGGGAACTGCATGTGACAGTTGAATGGGTGGGGCCAATAGGAAGAAGTGTGACCAACTAGAAAGAGGTGGGACTATGCTCAAAACCACAAAAACTGGGACTTTAACTAAATACGTTGCCCTGGATGGCAAACCGTCATCATGAGAGTCCAATCAAGACAAAATGAAGTGTAGAAGAAAAAATATTTCAGTGCATTGGCTACATCACAGCTTACTTAATATCTAGATGGAAACAAAAAGATTGTGAGTCATGAAAAAAATAAATTACTTTTTAAATACATGACTGGAATGCCAGTCAAAATCAAGTATAAAAAGACAAGCAGCACTCAACTCAAACCACTTCTCCTTGCACCGCAATTCTAATTATAATTTATATTCAGCTTTATAAAAGTACCAAGTAATATGTTGAAAGTAGCAATCTCTGTGATACCCCCACTTGTAAAAAATGTTTCTTATCCAAAAAAGACCTGCTGCCTGACAAAAACTACCTACTTGTTTCATGGGGAAAACATGATCAAAGTAAAAAATGAACAAACAAGAAACAAGCTCAAGATAAATTGCTTAAAGGATTACTGCACAGATTATGGACCACACATGATAGATTGGCATTCTGTTTAGTTTACTAGTAAAGCCTGCAAAGATGACTGCAAGTTTCAAGCAAATGTAGTGAGCTTCTGAGAATACTGTAATCCTGTCCTTTATTACAAATACTGTCATATGCATTTCAATACCTGCGGCTTATACGTTATCTAGTTATGTAAATATTCTCTGCATGACAACGATAAAAAGGCTTTCAGTGTTGGTAATTCTTTAACAGTATGCTTATTAAAGCTTACTTGCATGTTACACTCTCTGCCAAGCTTACCTGATGGTCATTAAAGCAGTGCTACTTAAAACACAGAACAACAGGCAGTGCAACAACATGCATTTTCTGAATAATAAGAAGCATAAATCAACAGTATAAAATATGACAGAAAACCAGAACATTCTGCAAAATCAAGGACAGATGAAAAGCCACTGTAGTGCTTGTGTCTACCTTGGATGGGGGGATACTCTACACACTTACACTGCATAACTGCTCCTTGCCTTGCTTGGAGACATCCAGAGTCACTACATGGGGGAGTGGGCTGCAACAAGCATATCACAATTTGAAATGTCTCTGGCTGATGGTGATGGCCCTGACACATCTGTTATACCTCTCAACCTCAGAGCAAGAAATCTGGACAAAGTCATGAATAGAAGTGGGACATAGGCCCAAAAATAAGGACAATTTTTACATATTGCTCTTATAAACTTAGAAAGATAATAGAATAGTAGGTATTGCATTAGTATGAATGTTCTGAAGGATGTGAAATCTGAAACTCAAATGTCTGTCATTATTTTCTAACTTCAATCTTTAATGATTTGCCACTAATTTGCCAGAAAACCACAATTTTATATAAACGGACCAAAAATGTGATGCAAACATATAAAATAGCCACACAATACAGCTGGGAACCTGTCAAAGAAGGGACACTTTTTAATATTAGTACTGTTAAGTTGAGCAGCTGACAAAATAAGAGAATCTACATGCATTTCTGAAGGAAAAGTAATCTATAACTCTGATCATTACAATCATTTCTTAATTGTAAACCCTCATAATTTTCTTCCAGAATTGCCATTTTGTGGAGGGATTATTAGGGGGAGAGCAACATTTTGAGCAAAGTCGGGGACGGTTGAGAGGCTTGGATATACCTAATTCTATAAAGAGATTTATTTGCGCATACCTCTCAACCTCTTAACGCAGGAAATCTGGACAAGGCCAAATATATTGGGGGAACATACAGACAGTACTAAAAATTGCTGTTGTATAAACTTTAGAATAACAGGTCTTGTTTTAGCATGCATTTTTCTGAAGGGTATTAAGTCTGAAACTCAATGTCTGTCATTATTTAGTGACTTCATTCATAAATGATTTCCCAGAAAACCACAAATGTTATGAGAAACAAACCAAAAATAAGAAACATAAATCTATTCATTCAGTGAAAATCTGGACAGTTGAGGGGTATAGTTCAGCCGGGATTGCCTTTGAGTTTACCACCCCCCCCTCACAAAATCATGGTTGAATGTGGCCTCCCCCCTGCAGCCATTCCAATGTCCCATTACTTGGCTATTTCACCCAATTTACCATAAACACTGTAATGTGCATACTGCTTTACTCCTAGAATGATTTGGATTTCATTTAAAAGTTTTATTTTACGTTTTACAGAAGGGAAAGAGTGGAGATGGATTATGTCACTTGCCGCACATAAGGCACCAGGACAAAATGATCATGTTTCATTAAAACCTATACTTAAAGATAGGAAACTTAGGAAACATAATTGAAATAGAAGAATGTATGTTTCTTATATTGTATGTATCTCACATTGCTGTAATATAGTCATGTTGATTTGCTAATACTTCAGGTTTTCGTGGGGCTTTGTATGGTACTATTACTTTAAACATGTTTTAGACATAATTTATTACTATGGAAACATGATATTGTTTCTGGTTTATGATAGGCTGTTTTATAACAGCTTTAGTATTTGAAATGTTTTGATATGGCTCTCTGTGAGCTAAATGTTTTTAAATGGTGTGAGGAAGCGACCTGGAATGGTTGTGAAAGCGCTTACCAATTTTATGCTGTAAACTTTTATCAGTTGTTACTTTGTTCAACTATTCATTTTTTGCCATGGATTAGTGCAAGGA